>NC_047104.1:33817377-34417377 GCF_902500255.1 Thalassophryne amazonica | reverse complement strand
TACACGACACACTGCACATTTCCATGGTCATATCACTTTTGATACATCTGAATGCTGGCGTGGAGATGTACATATGCAACGTTTTTGTGCATACGCATGCTTTGTACATGTGGCCCTAGGTCTAGAAAGGCCCCAGTGCGGTGGCATAAATGCATTCTGTACTGGATTTTGAGTTTGCTCGACTTTGTCGGGTCAAGGTAAAAGAAATTATTGGTATTCTAGGTTGAGGTAGCAGCTTTGTCCTGCTTTTCTCTCACTTGGCAGATATCGTCTGTTTCATCCTTCAGTAGCTGTTTGAACTTCCCCAGTCAATGTCAAGCTTTCATCCAGATTATGAAGTGAAAAGATGGAAACCATTAAAATCATACCCCCTCCCCCACTCCCAGCAGTTCCCAGCACACTATGACCAGTGTTTGACAGAAACAATGCATTCGGTAATCACACATCATTAAAGCAGCACTTTAGAGATGTGGAGTTTTTGGAAGACAGCAAGGCAGCACTGTAGCCTCGTTGTTAGCACTTTTACCGCACAGTGAGAAGGTCCCGCCTGGTCTTTTCTGTGTAGCATCTGCATGTTCTCCCTGTGTTTGAAGGGTTTCTCTCCTGGTGCTCCGGCTTCCTCCCATTTCCAAAATGAATGAGGTTTTTTGTTTTTTTTTCTGTATGTGTGGGCATGTATCCTGGGTGAATCCTGCCTTTCACCCAGAGACTGCTGAGATAAACACCAGCCTTCAGTGGCCCTTAATTGGAATGAGAAGATTTACAAAATGGATGGATGGATGAAGTAGTGATGCTGCTAAACTGTAGAACAAAATCTTCAGCATTATGTGTCAGTCACACTATGCTGGATTGAGGAAACTATGAGTAATGTATACAAAATATTTGGTATCAGTTCATATTTGGTTTTGTCCTGCAAAAGTCCTTTACTCATTCTTTTAACACATTCCTTGTCAGCTCATGTCCAGTAAGTTTGTCTGAAAGTTTAGTGCATGCTGAAAAATTTTAGTGGACATCAGACTCAGAGCTTTCCTCGTGGTTGCATTTACCATTTTTACCTCCACTTGTTTGTTACTTCTATGATACTCGTGTTTATATCCTGTGGTTGTCCAGTGGTTCAGACTGGGCTTTAGATTGGCCAAAGTTCCAGCGTGGGGTGTGAATTCAGCATGGCAGCAGAAAGGACAGTTTCCCAGGGCTGTTCATTTAGTCAATCCTGAAGAAAAGGACAGCACAGCTGTCTACATTTTTATTTGGACATAAGAGCGCACCTGAGAGATTCTCGTGGCGAGAAGGCACCACAGAGAAAGGTCATTTGCTATCCTTGCTGTTGAAGCTGCACTGAACACTAGCACAATGGAGGGGACACTGTTAGCAGAAGAACTTAAGCCCTGGTCTGACCAAATAATGAAGGATCAATAATGAACCATGGAGCATGTTTTTTGGTACGAGTCCAGTTATTCAACAATCGTAGGAGAATAGTGGCTCTGAGAGGCACTTAGAGGCAGAATATTCAGCTAATGAGGCTCATCTCTGAGCATGGCGCTAATTTCAAGATGTTTGTGTATGGGGTACTACGAGGACAAACGAGGATTTTAAAGGCATGTTTGTAGTGAGGGCGAGGCTGTTAAAACCCATTATCAGAGCACCTGGCGGCTACGAGGACAGGACAGGCTATTTTGGACAGGCTCAGCCCTCTTGCACACTACAGTCCCACCTGCTTTGTGCACCGGACGCTGTATAAAATAATTATTTTGTAGCAGAGTAATCATTTTCTGTCAGAGCTTGAATGTTGAAAACACCTCTAATCACTTCTGGAATCACAGAGGACATTTGGAGCTTTTTGCGTGTCTCTGTCTCGTGCGCTGAGGTGGAGAACATATTTGGAACAGCCTAAAAGGTAAGTATTTGTCATGTTTTTAATTGTAATATCTTGGTAAAACAGTTTCATGTTCATTCCTTCTTTATAAGCAGCTGTAAAAGTATGTTTATGATAGATTGATCATCTAGTTATAATGGATCCGATGAGGCACACTCTGAGCATGCTGATGCAATGACTCGCACTGAAGACGAGCATTTACGCAGAACACAAGCTCACAAAAGAGCAATTTTGCAGATATTAATGGATGAACACAAAGTTAAAAGTTGGATCACACTGTCAAAATGTAATCTGGCCTCACGGCAAGTCGTGATTCAGCAGCACAAAATATACATTAATCTATTGGTTTGTGATATTGTAATGAAAAGTGCGTCATTTTTGTCACAGCAGCACAAATTCATTCTAATTCATTCTGGGATGGCTGCACAAAATTAAAGGTGAAGCAGGGGTGTCGGGGATGGTTATGGTTAGGGTGGGGGGGGGGGAGTAAGATTAGGTTATTGTTAAGGTTATGGTCAGGACTAGGAATAAGGTTAGGAATAGTTTTAAAAAACCCCCGTCACAAAAATTTGACTCATTTCGTCACAGGAGCACGAAAAAAAAAAAGTGAGATGACTGTAAAGACTGTAAAGCTGTGGAAGAAATAAAGCCAGCAGGAAGAAGCACAGAGGCGACTGGCCAGGAATGCAGAACGCGAGCACGCAAAAGAGCAATTTTGCAGACATTAATGGATGAACACAAAGTTAAAAGTTGGATCACGGATTCAAAATGACTGTAAACCCACGGAAGAAATAAAGCCAGTGAGAAGAAGCGCAGAGGCAACTGTCCAAGAACCCATGGTTCCATTCTAGCTCGTCTGGTGCATTTAATGACTCTGGAACACAGGTGAACTGCAGCCTGGCGCACGGTGCACACCGGCCAGACTGTGTGACAACATCTTGAATGGATGCTGTGAATTGAAAACCCACACTTTAAACGGACCAAGTGTGGGAGGGCTGGAGGTTTGGACCAAGCCCATGCCTAAACGTGCACCAACATCGTGTTACATGGCGCTTATGGATCATGTGGCTTGACGTGGATCATATGCAGCGACACGAGCCATTCGAGGCTGGATGGGGCTCAAATGACAGGTCAGTCGTGGCTCACTAGAGGCTCATACCTGGCACATGTGAGGTACAGAGAGGCACATAGAGGTGCCGTAGTAGCAGATACATGATAGCTTAAGACATGGATCATTCCTGAATAATCGCTGAAACACCCATGCGTGGCTCATTATTCATGGCTTATTATTCAGTGGGACCGAGGCTTTAGTGAGGAAGTTTTTGTGTGGGCCGCCCGAAGAGGAGGTACTGCTGGCCCAACACCAGAGGGCGCCCTGACTGAAGGCGGGCTTCAGGCACCAGAGGGCGCAGTCGCTGCCAGGAGCACCAGGAGCCCGGAGTTGACAGCTGTCATTCATCACCTCATCACACCTCACCCATAAAAGCCTGGCGAAGACACCACATCTCTGCCGCGAAATCGTCTAACCTTTTCAGGTAAACTCTCAGCCGTCTTTGTGCTTTCCACAGCTAAGCTTAAGTTGTAACGTACTTTGCATCTAAGCTGGGAGCTGTTAATCTGTGATTTTGAGTTTGCAGCCATATTCACTTACAGCCGAGTTGGAGGAAGTTGGGAGGAGTTGGCGTTTTCTGCTCTGCACTCCTGCACTCGTTAAGTGTATATTGGGGGTCTGCACGAACACTCAAAGGAATTGTGAGATCAGGAGGTGGAGGTGTTTTCCCAACCGAAAAGGAACTGCTTGCTGACTGTTTTGCTGGGTGTGTGCACACACACCCACTATTAACTGTTTCTGTTTCCTGCCAGCAGTACCCGATCTGACAGCTGGGGACGGTGGCCACCTGGGGACTCAGGACTTGGCGGCTCCAGGGTGTTCCAGATCCGTTGGCAGTGGAAATCGTGTGGGTCCCGACTCTTCTCTGGATGTGCGTCTCCTATCCTCGAGCCTGCCCACACGACACCAACTTTGTAATTGACTGTAGTGTAAAACTGTATCTGTATTCCGTTGTGCACATTTCACAACATTAAATTGTTACTTTTTGCATTTCCATTGACCATTCATTTACGCCCCCTGTTGTGGGTCTGTGTCATCACACTTTTCACAACAGAAGTATGACATCATGATCCCCAAGCTAGCCAAGTTCTAGCCACATTTGCATTGAGAGCTCTGTAAATCCTGGTCAGATCTTGCTCCCCACACCCCAGAGTGCTTATATGTCTTGAAACCAGGAAAATCATTCTGCTGAATGTCGCTCTTTGTGTTGCCAGTGGAAATGTAACATCATCCATTCATCAGAGCCCCAAATCCACCAGAGACTGACTGATTAAGCGATATTTCCACTGGACAAATTATTTCAATCTGTTTACTTAATCATCACAGTGTGACAACATGTTTATGACTAATCACTGTCCTCTGCAGAATATATGTGAACTGACTGTAGATACACCCAGAGCTAAAATACAGGAAAGCTATGCCCTCATTTTCATGAACCAACAGATTTTTTAAATTTTATTTTACACCTTGTGACATCCTCCAAGGATGTAATAAAATCATTGGTGTTTATTTATTTATTTATTTGCTTGTCTGTCTGTCTCTGTGTTAGCAGGATTACGTCAAAACTACTGCATGTATTTTGACAAAATTTTCACCATAGATAGATATTTGGCAATGGAAGACTCCATTAAATTTTGGAGGTGATCTGGATTTGGATCGGGATTCTGGCTCAAGTTTCAATTTCAAGTTCAAGTTTGTTTATTTGAATATGTGTATAGTACACATGACAAGACAAAACAGAATCATTACTACATAAAGAAAGTACATATTCAAAAAGGAATGGGAAGAAGTATAAACTTATTAGTCCCATCCCTTTACTCTGAACTTACAATACAACTTATATCATCATGGTTACAGTGTTGTTCCCACTTCTGCAATTTATATATTTCAGAAGTTCCAAGCTACAATTTATACTCACTTATTTGTGAACATTCCTTGTGCTTTCACAGTTTCAGTCAACTTTTCTATAATTTACACATAAGAAACTCCAACATTCATTTGCACCATTTAATAACACAAGTGCAACAGGGTTTCTTCTATTGCTCAACTCTCGAAAATGTATTAGTTCTAAATTGCTTCACTGTATCCTGACAGATTCACCTCTTTAAACTTCTTTTAAAACCTTCTCATGTCTGGACACCCTCTCAGCTCTTCACAAATTGAGTTCCAGAGCTTCACACCACAGACCGACACACAAAAACTCTTTCTGGTAGTGAGAGCTCTGGCATGTTTGAATTTTAGTGCGCCTCTCAAATTGTATCCCCCTTCTCTCTCCATAAACTGTTTTTGAACATTATCAGGCAAACTATTATTTTTTGCTTTATAAATTATAATTACAGTTAAGTGTTCTACCAGATCCAAAAATTTCAGTATTTTAGATTCAAGAAACAGGTGATTTGTGTGGCTACTGATGCTGACATTATGCATAATCCTAATGGCTCTTTTTTGAAGACATACCAAGGGCTGTAAAGCCATTTTATACTTGTTCCCCCACACTTCAGCACAGTAACTTAAATAGGGTAAAACCAATGAACAGTACAATAAATGCAATGATTTTTTGTCACGCACATATCTTGCTTTAGCTAACACTCCGATGCTTCTTTCAAGTTTAGATTGCACATATTTGATGTGTGCTTTCCAAGAAGCTTTTCATTGACCAATACTCTTAAGAACTTTGTTTCTTTAACCCACTCTATATTGCAGCCATCTAACACAACCTTTATTTCAACATTTATCTTCTTATTACCAAATATCATCATAGTTGTTTTGCTTAAATTTAGAGATAATTTGTTCCTGTTAAACCACGTTTGTAATTTTTTCATTTCTGATACAACATTCTTCAATAAATTTTGCAAATTACCATTTGATAAAAATATAGTTGTGTCATCTGCAAACAACACTAGCTTCAATAATTTAGATACACTACACAAATCATTGACGTACAAGATAAAAAAATTTGGTCCCAATACTGACCCCTGTGGGACATCGCAGGGAATGTCCAGACATGAGGAGCAATTCTCACCCAGCTTCACAAACTGTTGCCTGTTTCTTAAATAGTTTTCAACCCACTGTGAAGCCACACCTCTAATGCCATACCTCTGCAATTTGTATATTAGAATTTGATGATCAATAGTGTCAAATGCTTTTTTAGATCAATAAATATCCCAACTGTATATTTTTTTATTATCTCGAGCAGGGGTGGCCAAGTTCGGTCCTCGAGAGCCACCTTCCTGACACTCTTAGTTGTCTCCCTTCTCCAACACACCTGAATCCAATGAAAGACTTAATGAGCCTTTCATTGGATTCAGGTGTGATGGAGCAGGGAGACAACAAAGAGTGTCAGGAAGGTGGCTCTCGAGGACCGAACTTGGCCACCCCTGATCTAGAGAATTTGTTATATTCTCTATTGTGTCAATTAAAGCAAGTAAGGTTGATCTTTTGGCTCTGAAGCCATATTGACTCTCTGAGAGTATATTATTTTTTCAATGAAAGATTCCAGCTTAATGCAGAATAATTTTTCTAAAATTTTGCCAAACTGAGGCAGAATAGAAATGGGCCGTTTGTTTGTGAACTTATGTTTGTTATTGCTTTTATAAAGAGGGATGACCTTTGCTATTTTCATTCTTGAAGGGAATATGCCAGTTTGAAATGACAGATTATAAATGTATGTTAATGGTTTTGTAATTTCAACAAGAACCTTTTTTCACAATCATCATGTCTACTCCATCACAATCAGTTGACTTTTTGTTTTTACATTTACTCACTACATTAACCACTTCTGCTTCATCAACAGCCCTCAAAAATATAGAGTGTGAATTAGTGTTTATAATTTGATTTTCATTATTTCCAGTTTCATTGGTAAGAGGAATTTTACTGGCCAGTTCAGGTCCAATATTAACAAAAAATTCATTGAATCCATAAGCCACAGCATCCATATAATATTCCTCTTTATCATTTTCTAGAAAATAATTTGGATAATTATTTTTTTTTGTCTTATTCCCTTTTTGATAATATCATTTAATATATTCCATATTCCCTTAGTATCATTTATGTTTTTTGAGCAATTCTTGATAATATTCTTTTTTGGCAGTCCTCATTATATTGGTTAATTTGTTTTTATAAGTTTTATATTTACACTCAACAAAAATATACACGCAACACTTTTGGTTTTGCTCCCATTTTGTATGAGATGAACTCAAAGATCTAAAACTTTTTCCACATACACAATATCACCATTTCCCTCAAATATTGTTCACAAACCAGTCTAAATCTGTGATAGTGAGCACTTCTCCTTTGCTGAGATAATCCATCCCACCTCACAGGTGTGCCATATCAAGATGCTGATTAGACACCATGATTAGTGCACAGGTGTGCCTTAGACTGCCCACAATAAAAGGCCACTCTGAAAGGTGCAGTTTTGTTTTATTGGAGGGCGGATACCAGTCAGTATCTGGTGTGACCACCATTTGTCTCATGCAGTGCAACACATCTCCTTCGCATAGAGTTGATCAGGTTGTCAATTGTGGCCTGTGGAATGTTGGTCCACTCCTCTTCAATGGCTGTGCGAAGTTGCTGGATATTGGCAGGAACTGGTACACGCTGTCGTATACGCCAGTCCAGAGCATCCCAAACATGCTCAATGGGTGACATGTCCGGTGAGTATGCCGGCCATGCAAGAACTGGGACATTGTCAGCTTCCAAGAATTGTGTACAGATCCTTGCAACATGGGGCCGTGCATTATCCTGCTGCAACATGAGGTGATGTTCTTGGATGTATGGCACAACAATGGGCCTCAGGATCTCGTCACGGTATCTTTGTGCATTCAAAATGCCATCAATAAAATGCACCTGTGTTCTTCGTCCATAACAGATGCCTGCCCATACCATAACCCCACCGCCACCATGGGCCACTCGATCCACAACAGTGACATCAGAAAACCGCTCACCCACATGACGCCACACACGCTGTCTGCCATCTGCCCTCGACAGTGTGAACCGGGATTCATCCGTGAAGAGAACACCTCTCCAACGTGCCAAATGCCAGCGAATGTGAGCATTTGCCCACTCAAGTCGGTTACGATGACCAACTGGAGTCAGGTCGAGACCCTGATGAGGACGACAGCATGCAGATGAGCTTCCCTGAGACGGTTTCTGTCAGTTTGTGCCGAAATTCTTTGGTTATGCAAACCGATTGTTTCAGCAGCTGTCCGAGTGGCTGGTCTCAGACGATCTTGGAGGTGAACATGCTGGATTTGGAGGTCCTGGGCGGGTGTGGTTACATGTGGTCTGCGGTTGTGAGGCTGGTTGGATGTACTGCCAAATTCTCTGAAACACCTTTGGAGATGGCTTATGGTAGAGAAATAAACATTCAATACACGAGCAACAGCTCTGGTTGACATTCCTGCTGTCAGCATGCCAATTGCACGCTCCCTCAAATCTTGCAACATCTGTGGCATTGTGCTGTGTGATAAAACTGCACCTTTCAGAGAGGCCTTTTATTGTGGGCAGTCTAAGGCACACCTGTGCACTAATCATGGTGTCTAATCAGCAGCTTCTGGGGAAAACCTGGTCTTGTTAGGAGAGACGGCATCCATCCCACTTTGGATGGAGCAGCTCTCATTTCTAGAAATCTGGCCAATTTTCTTAAATCCTCCAAACCGTGACTATCCAGGGTTGGGACCAGGAAGCAGAGTTGTAGTCTTACACACCTCTCTGCAGCTTCTCTCCCCCTGCCATCCCCTCATTACCCCATCCCCGTAGAGACGGTGCCTGCTCCCAGACCACCAATAACCAGCAAAAATCTATTTAAGCATAAAAATTCAAAAAGAAAAAATAATATAGCACCTTCAACTGCACCACAGACTAAAACAGTTAAATGTGGTCTATTAAACATTGGGTCTCTCTCTTCTAAGTCCCTGTTGGTAAATGATATAATAATTGATCAACATATTGATTTATTCTGCCTTACAGAAACCTGGTTACAGCAGGATGAATATGTTAGTTTAAATGAGTCAACACCCCTGAGTCACACTAACTGTCAGAATGCTCGTAGCACGGGCCGGGGCGGAGGATTAGCAGCAATCTTCCATTCCAGCTTATTAATTAATCAAAAACCCAGACAGAGCTTTAATTCATTTGAAAGCTTGACTCTTAGTCTTGTCCATCCAAATTGGAAGTCCCAAAAAACAGTTTTATTTGTTATTATCTATTGTCCACCTGGTCGTTACTGTGAGTTTCTCTGTGAATTTTCAGACCTTTTGTCTGACTTAGTGCTTAGCTCAGATAAGATAATTATAGTGGGCGATTTTAACATCCACACAGATGCTGAGAATGACAGCCTTAACACTGCATTTAATCTATTATTAGACTCTATTGGCTTTGCTCAAAAAGTAAATGAGTCCACCCACCACTTTAATCATATCTTAGATCTTGTTCTGACTTATGGTATGGAAATAGAAGACTTTCCCTGAAAACTCCCTTCTGTCTGATCATTTCTTAATAACATTTACATTTACTCTGATGGACTACCCAGCAGTGGGGAATAAGTTTCATTACACTAGAAGTCTTTCAGAAAGCACTGTAACTAGGTTTAAAGTCTGTTGCTCTATAAAAAAGCTCTCCGTAAAGCTAGGACATCTTTCTACTCATCACTAATTGAAGAAAATAAGAACAACCCCAGGTTTCTTTTCAGCACTGTAGCCAGGCTGACAAAGAGTCAGAGCTCTATTGAGCCAAGTATTCCATTAACTTTAACTAGTAATGACTTCATGACTTTCTTTGCTAACAAAATTTTAACTATTAGAGAAAAAATTACTCATAACCATCCCAAAGATGTATCGTTATCTTTGGCTGCTTTCAGTGATGCCGGTATTTGGTTAGACTCTTTCTCTCCGATTGTTCTGTCTGAGTTATTTTCATTAGTTACTTCATCCAAACCATCAACATGTTTATTAGACCCCATTCCTACCAGGCTGCTCAAGGAAGCCCTACCATTATTTAATGCTTCGATCTTAAATATGATCAATCTATCTTTGTTAGTTGGCTATGTACCACAGGCTTTTAAGGTGGCAGTAATTAAACCATTACTTAAAAAGCCATCACTTGACCCAGCTATCTTAGCTAATTATAGGCCAATCTCCAACCTTCCTTTTCTCTCAAAAATTCTTGAAAGGGTAGTTGTAAAACAGCTAATTGATCATCTGCAGAGGAATGGTCTATTTGAAGAGTTTCAGTCAGGTTTTAGAATTCATCATAGTACAGAAACAGCATTAGTGAAGGTTACAAATGATCTTCTTATGGCCTCGGACAGTGGACTCATCTCTGTGCTTGTTCTGTTAGACCTCAGTGCTGCTTTTGATACTGTTGACCATAAAATTTTATTACAGAGATTAGAGCATGCCATAGGTATTAAAGGCACTGCGCTGCAGTGGTTTGAATCATATTTGTCTAATAGATTACAATTTGTTCATGTAAATGGGGAATCTTCTTCACAGACTAAAGTTAATTATGGAGTTCCACAAGGTTCTGTGCTAGGACCAATTTTATTCACTTTATACATGCTTCCCTTAGGCAGTATTATTAGACGGTATTGCTTAAATTTTCATTGTTACGCAGATGATACCCAGCTTTATCTATCCATGAAGCCAGAGGACACACACCAATTAGCTAAACTGCAGGATTGTCTTACAGACATAAAGACATGGATGACCTCTAATTTCCTGCTTTTAAACTCAGATAAAACTGAAGTTATTGTACTTGGCCCCACAAATCTTAGAAACATGGTGTCTAACCAGATCCTTACTGTGGATGGCATTACCCTGACCTCTAGTAATACTGTGAGAAATCTTGGAGTCATTTTTGATCAGGATATGTCATTCAAAGCGCATATTAAACAAATATGTAGGACTGCTTTTTTGCATTTACGCAATATCTCTAAAATCAGAAAGGTCTTGTCTCAGAGTGATGCTGAAAAACTAATTCATGCATTTATTTCCTCTAGGCTGGACTATTGTAATTCATTATTATCAGGTTGTCCTAAAAGTTCCCTAAAAAGCCTTCAGTTAATTCAAAATGCTGCAGCTAGAGTACTGACGGGGACTAGAAGGAGAGAGCATATCTCACCCATATTGGCCTCTCTTCATTGGCTTCCTGTTAATTCTAGAATAGAATTTAAAATTCTTCTTCTTACTTATAAGGTTTTGAATAATCAGGTCCCATCTTATCTTAGGGACCTCGTAGTACCATATCACCCCAATAGAGCGCTTCGCTCTCAGACTGCAGGCTTACTTGTAGTTCCTAGGGTTTGTAAAAGTAGAATGGGAGGCAGAGCCTTCAGCTTTCAGGCTCCTCTCCTGTGGAACCAGCTCCCAATTCAGATCAGGGAGACAGACACCCTCTCTACTTTTAAGATTAGGCTTAAAACTTTCCTTTTTGCTAAAGCTTATAGTTAGGGCTGGATCAGGTGACCCTGAACCATCCCTTAGTTATGCTGCTATAGACGTAGACTGCTGGGGGGTTCCCATGATGCACTGTTTCTTTCTCTTTTTGCTCTGTATGCACCACTCTGCATTTAATCATTAGTGATCGATCTCTGCTCCCCTCCACAGCATGTCTTTTTCCTGGTTCTCTCCCTCAGCCCCAACCAGTCCCAGCAGAAGACTGCCCCTCCCTGAGCCTGGTTCTGCTGGAGGTTTCTTCCTGTTAAAAGGGAGTTTTTCCTTCCCACTGTAGCCAAGTGCTTGCTCACAGGGGGTCGTTTTGACCGTTGGGGTTTTACATAATTATTGTATGGCCTTGCCTTACAATATAAAGCGCCTTGGGGCAACTGTTTGTTGTGATTTGGCGCTATATAAAAAAAAAATTGATTGATTGATTGATCTTGATGTGGCACACCTGTGAGGTGGGATGGATTATCTCAGCAACGGAGAAGTGCTCACTATCACAGATGTAGACTGGTTTGTGAACAATATTTGAGGGAAATGGTGATATTGTGTGTGTGGAAAAAGTTTTAGATCTTTGAGTTCATCTCATACAAAATGGGAGCAAAACCAAAAGTGTTGCATTTATATTTTTGTTGAGTGTATTTTCTACTTCTTCTGTTCTTTTAACCAGAAATTCTTTGTATAGCTTATTCTTCTTTTTACAGGCTTTGGCTAGCCCTCTGGTTATCCATGGACAAATTTTACCTTTTCCTCTATTTATGTACATCTTCATAGGACAGTTTTTATCATATGAAGACAGAAAATACTTCAAGAATTCACTGTATGCACTATCTGCATCTGATTTATAATACACATCTTCCCAATCCTGATTTAGTAAATCATTCTTGAAGGCTAGTAAGGCTTCCTCAGATTTTACATGACTATATGTACATATATTTACCTTTTTATCAATTTGTTTATCATTATAGTACCCTTTGGACACTGTGAATACAGGTAGATGATCTGTGATATCTCATACAAGTATACCACTTACAGAATTGTTGTCCACATCACTGCTGTAGATATTATCAATCAGGGTCACGCTATGGGAAGTAATTCTAGTTGGTCTGGTGATTCGGGGATATAAACCCATACTGTATATAGTGTTGATGAAATCTTCAGTTGTTTTATGATTTTCTGAATTTAATAGGTCGATATTGAAATCACCACAAATTAACATATGTTTATTACTCATCTTTGCAAATGTCTCTTCCATCCAATCTCTAAATATTTCAATATTTGATCCTGGTGTTATGTAAATACAGCTAACATTTATATATTTTTGATCCTTATTACAGATTGCATTTGTTATACACTCTAATACATCATCCATGACTATTGTCATATTGTCAATAATTTTACATTTAAATGATTTAGCAATAAATATTTCCACGCCCCCTCCTGTGGGTTCACCACCTGCAGAGGGGGTGCATGGGGGTTGGGTGCAGAGAGGATTGGGTGGCGGTCGAGGGCGGGTGGCCCGGCGGCCCGGTCCATGCTCACAGCCCCTGGCTGTTGGGACGTGGAATGTCACCTCGCTAGGGGGAAAGGAGCCTGAGCTTGTGCGGGAGGTTGAGAGATACCGACTATAGATAGTCGGGCTCACCTCCACGCACAGCTTGGGCTCTGGTACCCAACTCCTAGAGAGGGGCTGGACGCTTCATTTTTCTGGCGTTGCCCACGGGGAGAGGCAGAGAGCTGGGGTCGCATTGCTTATTGCTCCCCAGCTCAGTCGCCATGTGTTGGAGTTCACTCCGGTGAACGAGAGGGTCGCGTCCCTACGCCTTCGGGTCGGGGACAGGTCTCTCACCATTGTCTCGGCCTACGGGCCGAGCAGTAGTGCAGAGTACCCGACCTTCATGGAGTCCCTGGGAGGGGTACTAGATAGCGCTCTGACTGGGGACTCCATTGTTCTCCTGGGGGATTTCAACGCCCACGTGAGCGGTGACAGTGAGACCTGGAGGGGGGTGATCGGGAAGCACGGCCTCTCCGATCTGAACCTGAGTGGTGTTCCGTTGTTGGACTTCTGTGCTAGTCACAGTTTGTCCATCACGAACACCATGTTCGAGCACAAGGGTGTCCATAAGTGCACGTGGCACCAGGACACCCTGAGCCGGAGGTCGATGATCGACTTTGTAGTCGTATCATCTGACCTTCAGCCACGTGTCTCGGACACTCGGGTAAAGAGAGGGGCAGAGCTGTCGACCGATCACCATCTGGTGGTGAGTTGGATCCGCTGGGAGGGGAGGAAGCCGGTCAGACCTGGCAGGCCCAAACGTATCGTGAGGGTCTGCTGGGAACGACTGGTGGAACCCTCTGTTAGCAAGGTCTTCAACTTCTACCTCCGGGAGAGCTTCTCCCAGATCCCGGGGGAGGTTGGAGACATGGAATCCAAGTGGACCATGTTCTCCACCTCCATTGTTGATGCGGCCGCTCGTAGCTGTGGTCGCATGGTCTCTGGTGCCTGTCGCGGCGGCAATCCCCAAACCCAGTGGTGGACACCAGAAATAAGGGATGCTGTCAAGCTGAAGAAGGAGTCCTACTTATCTTTGTTGGTAGGTGGGACCCCAGAGGCAGCTGACAGGTACCGGTAGGCCAAGCATGCCGCAGCCCGTGCGGTCACAGAGGCAAAAACTCGGGTCTGGGAGGAGTTTGGGGAGGCTATGGAGGAGGACTATCGGTTGGCCTCGAAGAGATTCTGGCAAACCGTCCAACACCTCAGGAGGCGGAAGCAGCTCTCCACCAGCACTGTTTATGGTGCGTGTGGGGAGCTGTTGATCCTGACTGGGGATGTTGTCGGGCGGTGGAAGGAGTACTTCGAGGATCTCCTCAATCCCATCATCATGTCTTCCAAAGAGGAAGCAGAGACAGGGGACTCAGAGGTGGACTCATTTATTACCCAGGCCAAAGTCACCGAGGTGGTTAGAAAGCTCCTCGGTGGCAAGGCTCCTGGGGTGGATGAAATCGAAAGTCGAGCCGCTGCTCCTCCACATCGAAAGGAGTCAGTTGAGGTGGATCGGGCATCTTTTCCGGATGCCCACTGGACGCCTCGCTCGAGAGGTGTTCTGGGCACTTCCCATTGGGAGGAGGCCCCGGGGAAGACCCAGGACACGCTGGAGGGACTACATCTCTCGGCTGGCTTGGGAACACCTTGGCGTTCCCCCGGAAGAGCTGGGGGAGGTGTGTGTGGATCGGGAGGTCTGGGTGGCTTTGCTTGAGCTGCTGCCCCCGCGACCCGACTCCGGATAAAGCGGTAGAAAATGGATGGATATTCCCATGCCTCCTCCACCTTTGTTTTGTCTGTTTACATTGATTAATTCATAGCCATCTAACTCAAAATTAATTTCTTTGCCAGTATTCATCCAAGTCTCCGTTAATGCAATAACATTAAAAGGTTCACTGAACGGCTGTAAATATTCCTTAATGTGATCAAAATTTGAATACAAGCTTCTGCAACTGAAGTGAATTATTAAAAATGATCCTTTTAAATTCATTTTTTGATTGAATTCTTCACCAGAGTAATAACCACAATTATTTTTAATTGAAGTTAAAAAATTACTATCCGGGTCTAATTCACAGTCTACATCAAAGAGATTATGCTCAGTATGTTCATAAGGTATCAGTTCTTGTTGATAATGTTAGCTTATGTTCATATTTCTGTTATAGTCTCCATCTGCATGTTGATTTTCCACAGTCAATGACATATTGATGAACTGGCCGCAGTAGTGTAGATTTTTACCTTGTTGAACTTCTGTCTTTAGATGCCCTTAACAGTATTTCTCCAAATCCTCTATTTTCCTGATCAGTAATACTTTGGCCTCCTCAGGCGTTTCTCCATTCAGTTTAATGAAGATTTTACAGTTACTTGTCCAAGTACTTTGAATTTTCCTTTGCTTCCTTAAATCTCGAGCTCTTCTGGCCAGATCAGCATTCTTCTTGGTGAGATGGTCGTTCATAAACACATTGGATCCCCTCAGCTCGCGCCCTTGCTTAAGGAGCGCAGCCTTGTCTTTTCTATTAATGAACCTGATGACGATGGCTGGGTTGTTGACCGTGTTCTTACCGGTGTTCCTCCTGGATAGAGGGTGGTATGCCTCGATTTTACTGCAGTCCATCTCAATCCCTTTGGACCGCAGGAAGGCAGGCACCTGCTGCTCCATTGAACTGGAGATAGCATCCTGGTCCCCAGTGTCCGTGTCGCTGCTAACAGCATTAGCATATGACCTGGGTTGTATTTTGAGATCGGTGACAATGACATCGTTCATCCTAGCTGTTTTGAAACAAGGTTCGGTCAGATCGGCACACAGAAATGATCACACAGACTGCATTTTGCTAGAACAAACAGGCGTATGTTTATTCCCCACAAAAGCAGTTACATCAAACACAAGTGGTTGCAGCGCATAAAATATCTCTTTCTCTCTTACCGTGACGCCTTTAAGGTGGAGAGCCAACACCTTCGGCAGAGTGCGCTTGTCAACCGGCTGGGCGTTCGTACGCAACCCGCAGCAGACTCTATCGGAGCATGGCTCTGCCCCCTCTTTTCTAGTGTGTGCGCGAAGGGAGGGTGAGTGGCCATCTCAAACTCCCAGGCGCACATAATTCCTTTAATCAACAGGCATCTGAAAGTTATTTCCTCTTGCAAAAACATAATGACCCCAGCATGCTTCACTCCCAGTCGTTAGTGGCTACAAAAACAAATTCGTGCAATTAGTGTAATAATAACAAGTACATCATTAGGGTTACTTTAAGACAGGGGCAAAACAACATAATCTTTTCTCCACACATTCCACTCGGTGTTTTGCACCAGTCAATTTATGTAACCACTAGCAGATTCAGGTAATGCTGGGCTCCAGCAACGATTATGTCCTGCCATAGCATTTCCCACATTTCTTCTAGTGATTCACTAACAAAATTTTGAGTAATATAGTCTTGATTATACCTGTTCCAAACAATATACTCATATACAAAACCCGATGTTGTGGGGTCTAATGTGACATTATATTGGTTTACTCCAAAGGGATCATGACATAGCAAAGATAACTTCATCTCATACGTTGAAATATTACCCATTCCACCTCTCGCCGTAAACGTATAACATAAACACATGTAAAAATATTACAAAAAGTCATAACACATATTGCTATAATTAATAAAATTGAGGGCGGCACTAAGGTACTCCTGGCAGTGATGGACATCCCTGAAAAGATATCCCACCAATGGTGTGCTGACGCTTGCTGTACTAATTTTGCCACATGTTTTACCCGTTCGCTAGCTATCAATGTAGACACCATGAGACTGGAGACGTTGGACGTATGTGACTCTATTAATTGCTGAATTTCCGTAGATTGTTCCAATGCGCATTTGAAACGCTCCAGGGAAAGCCCATTGTACCGAAGTCAGCCGACTTGATACAGAATAATTAGTCAAACGATACGTCCGATCACCCCAATGCCATAAATGCACATTGTTCAGGCAGCCAGTATACGGAACCGAAGGTACCTGTGAATTATTTTTCATTGTTGCAACACACAGAGCATGTGGGCCGATCTGCCACAACATTTCTCTTGGTGTTTCCCTAGTCCAGTCACAAAGTACAACCTCTGAGTCGGTTAGACATGGATTAGCATATCCAGTTTGCAGCACACAGGCCATACCCTTATCCGTTCACACAGTTTAGTATCAAAAGTTATATTGGTTTTTGGTTCTAACCACTCTCCATCCATATGCAAGAACCAATAACCATTAGTCGTTATCACAGGTAATACTTGATATTTACAAACAACCTTTGGTTGTATTACATTGTACTGGGTCCAATGCCCAGTACATACCGTTTATAGTCCAGGTGGTTCCATTGACATTACTACATGAATAACTTGTCATATTAAAAACACACATGTTCACCCTAGCACAAAGAGTGACATTACATCCCATAGTAAATACTGGTATATGGTGTCTGGCAAAACAGTTCACACATCGCCATAGTTTGCAAACACTACTGAGATTAGCCACTTTACATGATTGGTTTGCTGAGCAGGTGTAATCATCTTGTGTTCTGTTGTTGGCAGAGTTCTTCCATCCTGTTTGGAACAATGATATCTCTTCAAGTTCGTTTCCTTCTGTCATCCCCCAACAACTGGAGACCATGGCACCACCTACAAGGAGGAGTATGACCCAGCAACCGACACCTCCAATTCCGGGACTTCCACTGGTTGCCATGGGGGCGTCCACCTCCTGTGGTTCTTGATCGCCCGATCAGCAACTCCCACCAGGGCATCAAGCCTAGACAACACAAGGGTAACTACGGGTAGAATGACGACGATTAGTCTTCTCTTACATAACACTTTGATACAGGCACATTTACCCATTTTTCTTCACCCTGATAGAGTATACTAACAGTTGCATCATTCCCTTGAGCTATAATTTAGGCGGTCCGTTAGGTTGTTTAACCCAAACTTTGGCACCTGCTTGATCTGAGGAACCAAAGCCTTGCGTTCCTCGTGTAGTTATTACTACGGGTTTTGGTATCTCCTGTACCAACCCCATTTCACAGGGTTTAATTATTAATTGAGCAATTTTGTCCCCTTTGTTTAATATCAGGGGTTGTTCTCCAAACAATCTACAAACCACTCCAATCTCGCCTTGGTAATCTGCATCTATCACCCCGGCTTGAATAGTCAGCCCTTTGAGTGATAGACCACTGCGTGGCAGGACGTGCCCATATGTGCCCTTCGGACACTGTAGGCCTAGCCCTGTTTTTACCACTTGAATTTGATCAGGTACCAATGTGACGGTTGTCAATGTCCTTAAATCTAATCCTGCTGAGCTTGGAGTTGCTCTGACAGGTAATTCCGCTTGTGGATCAATTTTCCACATTTTGATGCTTTCTGTAGTATGCTCTATCTCTTCCCCTGAAATCATTCTTATCAAGGGTGTGGATCCCGACCCTATTGGCCGATTGTTCAACTGGTCCACGGCAGTAGTCAAATCCTGTCTCCATTGTCGCATAGTGTGATCTTTTGACAGCTTCAATAGGGTCTCTTTAAAGAGCCCATTCATTCGTTCTACTAGTCCCGCCGCTTGCGGGTAATAGGGAATATGATAAATCCATTCATTAATTGGTCTGGATTGCCATGAATTAATGAGGCCTCCGCTCCTGTGTCCACTAAAGCTGAAGTTACTTGTAAATCTCGGCGGGCCACAAGAGCTTGACCATTTTCCTAATCCTCATCATAACAATCAAGACTCCGGGAACGCCTTCCCTTATTCTTTCCTTTCTTTCTACCTTTCTTGACCTTACGCGTAGCAGCTATGTGCACCATGTCGTCATCGGAATCCTCCTCCTCTTCCTCCTCCTCCTCTTCCTCCTCAATGGGAGGGGCACTCGGCTTAACTCCTTTTTCTCCTACCTGCATGATCACCATATGCACAGCCTTCAACTCCGCCCACTGACTACTTTTTCCTTCTCCTAATTCTTCTAAAGATTGACCTAATTGTGGGTTGAAAGCTCCTGCTTTCCATCGCCTTTTTCCTGCTTGATATTGACAAGAACCATCCGTAAACCATGCTCGACTTCTCTCATCATCTGACAAATCATCCCATCTTTTTCCCGCTTTCACAGGAGATTCCTCTAATGGTTGAACTTCAAAAGGTACCTCATCTTTCTCAGGAGCATCAGCTACTTGTTCATGCAACAGCGAAACCCCCTTCTCACCTGGCTTTACCCGCTCTGATAGATTACCATTTCCATTTTATTACACTAGCCTCCTGAGCTGTCCCTATTCGGTGAGTGGTGGGATTACTCATCACCCATGCCAAAATTGGTATATGTGTCCTCATCATTACTTCATGTCCTGCCGTTTGCGATTCAGTTTCAATTAACGCCCAATAACATGCTAAAAGCTGTTTTTCAAAAGGCGTATAACGCATTCTCGCATCTGGGAGTTTCCTCGACCAGAACCCTAAAGGTTTTCGTATCCTGTTTTGTTTTTGCCATAAGCTCCAATTAGCATAATCATTTAGAGCAGACACTTGAAGTTCTACTGGTCCTGATTGCATTTTTCCTAAGGACACAGCCTGCTGTATGGCTTCCTTTGCCATATCAAATGAGCATTGTTGTTCCTCCCCCCATACAAACTCCTTTAACTGTCCCTCCAACTGTTTTACCTGTTGTTCTAACTTCGTCACTTTTTGTGACTTAGCACATTCTGACGAACGGACTGTGTCTAAAGTTAAGACTCGCTCCTTCCAAGCTTCCGCACAAATCCACATCATCTCTAAAATACCTCCCAATGGAGCTTTCGTTTTAACCTCCACCCGCTTTAACATCTCACATAAAACCGGTGGTGTCGCGGTGGGAATTGCTCCAGTCCACGGCCCAGGGCGTCCCCCGCGTCTCCGTAGAAGCTGGCCTATTTCTTTAAAAGTAATCCCATCCCACCCTGGGACCACTTCTTCCTGTTGAGATGCCTCCTCCACATCTCCTTTCCCCCTTCTAAAACAAAACATTTCTGTGTGTAGTCTGAACGCACTTTATCCTGCCGACAACGCCAAAAATGTTTTGAAACAAGGTTCGGTCAGATCTGCACACAGAAATGATCACACAGACTGCATTTTGCTAGAACAAACAGGCGTATGTTTATTCCCCACAAAAGCAGTTACATCAAACACAAGTGGTTGCAGCGCATAAAATATCTCTTTCTCTCTTACCGTGACGCCTTTAAGGTGGAGAGCCAACACCTTCGGCAGAGTGCGCTTGTCAACCGGCTGGGCGTTCGTACGCAACCCGCAGCAGACTCTATCGGAGCATGGCTCTGCCCCCTCTTTTCTAGTGTGTGCGCAAAGGGAGGGTGAGTGGCCATCTCAAACTCCCAGACGCACATAATTCCTTTAATCAACAGGCATCTGAAAGTTATTTCCTCTTGCAAAAACATAATGACCCCAGCTCTTCACTCCCAGTTCAGAATGACCCCAGCATGCTTCACTCCCAGTCGTTAGTGGCTACAAAAACAAATTCGTGCAATTAGTGTAATAATAACAAGTACATCATTAGGGTTACTTTAAGACAGGGGCAAAACAACATAATCTTTTCTCCACACACTAGTGTGCTGTTCAATATCTTCAAGTCTGTTTTCCAAGTGTGCAATTCGTTTATCCTTTTCATTCACTAAGATTCTCAACGTTTTCACTTCCTTTAAAAGTTCAGGTATAGATTTCTGCTGGGTTCTGATCATCGTAACTTCATCTGACAAAAAGTTGAGTGAGGATTTGATATCCTTAAGATCCACAGCTTCTTCCATGTGTGGAGCTCCTTGTGGAACACCAGAGCAAGAATTTTCCAAAGGATTGTTGGTGTGTTGATTAACAGCTGCGATCAGCTGTTAGCTTCCAGTTCGCCTTAGCCAGAAGCTAGTAAACAGACTGCCAATCGGCTCCACTGAGCAAATCCGCAGCCGACCACTGCAGTTTTTCACCCTCAGTGGTTCAGCGGTACAATAGCATCCACACTCCAGTAACTTTAGTGCAATAAGGACAGCAAAAGTCCATAATATTGGAAACTTTTCTCAATAGTTTTTCCAAAAGCCGGCAACACAGTCCCCTCCGGAACCGGAAAAAGTTACAAACACTTACACTTTCACTTTATATAGGCTTTGAAGGATTACTGTTAGCAGGATTACATCAAAACTATTGCATAGATTTTGATGAAATTCTCAACACCGATAGCTATTCATGGAAGACTCCATTACATTTTGGAGGTGATCCGGATCCAGACCCGGATTCTGGCTCAAGTTTCACTTTATATTGGCTTTGAAGGACTACGTCAAAAGTACTTCATGGATTCTCACCAAATTTGTACCACAGATACATATTAGGTCATGGAAGACTCCAGTAGGTTTTGGAGGTGATCCGGATCTGGATTCTAGATAATGTTTGTCTTTATAGGCTTTTTAAGGATCACATCAAAAATACTTTACAGATTCTCATCAAATGTGCACCACAGATACATATTAGGGCATGGAAGACTCCACTGGATCTTGGAGGTGATCTGGATCCAGATTGGTAGACATCAGAATCTCTGACTGCTCTTGTTTTTAATAATGTTGCCATGTTGGCAGACAACCTGGCATGCATAATCATTATCGTGGAATCACAAACAAAAGTAGCTGGTACAGCAAATAACACAGTGAGTTGCAGTCAATACCACTATTATAATTTGGCAGACATATTTTACATATTTGAAAAGCACATTTTATCCATTTGCATGTAAATTAAAAACGAAGGTGCTGATCATTTTATATTATTGCTTAAAGAATGACATGATTGTACTTGCACGTAAATGTATACAAATAAAGCTGCACATTAAAATGCCTGATTCTGTTTTTTCCTCTGCTGTTTGAGGTACGACTTCATCCAGAGTGTCTGTTTCTGCAAGCCTCCTGTCCTGTGCTCCGGCAAAATTTCCTGATCATTCATTTATAAATCGTTTTGTAAATTGTGTCGGTAGCATGGCCCAAGCAGAGGGTCACACCTTTGAGTCTGGTCTGCTTGAGGTTTCTTCCTCAAATCATCAGAGAGAGATTTTCCTTATCACTGTCACCTGTGTGCTTGCTCTGGGGGTTGGTAAGGTTAGACCTTACTTGTGTGAAGCACCTTGAAGCAACTTTGTGGTGATTTGGCACCATATAAATGAAAATAAATTGAAAAAATTAAAAACACCATCCAAACTGTGAAGCAAGGGGGTGGAAATAGCATTTTTGGGGGTGCTTTTCTGCAAAGAGGACAGGACGACTGCACCGTATTGAAGGGTGGATGGATGGGGTCATGTATCGCGAGATTTTGGCAAACAACCTCCTTCCCTCAGTAAAAGCATTGAAGATGGGTCATGGCTGGGTCTTCCAGCATGACAATGACCGGAAACACAGCCAGGGCAACTAAAGAGTGGCTCCTTATGAAACATTTCAAGGTCCTGAAGTGGCCAAGCCAGTCTACAGACCTGCACTCGATACAAAATCTTTGGAGGGAGCTAAAACTCGAAACCTGAAAGATCTGGAGAAGATCTGTATGGGACCAAATCCCTGCTGCAGTGTGTGCAAACTTGGTCAAGAACTACAAGAAACGTTTGACCTCTCTAACTGCAAACAAAGGTTTCTGTATCAAATGTTAAGGTCTGTTTTTCTGTTATATCAAATACTTATTTCATGCAATAAAATGGATATTAATTATTGAAAAATCTTACATAGAATGTGGACTCCCTGAATTTTTAGTTTTTTAGATTCTGTCTCTCACAATTGATGTGTACCTATGATAAAAAATTACAGACCTCCATTGTTTATAGGTGGAAAACTTTGACAGTGGATGAAATACTTATTTGCCTCACTATTGGTCGCAGCAGCTCCACAGCTCTCAACAGGAAAAGGTGCTTATCATAAAAACCGTCAATATTGCATTGTATTTATTGAGTGCTAAAGGACTCAATCAGGATCAGGTGCAAAGAGAGTCTCTCCGTTCATAGCATCAATAATGAAACATTGGCATTCATAAATGAAAGCTTTTATTTATGAATGCCGGAAATGGTGTAGTTCAAAACAAGAAGTATTCCACCTTGCGTGGCATGATGCTGTCTTAGACTATAAGCATGCAATACTGGCTACAAAGCAGACCTATTACTCTGATTTGATCAACAAAAAAAAGCAGAACTCAAAGTTCCTGTTCGACACGGTGGCAACACCTATACATGGACAACCACTATTTGTTCATGCTCCTTTTACAGCACAAGATTTCCTGGATTACTTTGAGAAGAAAACAGAAGACATTAGGTTGAGCACATCCTAGCATGCCTTAACCCAGCCATTACACTCTGCTATTGAGGTGGGTGCCATTACTGAGGCATTACCTATATTTACAGAATTTGATAGTATCTCACTAGGCATGCTGACAAAACTCGTAACGTCTACACAAAGCGCAACCTGCTTATTTGATCCTATACCAACAAAACTGTTTAAGGACCTCTGACCCACTCTTGGGCTGACTGTGCTGGAAATGATTAATGTCTCATTAAGTTCTGGATCTGTTCCTAAATGTTTCAAATCTGCAGTGATGAAACCATTACTTAAGAAATCTAATTTTGACCCTAGTGTATTGAAAAACTATAGGCCAATATCAGATCTATCATTTTGCTCTAAAATTCTGGAAAAAATGGTTTCACAGCAGCTTGTGGACCACCTTACTGTGAATAATCTTTTTGAGCCACTTTTAGAAAATATCATTCCACAGAGACAGCTCTCACTAAAGTGGTGAATGATCTACTTGCAGTGGATTCAGACCCCACTACAGTGCTGTGCTGTTAGATCTCAGTGCTGCGTTTGATACCGTGGATCATCATATTCTACTCGATATGCTGGGAGAATCATTTTGGGATTATTGGGAGTGCCCTTGCATGGTTTACATCATAACTGACCAGTCGTTCTCATTGTGTTTTGTACAGTAACACTACCTCTAACCTTAGTGACATGAAATTTGGGGTTCCACAGGGGCCCGTCTTAGGCCCCCTGCTTTTCTCCCTTTATATAGCACCCCTTGGACACATATTGCCGTGTTTTGGGGTTACCTTTCACCGCTATGCTGATGATACTCAATTATACATGCCAATAACTGCTGGTAATCTCAGCAACATAAAATTCTTAGAAGATTGCCTTGCATCAGTGAGCAGCTGGATGTCTAGCAACTTCCTACTTTTAAACTCTGACAAGACTGAAATGATGGTACTTGGTCCAGTGAGAAATCGGCTTCAATTTGACCAGTTAACGCTTAGCCTACGCTCATGTGTCATACATCACACTGACAAAGTGAGAAACCTTGGGGTAATTTTTGATCCTATGTTGTCCTTTGACCTCCACATTAGAGATATTATGAGGAGTGCTGTGAAATATAGCAAAGATTTGTCCCATCCTGTCTATGTCTGATGCTGAGACCCTGATTCATGTTTTTGTCTATTCTAGATTGGAATACTGCAAATTCTATTTTCTGGTTTACCGCAGTCCAGCACTATGCTGCTTTCACACCGGGCACGACGTGAGTGACAGCAGCGACAGGTTGCCATGTAATCCCTATGGAATGACGCGTTTTGGCGCCAAGTCACGCAGTGCAATGCGATGGACGCGAATGAAGCGACGCGAGTGAAGCGATTTTGAGCAATTGGCACGTTTGTGGCACGATATTGCGTCGCATCACGTCACGTTGCCCTGATCCCAAGTTGAAAAATCTGAACTTTTTCATCCCGTCGCACCGCGATGACCAATCACGGACTGAATATGTAGTGATGTGGAGATGTCTGGAGTTTGACTGAAGATGTGAACATGTCCTGTATCTGGTAACAGCCTGTGAGCAGGACTTATGTCTCTTTTGTCCTTTATTTCACAATTTGACAGAGTTTTTGGAGGGAGCAGCAGCCCCGCAGCAGCAGGAGAGGAGTTTCTTTTTCTTTTTATTTTACGTGCACGTGCGAGCAAATCATCCATGGAGATTATTTTACTTATTAACTACACAGATGTATAATAAAACAAATGGTGACTGGTTTTCTAAACACAATTATGACAGAGTTTTTGGGGGAACAGCGAGCTGCAGCCCCACAGCAGGCAGCAGAGTTTCTTTCTTTTTTTTGTACGTGCGTGCGCGAGCAAATCGTCTGTGGAAAATATTTTATTCATTAACTACACAGATGTATAATAAAACAAATGGTGACTGGTTTCTAAACAAAATTATGACAGTTTTTTGGGAAAGGGCGAGCAGCAGCCCTGCAGCAAGCAGCAGAGTTTCTTTCTTTTTTTTGTACGTGCGTGCGCGAGCAAATCGTCTGTGGAAAATATTTTATTCATTAACTACACAGATGTATAATAAAACAATGGTGACTGGTTTCTAAACACAATTATGACAGAGTTTTTGGGGGAACAGCGAGCTGCAGCCCCACAGCAGGCAGCAGAGTTTTTTTGTTTTTTTTAATTGTTTACATATGCGCACGTGAACGGGACAGGAGGTCCTCAAACTGGGCCCCGCAGAGGTGGAAGGACCGCTGAAAGCAGCCGTCATCCAGACACAGCTCCTGCAGCAAATAATGATACTCCCTGAATTGGGAACGTCTCATGACGTTTGTCAGCTTGTCAGCTTTCCACAACAACTCGCTCCGTGTCATCAAGGTCCGTCATGTTAACTTGACTGACAACCGTAGCCGGCTAGCGGAATGGAAGCTCCTCCTATTTGATGATGCACTGGGGTGAATTTTGAAAAAAGCAGAGCGACACACCGGGTGATGGCGGCGCGTCCGTCGCCACGTGACCCCCGCAGATTTGTAGCGTCAGGTCGCGCCCGGTGTGAACGCGGCATCAGGGGTCTCCAATTGGTTCAAAATGCTGCTGCCAGAGTTTTGACACGAAGCAGAAAGTTTCACCACATTACACCCATTTTGGCATCTCTTCACTTATTTCCTGTCCTAGTGAGAACAAATTTTAAGGTTGTGCTACTAGCCTATAAAATTGTTCATGGACTGGCACCTCCCTACCTAGCTGACCTAATAAAACCCTATGTACCAGCCTGGGCTTTGTGTCCTCAAGTTGCAGGACTACTTAGTGTCCCTCGTGTGAATAAAAAGTCTGCGGGTCACAGACCTTTCTCTTATCGTGCCCCTGTTCTGTGGAGTGATCTCTCTGCATCAATAAAACAGTCAGATTCTGTAGAGACTTTCAAGTCCAGACGTAAGACGCAGTCATTTTCCCTTTCATATGGCTAGCATAAAGCACCATTCATGTGCTCTGAAATGTATCTTTGTTTGGTGTCATGAATCAAACTTTTAGCTCTTTAAAAATGCCAAAGTAACTGTTTTTGCTGGAAATTCCTCTTTTTCTTCCTCTCAGATTATAAACGGGGTGAAAAGTTGCTTTTCAACAAGCTTTATGACATGTACCAGCAACGTTCTGGCTGTAAAGGACTAAATATCTCTTACCAGTACGGAGTTCTGTTGTGTTCCAACTTAATTTCACCCCTGGTTTACATGTATTGCCACAAAATCTATAATCTGGAACAGATCCACATCAAACTTTGTCAGGCGATAAAGGATACATCCTACATAATACTATCAAATATGAAAGAAACTTGATCTTGGCTCTGTGTTCTCAGGGTGCAAGACTCTTTTGTGCCACTGGGATGAACAAAAAGTTATCGTGCCCCTGTTCTGTGGAATGATCTCCCTGTGTCAATAAAACAATAAAACAGTCAGATTCTGTAGAGACTTCAAGTCCAGACTTAAGACGCACTCATTTTCCCTTTCGTATGGCTAGCATACTGGCATAGTATGTTTGATGCTTTATACTCTTTTCATTAATTTTATTAGGAAGCGGAGTAGGCCGTGACCTCAACTTTTTGTAAATTCTGGGTCTTTTAGTGAAGCTTATGGCTAGTGGCTGGCAATCACCTTAGTATTTCTTTTGTATTTCTTGTTGCTTAATGCTGACAAATTACACTGTATTCCTGATGCTTGATTCTGCTTTTTTCTTTTGTCTGTTTGAGGTGCGGCTCCATCCAGGAGATGGGTGTGGTATCTGTTCCAGAAACCGTCCTGTGCACCGGCAACATTTCCTGTATGGTCGTTTTGTAATTTGTGTCTGTAGCATGGCCCAAGCAGAGGGTCACCCCTTTGAGTCTGGTCTGCTGGAGGTTTCTTCCTCAGAAGGAGTTTTTCCTTACCACTGTTGATCTGGGGGTTGGTAAGGTTAGATCTTACTTGTGTGAAGTGCCTTGAGGCAACCTTGTGATTTGGTGCAATATAAATGAAAATAAATTGAATTGAAAATTCAAACTGTGTATGTATTCATTGAGTGAAATGGCAGAGAAGGCTCACTCAGAGAGTCCAAATTTCCTGTCTTCAATACTGGTCGACGTTGCTCAGCGGAGAGCTACACTGTACTCAACATTTGGTGATGGTCCCATGACTTATGGTAGGACATAGTTCAACCTTAGCCATTGAAGAGCAGGCACTTTTGGCAAAGCACTCCGCTGGGCAGTTTGAGACGTCACTTGACATCACATTTATAAATTCAACGTAACTCATCATTTCATCACTGGTACATTATTGAGACAGGTTGTACATATTCCTTCACATTTCTTTATAGTTGTACATATTTCTTCATGTCCAACAGATCAGAATAGTTAATGCATCTATTCAAGCCACCAACATTGGCCAGCAGAGGCCAGCGGAGGCAAAAGAAGCACTAACGGCATACTAGAAGAGGCAACGTAGTGATAGCAGAGCTCAACTTTTGCCAATGTTTTCGCACGAATCTTGAATTTTAAAAATGTTAAAAAAAATTTCAGGGACTGACGTCGACCTCAGTGCTGTCAAGCTTTCAATCTCCATTGACAAACATCATCAGAGTGTGAATGGGCCATTAACAATAAGCATAAATAAAATCCTGATTTTTTGGAGGGATAAATACATCAAAGAACTTTTTTATCTGTTTTTCAGACACATACAAGTATGTGCAGACAGATGTACACAAATCCTGTTCAGAGTCACACAGGGCCTCACACAGGAAAAATGTCAGAAAGGCCAAAATATGAAGTGATGACATAACCTTTAGGAGGTATGATTGGAGAGGCTAACTATTCACCCGTTCCCTGCTTGAAGCCCTCAGCTTCTGTCTCCTCATTCTTTTTCTTTCACTCTGTCTGGGTGTTGAGGGTGCCGTGAACATTAAAGGGCTGCTTTGAACAAAAAGATTCAATATGAAAAGGAATGGGATATTAGGCACCATGAAGAGATGGTGGAGCCAGAGCTTTCCTCCTTTGATGCTGTCATATAATTAGATAAAGGTAGATGCTCTGCTGTGAGCCCATTCCCCGTCGAGAGTTTCCTTCAACCCGTGGGTCAGACTGGAAATGGAACAACAGGGAAATTCAAGATGTTTCTGCCTTCATGTCAAGGTGACAACACCACAACGAGGAAGAGAGAGGAGCATGGTAAGAATAGACTATCAGGACAATGCCATAATAAAATGAGGGAAGGATGCTAGGACAGATCCACAAAAAATACTTTTCTAACTAGGCAGTCAGTCTGCTGTTCTATGGCCATGACAGGGCTGACATCATATTCCATGGACATGTTTGCTTTTGTCTATTTGTCCTTGCAGCACATTGAAATTCCATTCATAAAATACACTTTCCAACTGGTTAAAGCTCTTCAAATGTATAATTTGATAACCATAATTCACTGAGAAGATTTAATGTAACATTCACTAAACATCTTTATCCAACAATCTCAGTGTAAAATGAGATTTGCCTGACGTTAGATACCGTCAGAGGTTCAATCAGACTGAGGTTGACATACTTTAATAGAAGTACATTTTCCACATTTAGATAAGAAAAAAAAAAAGTATTATGACCCACTTTTCTCAAACCTTGCGTTATGTTTTGAAAAGCACTGGCTTTGCTTCACACACACAACAAAAAACCTATGTAGGCATGCAGGCAGTGGAGGCCCTTTAGCAATGGTTTTCCTTGAACATGTCACATCAGATCCTCAATATTCAGAGAAGCAACACTGCTTATACATGAAAATGCCTGAAACTGACTTTTATGCAGTGAAACTGGAAAATATCTGGGGTTAAACTCTTTTTTTTTTGGGCCCAGTTTCATAAAGTAATCTAATCTTTCAGTCTACTAAACTTTCTTAGTCGACTACAGTTAGCCGCCCAACATTATCCGTCTAATCACCATTTCACATCGGTTAAACTTGTAGATTAGCTGTAGATTAGAAATGTGTAGATTAGAAACCTCAGGCAGACAAGAGTTAAAGGTGACACTCTGCTTGGGCCATGTTACCCCCACAATTGACAATACGAATATACAGGAAATTTTGGGAAGTTTTGGGAGTCCATGCTGGTGCACAGGATGGGAGGCCTGCAGAACAAGACATTCATTCCCATCTCTGGATGGAGCCACACCATGGACACCAAAAATTTCCTGTATATTCATTTTGAAAATTGTGTCAGTAGCATGGCTCAAGCAGAGCATCACCCCTTTGAGTCTGGTCTCCTTGAGGTTTCTTCCTCAAATTATCAGAGGGAGTTTTTCCTTACTGATTTCGGGTGTGCTTACTCTAGTGGTTGGTAAGGATAGACCTTACCTGTGTGAAGCGCCTTGAGGCAACTTTGTTGTGATTTAGCACTATATAAATGAATCACTCATTTTTAACCACTAATCTGGGATCAGGTCGTGGGGGCAACAGCTCGAGCAGGGGACCCCAGACTTCCCTTTCCCATGCCACATTGACCACCTCTGACTAGGGCATCCCGAGGCGTTCCCAGGCCAGTGTGGAGATATAATCTCTCCTCCTAGTCCTGGGTCTTCCCCAGGGTCTCCCTCACAGATGGACATGCATCCAGGAGGCATCTTTATCAGATGCCCAAAACAACCTCAGCTGGCTCCTTTCAATGCGGAATGAGCAGCGTCTCTACTCTGAGCTCCCCACAGATGACCAAACTTCTCACCCTATCTCTAAGGGAGACACCAGCCACCCTCCGAAGGAAGCCCATTTTGGCCGCATGTACCTGTGATCTAGTTCTTTCGTTCATGACACAACCCTCATGACCTTCAGTGAGAGTAGGTATGAAGATTGACCAGTAGACTGAGAGCTTCACCTTTTGGCTCAGCTCCGTTTTTGTCACAACAGTACAGTAGAACGACTGCAACACCGCCCCTGCTGCACTGATTCTCCGGCAATCTTGTGCTCCATTGTCCCATCACTCATGAACAAGACCCCAAGGTATGTGAATTCCTTCACTTGGGGAAAGACTATATTCCCTACCTGTAGTAGGCAATGCATAGGTTTCCTGCCAAGAACCATGGCCTCAGATTTAGAGGTGCTGATCCTCATTCCAGCCGCTTCACACTCGGCTACAAACTGATCCAGGGAGTGTTTGGAGGTCATTGGCCAATGAAGCCAACAGAACCACATCATCTGCAAAAAGCAGTGATGAGACCCTGAGCCCACCAAACTGGAAAACCTCCTCCCCAACTACACCTCAATATTCTGTCATGAATATCACAAACAGGACTGGTGACAGGCGAAGCCCTGCGGAGGCCAACCCCCACTGGAAACGAGTCCAACTTGCTACCAAACACCCAAACACAGCTGTCGCTTTGTGAGTACAGAGATTGGATGGCCCTGAGAAGGGACCCCCTAACTCGATACTCCTGCAACTCCTCCCACAATATCTCCTGGGGTAGTCGATCATACGCCTTCTCCAAGTCCACAAAACACATGTAGACTTGGATGGGCATACTCCCAGGCACCCTCCAGGATCCTTGTGAGACTGAAGAGCTGGTTGGTGGTTCCACGACCAGGAACGAACTCTCTGGTCCCCTTTTAAATATGGGGATCACCAACCCAGTTTGCCACTCCTTAGGCACTGTCCCAGACCTCAACACAATGTTGAAGAGACGTCTCATCCAAGACAATTCCTCCACACCCAGAGCCTTCAGCATTTCTGGATGGATCTCATCAACCCATGGGACCTTGCCTCTGCGGAGTTGTTTGACTGCCCTTCCTATAGAGGGCACTCCGTTCTGATGCAGGAGTTCCTCAATGTGTTCCTTCCAGCGCTAGATTACATCCTCAGTTGAGGTTAACAGAGTCCCATTCTTACTGTAGACAGCTTGGATGGTTCCCCATTTTCCGAGATAACATATCCCGGAAGGACTCCTTCTTCAGTCAAACGGCTTCCCTGACCACCGGTGTCCATCGAGGATTGCCGCCCCTTGACACACCTAAGACCTTCAGGAAACAGCTCCCTGCTGCAGCTTCAGCAATAGAAGCTTTGAACATTGCCCATTCTGGGTCAATGCCCCCAACCCCCACAGGGATGCTAGAAAAGCTTCAATGGAGGTGTGAGTTGAAGATCTGGTGGACAGTGGGCTCCTCCAGATGTTCACAGTTCATGCACATGATCTGTTTGGGCTTACCAGATCTGTCCAAAGTCCTCCCCCATCCTCTGATCCAACTCACCACCAGATGCTGATCACTTGACAGCTCTGCCCCTCTCTTCACCCAAGTGTCCAGAACATGTGGCCTCAGATCAGATGATGCGATCACAAAATCGATCATTGATCTTTGGCCTAGTGTGCACCATACACACTTATGAGCATCCTTATGTTCAAACATGGTGTTCGTTATGGACAGTCTGTGATTAGCACAGAAGTCCAATAACAACGACCCTTCGGGTTTAGATCAGGGAGACCGTTCCTCCCAATCATGCCTCTAAAGGTGTCTCTGTCATTGCTCATGTGTGCATTGAAGTCCCCCAGCAGAAAAGTGGAGTCCCCCACCAGATCCCCATACAGGACTCCATTCAGAGACTCCAAGAAGGCTGAATCCTCCAAACTGCTGTTTGGTGCATACGCACAAACAACACCCCTCCCCCATCAACCAAAGGCATAGGGAGGCAACTCTCTCATCGATCGGGGTAAACTCCAACATAGCGGCGCTCAGCTGGGGACTCAGATCTGGTGGGCCTCATCTCCACGGACAACCTTGTCTCCGGAATCACTCTCCTTGGGAAAATAAATTAAATAAAATTAAATACAGTTTAATTTGTCAGCATTAAGCAACAAGAAAAACAGAATATATAACTAGGCGATTGCTAGCCACTAGCCCGAAGCTTCATGAAAAAACCCAGACTTTAGATAAAGTTGAGGCCAAGGCCCACTCTATTAATAATAAAATGAATATCCCACACAGCTTCAATTTCAATTATTTCATTTACATAGTGTCAAATCACAACAAAGCTGCCTCAAGGTGCTTCACACAAGTAACATCTAACCTTACCAACCTCTAGAGCAAGCACACAGGTGACAGTGGTGTGAGGACGAAACCTCAAGCAGACCAGAGTCAAATGGATGACCCTCTGCTTGAGCCATGCTACAGACACACTTGACAGTACAAATATACAGGAAATTTTGGGAGCCCATGATGGTGTACAGAATGGGAGGCTTGCAGAAGAAGACACCCACTCATATTTCTGGATGGAGCCACACCTCAAAAAAAAAAAAATACTGAATCAGACAGCAGAAAGACAACAAATACAGTATAATATGTCAGCATTAGGCAACAACAAAAAGTGAAGAAATACGAAGGGGACTGCCGACCACTAGCCCTAAGCTTCACTACAAGACCCAGACTTTAGATAAAGTTGAGGCCGCGGCCCGCTCTGTTAATAATAAAATTAATTTAAAAAGGCAGAAAGCATAGTGCCATACTATGCCAGTATGCTAGCCATATGAAAGAGAAAATAAGTGCATCTTAAGTCAGGACTTGAAAATCTCTACAGAATCTGACTTATTGATGCAGGGCGATCATTCCACAAAGCAGCTGCACAATAAGAGAAAGCTCTGTGATCTGCAGACTTTTTATTCACCTGAGGAACACAAAGAAGTCCTCCACCCTGCAAATGCAAGGCCCAAGCCGGTACGTAGAGCTCAACGAGGTCAGCCAGGTAGGGAGATACCAGTCCGTGAACACTTTTATAGGCCAGTAACAGAACCTTAAAATCTGATCTCACAGAGACAGGAAGCCAATGAAAGGATGCCAGATTGGGTGTAATATGGTCAAACTTTGTTCTATGTCAAAATTTTGGCAGCAACATTTTGAACCAATTGAAGACCCCTAATGCTGGACTGCGGTAAACCAGTCCATTCCCACATTTTTAAAATGACTGTCTATCTGCCATAGCCAAGTAAAATGTGGGGGTGTCCACTTGCATCAAGCAAGAATGGGAAAGAATTCCACCTACAAAGGTTCAACAATTTGTGTTCCCACTTCCCAGACGCTTAGTGAGTGTTGTTAGAAGGAAAGGTGATGTAACACTATGCCAAACATACCACTGTCCCAGCTTTTTTGAAATGTGTTGCAGGCATCCATTTCAAAATGAGCAAATATTTGCACAAAAACAATAAATGTTTATCAGTTTGAACATTAAATATGTTGTCTTTGAGGTGTACGAGGTCTGTTAGAAAACTATCTGACCTTTTTATTTTTTAAAAAAAACTATATGGATTTGAATCGTGCGCTTGCATCAGCCAAGCTTGAACCTTCGTGCGCATGCGTGAGTTTTTTCGCGCCTGTCGGATTTTCATTGTCAGAGAAATGGCTGAGCAACTGGAGCAGCGCTGAATCAAATTTTTCCAGAAACGACGTGCTGGAAGTCTCACAGGACAAGTTGTGACATGCCCAGCTGTTACACAATTTCTGGGATACTCACTCGACTGAAAAGCCACCGAAAGCCATCTGAATCTTCCGAATGGTTTCCAACACGGACGTGCTTTTTGTTGTGCGCCATTGCGGCTCCGTCCCAACGCGCAAATTCCTCAGCACGTCTTTCATTACAAATCTCCTGTAACAGTGGAATGTGCCACAAAAGTGCTGATGTACACCTCTTCTGCAATTTCTCTGGTAGTCAGGCAACGTCCCAGATCAACACAGCCTTCACTTTGGAAATGATCTGGTTGTTTCAGCAGGTCGATGGCCGCTTGGAGCGCAGCGTGCCCTCCGACACTGTGGGCCGTCTTTAATCCGGTTGTAATGCTCCTTAATCTGTGTGATCAATCAATCAATCAATTTTATTTATATAGCACCAAATCACAACAAACAGCCGCCCCAAGGCGCTCCACACTGCAAGGCAAGGCCATACAATAATTACGTAAAAACCCCAACGGTCAAAACGACCCCCTGTGAGCAAGCACTTGGCGACAGTGGGAAGGAAAAACTCCCTTTTAACAGGAAGAAACCTCCAGCAGAACCAGGCTCAGGGAGGGACAGTCTTCTGCTGGGACTGGTTGGGGCTGAGGGGAGAGAACCAGGAAAAAGACATGCTGTGGAGGGGAGCAGAGATCAATCACTAATGATTAATGCAGAGTGGTGCATACAGAGCAAAAAGAGAAAGAAACACTCAGTGCATCATGGGAACCCCCCCAGCAGTCTATAGTCTATAGCAGCATAACTAAGGGATGGTTCAGGGTTGCCTGATCCAGCCCTAACTATAAGCTTAGCAAAAAGGAAAGTTTTAAGCCTAATCTTAAAAGTAGAGAGGGTGTCTGTCTCCCTGATCTGAATTGGGAGCTGGTTCCACAGGAGAGGAGCCTGAAAGCTGAAGGCTCTGCCTCCCATTCTACTCTTACAAACCCTAGGAACTACAAGTAAGCCTGCAGTCTGAGAGCGAAGCGCTCTATTGGGTGATATGGTACTATGAGGTCCCTAAGATAAGATGGGACCTGATTATTCAAACCTTATAAGTAAGAAGAAGAATTTAAATTCTATTCTAGAATTAACAGGAAGCCAATGAAGAGAGGCCAATATGGGTGAGATATGCTCTCTCCTTCTAGTCCCCGTTAGTACTCTAGCTGTAGCATTTTGAATTAACTGAAGGCTTTTCAGGGAACTTTTAGGACAACCTGATAATAATGAATTACAATAGTCCAGCCTAGAGGAAAATAAATGCATGAATTAGTTTTTCAGCATCACTCTGAGACAAGACCTTTCTAATTTTAGAGATATTGTGTAAATGCAAAAAAGCAGTCCTACATATTTGTTTAATATGTGCTTTGAATGACATATCCTGATCAAAAATGACTCCAAGATTTCTCACAGTATTACTAGAGGTCAGGGTAATGCCATCCAGAGTAAGGATCTGGTTAGACACCATGTTTCTAAGATTTGTGGGCCAAGTACAATAACTTCAGTTTTATTTGAATTTAAAAGCAGAAAATTAGAGGTCATCCATGTCTTTATGTCTGTAAGACAATCCTGCAGTTTAGCTAATTGGTGTGTGTCCTCTGGCTTCATGGATTGATAAAGCTGGGTATCATCTGCGTAACAATGAAAATTTAAGCAATGCCGTCTAATAATACTGCCTAAGGGAAGCATGTATAAAGTGAATAAAATTGGTCCTAGCACAGAACCTTGTGGAACTCCATATTAACCTTAGTCTGTGAGAAGATTCCCCATTTACATGAACAAATTGTAATCTATTAGATAAATATGATTCAAACCACCGCAACGCAGTGCCTTTAATACCTATGGCATGCTTTAATCTCTGTAATAAAATTTTATGGTCAACAGTATCAAAAGCAGCACTGAGGTCTAACAGAAAAAGCACAGAGATGAGTCCACTGTCCGAGGCCATAAGAAGATCATTTGTAACCTTCACTAATGCTGTTCTGTACTATGATGAATTCTAAAACCTGACTGAAACTCTTCAAATAGACCATTCCTCTGCAGATGATCAGTTAGCTGTTTTACAACTACCCGTTCAAGAATTTTTGAGAGAAAGGAAGGTTGGAGATTGGCCTATAATTAGCTAAGATAGCTGGGTCAAGTGATGGCTTTTTAAGTAATGGTTTAATTACTGCCACCTTAAAAGCCTGTGGTACATAGCCAACTAATAAAGATAGATTGATCATATTTAAGATCGAAGCATTAAATAATGGTAGGGCTTCCTTGAGCAGCCTGGTAGGAATGGGGTCTAATAGACATGTTGATGGTTTGGATGAAGTAACAATGAAAATAACTCAGACAGAACAATCTGAGAGAAAGAGTCTAACCAAATACCGGCATCACTGAAAGCAGCCAAAGATAACGATACGTCTTTGGGATGGTTATGAGTAATTTTTTCTCTAATAGTTAAAATTTTATTAGCAAAGAAAGTCATGAAGTCATTACTAGTTAAAGTTAAAGGAATACTCGGCTCAATAGAGCTCTGACTCTTTGTCAGCCTGGCTACAGAGCTGAAAAGAAACCTGGGGTTGTTCTTATTTTCTTCAATTAGTGATGAGTAGTAAGATGTCCTAGCTTTACGGAGGGCTTTTTTATAGAGCAACAGACTCTTTTCCAGGCTAAGTGAAGATCTTCTAAATTAGTGAGAACGCCATTTCCTCTCCAACTTACGGGTTATCTGCTTTAAGCTGCGAGTTTGTGAGTTATACCACGGAGTCAGGCACTTCTGATTTAAAGCTCTCTTTTCAGAGGAGCTACAGCATCCAAAGTTGCCTTCATGAGGATGTAAAACTATTGACGAGATACTCTATCTCACTTACAGAGTTTAGGTAGCTACTCTGCACTGTGTTGGTATATGGCATTAGAGAACATAAAGAGGAATCATATCCTTAAACCTAGTTACAGCGCTTTCTGAAAGACTTCTAGTGTAATGAAACTTATTCCCCACTGCTGGGTAGTCCATCAGAGTAAATGTAAATGTTATTAAAAAATGATCAGACAGAAGGGAGTTGTTTCAGGGAATACTGTTAAGTCTTCTATTTCCATACCATAAGTCAGAACAAGATCTAAGATATGATTAAAGTGGTGGGTGGACTCATTTACTTTTTGAGCAAAGCCAATAGAGTCTAATAATAGATTAAATGCAGTGTTGAGGCTGTCATTCTCAGCATCTGTGTGGATGTTAAAATCGCCCACTATAATTATCTTATCTGAGCTAAGCACTAAGTCAGACAAAAAGGTCTGAAAATTCACAGAGAAACTCACAGTAACGACCAGGTGGACGATAGATAATAACAAATAAACTGGTTTTGGGACTTCCAATTTGGATGGACAAGACTAAGAGTCAAGCTTTCAAATGAATTAAAGCTCTGTCTGGGTTTTTGATTAATGAATAAGCTGGAATGGAAGATTGCTGCTAATCCTCCGCCTCGGCCCATGCTACGAGCATTCTGGCAGTTAGTGTGACTCGGGGGAGTTGACTCATTTAAACTAACATATTCATCCTGCTGTAACCAGGTTTCTGTAAGGCAGAATAAATCAATATGTTGATCAATTATTATATCATTTACTAACAGGGACTTAGAAGAGAGAGACCTAATGTTTAATAGACCACATTTAACTGTTTTAGTCTCTGGTGCAGTTGAAGGTGCTATATTATTTTTTCTTTTTGAATTTTTATGCTTAAATAGATTTTTGCTGGTTATTGGTGGTCTGGGAGCAGGCACCGTCTCTACGGGGATGGGGTAATGAGGGGATGGCAAGGGGAGAGAAGCTGCAGAGAGGTGTGTAAGACTACAACTCAGACATGCCCAGAGTATCCTCACAAAAAAGCCTTCTGAATCTTCTGAATGGTTTTCACCTGGCTGTCTCTCACAGTTTCTGGAAAAATTGATTCAACGCTGCTCCAATCGCTCAGCCATTTTCCCTGACAATGAAAATCCGACGAGGGGGGGTGGACCAGTGCTCACTCAAAGCCTGCCCACAGGCGAATGACGCAACCGACAGGCGTGAAAAAACCCACGCATGCGCACGAAGGTTCAAGCTTGGCTGATGCAAGCGCACGATTCAAATCAATATAGTTTTAAAAAAATAAAAAGGTCGGATAGTTTTCTAACAGAACTCGTATTGAAGAGGATTTGTAGCTTGAAGAGGATTTGCACATCATTGTATTCTGTTGTTACTACATTTTACACAACATCCCAACTTAAATGGAATTAGGGTTGTAATGTTTCATCTTACATTTCTTTTGATTGGCTGATTCAAGTAGCACACCTAAGTTCAGCACAAAAATTAAAATCAACCCACATGTATGAATCCCACATATTTGACATTTTTGTGTTACTGTTGGCTGTTCAGCCAAGGTTATTGAGTGAAAACAACTATTTTTAGGGGAACTCCTGACTTCAGTCTTGTCATTGCTGCATGGTCTAACTTGAGTTGGCATTGCTTTGGGGGGAAATATTCTACAAAGATGTGCACATGAAGGAGCTAAAATACTGTTGTGGGAAATGTTTTCATGCAGCCTCCAGAGAGAAGATGTGCACACAGCGAAGACTGCAGAGTCAACACTGCAACCTGACCATTCCTCAGTCCTAAATCTTATTGTTTTTTCCCTTCAACACATATCATAATTCATTTTATGTTCTGCTGCCTCTGCGGCCAAGCTTAGACAACGAAACTAAACAGCAAACTAAAACTACTCACTCAGGAGAAGCAAAAGGTCATGGTCAAATGTTGAGAAAGCACTTTTCAGGAAAGCAGCATTCAACAAGAAAAATGGAAGGTGTCCAGCAAGCCGTCCAGTCTAACCTTCTGGCTGATGTGCTGCAGTAATTTGGCAATGAATAGAAATACTTTTAATTTTTAGTTTATTTTTTCACTGTGTCATGCAAATGGATATTTAAAATTGAATGTTCATGCACACTTTCAGTGTCATGCAGACAGATATGTTGCAGGTAAATGCATAAGAGAGTGTCCATTTCTTGGAACAAATTCATTTAAAATGTCCTTTATATACCCCTCATACTTATTTGGAATTAGCAGGAATCAAGCAGAATCAGTCAGAATGAAAAAAAAAAAAAATTCATGCCACATTCAGGAGGGAATTCCAAACATGAATGAGACCGAATGAAAAGTCAGCCCACAGTCGGGAAGTGTCGAGGTGCATTTGGAAAACATCAAACAGCATTCTCAGAGCAGTAGAAACAGTCATGCCTATTCGCTCAGCCACACTGAATGTTTTGCTCATGTTCAAAAAAGTCTTGGTGCAGTCAAGGTGGAACAACCATCCACAATCGATGTGCAGTCTGACCACTGTCTGATGCAGTCTAAACAATTGGATGGTGGGAAAATGGGATTTGTGACATTCTGAGTGCGTTTTGGGGGGGGGGGGGGGGGGGGGGGCAGTAGGCATGCTTCCACCCTGGCCAAATTTCAAATTCAGTTGCACCTCGATCACTGCAGGAATATATTCTGCCACACCGCAATTTTACAGCTTTAAGTGCATTCTTATTGTTCTGCCTGCAACCTGGCAGCTGTCCAGGTACTCTTAATGTGTACCACCTACATGTGTACTGCATTCGGAGGCTCATGCACACAGCATGTGCATGAATCAGTCAGGGGAGGTCAGAGCACAGTCTGGGTTATTCGGAGGGCTGTCAACTGCATATTCTTATTCCATCCCAGATGTGGCATGAATGTTGTTTTTTTTTTTACTTTTGCCTGATTCAGCTTGGCTCGTGCACATTTGTATTATGTGTGACGGGGTCTTAGCTTTCAAATGCAGTTTAAATGTAGTTGCAACAAATAGGAATATCTAGGATGCAGTCAGAATGCAGTAAGTCAGTACTTTAAGAATGCACTTTGAATGCCGTACGAGTGACCGTTTGATTGCTACACAAATACACCCAAAGTCTGGTTGGAAGGTGCCTCGAATGCTGCACAAATTCACCTCAAATGCAATCAGAATGCTCCCAGAATGGCTGCCGAATATGGATTGAACATCTAACAATCCAACAGAATGCATCTCAAATTCTTTGAATGTACTTCGAATGTAACACGGAAGTCCCAAGTGTACCAAGAACAATGCAGGAATGGTTCCTCATAGGGTATAAAATGCTGCCTAATCTAGCATTGTCATCAGTCCTCAGCCAAGTCACCATAGAGTATGGGACCCCCTGGATCATGTTGCCTTGCTCCAGATTACTCTCCTCCAGCAAGATCTGCTTCAAAAGATAGTGGAGGCCAGGGGAAAAAAGATTAGGCAGAGAAGACCCAGAAAGTATCAGACCTGACCATGGCTGCCAGAGGAGAGGAGGATACTGTATGGACATTACATCAGACTGATGGAGGAGCTCAGAGTAGAAGACCCACAGTCCTTCTTCAACTACCTCAGGATGGAGCCTGCCATGTTTGATGAGTTGGTGCAGAGAATAGGGCCAAGGATGAAGAAGCAGGATACCAGGATGAGGAAGGTGCTACCTTCAGACTTAAAGCTGGGTAACACTGTGAGGTTCCTGGCTTCAGGTGACAAGTACCCCAGCCTCATGTACAGCTTCCATGTGGCAAGGAACACCATCAGCCTCATCATCCCTGAAGTCTGCCAAGCCATTGTGGAGAATTACAAGGATGAGGTCATCACATGCCCCACCACTCCAGAAGAATCAACACCTATTGGGGAGGTCTTCAGAGACAGGTGGAATATTCCTCTTGCTGTTGGGGCTCTAGATGGCAAAGATGTAACCATCAGGAAACCTGCCGAGCTCCTCCTTGTACCACAACTACAAGGGCTTCTTCTCTGTGGTCCTTATGGCCCTTGTCAATAAAAACTACAACTTTCTGTGGGTGGAAATTGGTGCATGTGGAAGTATGTCTGATGTTCAGATCTTCAACAAGTCTGAGCTGAAGTACTGCCTTGAAGACGGGAGCATAGGATTTCCTGAGCCATCCCCCATTCCCCAAGATGCCAAGCCTATGTCATACTTCATCTTGGGAGATTATGCCTTTGGAATCAGGACCTACTTGGTGAAGCCATATGGCTGCAGGAATCTCCAGAGAGACGAGAGGATCTACAACTACAGGATCTCTAGGGGCCGAAAGGTGGTGGAGAATGCATTTGGAATCCTGGCCCAGAGATGGCAACTGCTTATAACCACCATGCAGCCAAGGTCTTCCATTGTGCAGTATATCATTGAATGCTGTGTCTGTCTGCACAACCTGATGAGGATGCGGTACCTTGCTCTTCACAGTAGTATCGCGGATGAAGAAGATGATTAGCACAACATGCTGCCAGGAGCATGGAGGCAGCTTGCGCAGCTTGAAGATGTGCAGCATGTTGCAGGAGGAAATAAAGACACCAAGGCTGCAAAAAAGCAGCAGGATATCCTCAAGCATTATTTCAACAACCCAATAGGAGCCACGCCCTGGCAACATAAGATGACTGATGGATAAGAGTCTGATATGATGATACATTACATAATTATGTACACCGTATTTGATGTGCCAATAAATTGTTGGTATCAGTAACAAAAGTAGTAATTGCCTTTTGTTTATTATTATTTAGTTATAATACAATGATGTTACAGTGTTATTATAACATATTAATCTTCTTAGGGTCGGATTATTCTTTATTCCATGGTCAGCAAAAAGACAAATAATCAAAAATACAAATTTACAATTGTTGAGGTGAATACAAAACAAAATTAATGACTAATTATTATATTGAAAATGAAAAGGGAATCCAGCAATGAAGCAAATGCTTTTTAGGTAGCTGGACCCTAAAACATAAATACAAACTACATTTTGCTAAGTAAACAGAAATAAAAAATAAAGTAAAAAAAATACTGATGAGCAAAATGAACAAACACTATCCATGTAATGTCAAAATGTCACAATAATTTAACCCAGTTCTGACTGCTCAGTCTGCTGGGTAGGTTTGGGGGTGTACAAATGGTGGGGTGTTGAGTTCTGGGTTATTATCATCCAGGTTGATGCTGAGTAGCTGGGTGAAGCTATTGTTGGAACCACTGCTAATTACACTCAGGCCAGTGAGGTTCCCCATGCCTTGACTCTGAATAGGTGCTGTTGAAGGCTGTGGCAGTGGGGTGCTGGCAGAGTAGGTGGATGGAGCACTCTGTGGTCTGACAGGAAGCTCCTGCTGGAACTGTTGCTGCACCCAGCTGGCCCTCTAGGAACCAGACAGGCAGAAGTTGGTCGGTGGACCCTGTACTGGCCACTGTGATGGATGAAGATGCCAGCCCATTGCAAGAGCACTGCTGGCTGCTGGGCCCAGGGATAGGTGCAGAAGTGTAAGGCATGAAGAACCACGTCTTGTTGCTGCTGCTGAGGACTGCGTGGGAGGGTCTGGTTGAAATTCAAACTGATGCCCTCTGCAATAGGCTGCTGCTTTCACTCTGGAACCTCAGCCACATGGGGGAGGGAATGTGTAGGTGACCACCTTCATGAAGTCCAGAAAATGTGTCTTTCTGGCATTGCAAGGGTGACTTCTCAGTATTAGAGAGCTTCTTACAGGAGCTGTTTGGAGTTCAGAAATTTTGCTCATGGTGACCTCAGTGTCATCAGCAGCCCTGGACCTGCACCCCAAGGAAGTGTCTGTATGCAGACTGAGCGACTGTAGGGGGGATGTGATCAGTGGCAGCTCCTGCTGTGTCAACTGAAAGTGCCCTGGCTTGGACCTTGGCCTTCATCTGGAGAAGGAACAATCATAAAAAATGTGAACATATGTACAAATTGTTGCAATATCATCATCAGAATGACAACATGAAATAATGACATAAAATGATGAATTAACATCAAATGAACACATGAAATAATTAAATTAAATACTTACACTGACAGTGAGCCTCTTTTTTTTACCAGGATGATGAGGTGGGGCCTCAGAAATTCAAAGTGGCACAGGATCCAGCGACCCCTTGCAGTCAGCTCCATATTGCCAGAACCTGAGGGAGCGTGCTTCAGCTTGCCAAACTTGGATCCTACCATTGACATTAACGCTTGTCCAGTTGTCCGTGACAAGTGTAAAATGTTATCGGACAAGCAATAGCTCTAAATCATTGTCCGATCGGACAAGTGGCATTTTTTTTTTTGTTGTTTAAAACATTCAAATTCTTTATTTTCATCACTCGGAACCAAAATACCTGACTGCCGCCTTTTTCACGTCTTGTCTTGCAAGAAAGTGTCTTCGGTTTTTCCCGCCACTCTCCACACAGCGGACATTCGGAAAACATGATATCACAGGGTTCTCCCCAGACGATGGAACAATGGCGCCGCGCCATCAGTGTGACAGCGCCGTCACACTCTGCCCTGCTCTCAGGTAGTTTTCTAAAATCCAGCCAGGCTGTTTGTGCTGAACTGCCTGCTCGTTCCTCCCCCGCCGGCAGGCTGCAGCTCAGAGAGCACAGTGGAAAAAAAATAACTCAGTCAAAGTCTTCAGATAAAAAGAGCTCCTTCTGCTTGCATAGCTCCTGGAATTAATTTATAGGCTTTATTTTACAGTTGAAAGCCTTCATGTTTCTTAAGTTTGCTCAAATACGGTGTGAGAGTGAAGAGTCTGCCGTTCCCTCATACACACACACAGAGCGAGAGAGAGAGAGAGAGAGAGAGAGACAATCATCTTCACCACACAGCTTCAGTGAAACAGTAAAGTGTGAAAAACTGATTCAGAAAGTTTTTCATCTACAACCCCTGGCAAAAATTATGGAATCACCGGCCTCGGAGGATGTTCATTCAATTGTTTAATTTTGTAGAAAAAAGCAGATCACAGACATGACACAAAAGTAAGGTCATTTCAAATGGCAACTTTCTGGCTTTAAGAAACACTATAAGAAATCAAGAAAAAAAATTGTGGCAGTCCAGTAACGGTTACTTTTTTAGACCAAGCAGAGGGAAAAAAATATGGACTCACTCAATCTGAATAAATTATGGAATCACCCTGTAAATTTTCATCCCCAAAACTAACACCTGCATCAAATCAGATCTGCTCGTTAGTCTGCATCTAAAAAGGAGTGATGACACCTTGGAGAGCTGTTGCACCAAGTGGACTGACATGAATCATGGCTCCAACACGAGAGATGTCAACTGAAACAAAGGAGAGGATTATCAAACTCTTAAAAGAGGGTAAATCATCACGCAATGTTGCAAAAAGATGTTGGTTGTTCACAGTCAGCTGTGTCTAAACTCTGGACCAAATACAAACAACATGGGAAGGTTGTTAAAGGCAAACATACTGGTAGACCAAGGAAGACATCAAAGCGTCAAGACAGAAAACTAAAGCAATAAGTCTCAAAAATCGAAAATGCACAACAAAACAAATGAGGAACGAATGGGAGGAAACTGGAGTCAATGTCTGTGACCGAACTGTAAGAAACCGTCTAAAGGAAATGGGATTTACGTACAGAAAAGCTAAATGAAAGTCATCATTAACACCTAAACAGCAAAAAAACAAGGTTACAATAGGCTAAGGAAAAGCAATCATGGACTGTGGATGACTGGATGAAAGTCATATTCGTCATTAAAAAATCTCCCTTTAACAGTGAATATCCAGATAAAATGCTGAAACCGCTTCTTCTGAAACTTCTCTGTTCTCTCACGACGTCCTGGATCAATAGAGCCTGAAATGTGGAGGTTTTCAGCTTGAAACAGGCTAACGACGGCGCCTGAGAGCACTGCGCGACGTCTCGCACCGTGGGAAGTCCTTAAAGCGACAGTATCACCTCAAAATCTCTCATCAGCCGTTAAAATTTTCACTGCAAACCAGCTTAATTTTTTCGAACCGTGTCCACTTCGATGTGCCTCATGGGTTTAGAAAAAAGTTTGATCAAACAAAGCGCCAGTCTCTCAGCAACTTCTCAGACAAAGGAATTCCGACGAGGGGCTGGACGACTCCTCCCACAAGGAGTGCTCACAGGCGAATGACGTCACCGACAGGCGTGGAAAAACTCACGCATGCGCACGAGGGTTCAAGCATGTCTGACATAAAAACATATGAATGAAATCCACATAGGTTTTGAAAAAAATAAAAAGGACCTATACTTTATTGACAGACCTCGTAAGTCATTTTTTGGTCCAAAGATCTGACTGCATTAATTTCAATGCAGGTCTACTTTAAGTCCATGCCTCAGAAGACTGCAAGCTGTTATTAAAGCCAGAGGTGGTGCACCAAAATACTAGTGATGTGTTGGAGCATTCTTTTGTTTTCATGATTCCATAATTTTTTCTCAGAATTGAGTGATTCCATATTTTTTTTTCCCCTCTGCTTGGTCTAAAAAGTATCGTTACTGACTGCCACAATTTTTTTTTTCCTGATTTCTTATAGTGTTTCTTAAAGCCAGAAAGTTGCCATTTGAAATAACTTTAGTTTTGTGTCATGTCTGTGATCTGCTTTTTTTCTACAAAATTAAACAACTGAATGAACATCCTCCGAGGGCGGTGATTCCATAATTTTTGCCAGGGGTTGTATGATTTCATCATTAAAAGAGCAAATATACTCCTTTACTTTTTCCAGAATTATTTTTTCATTTTCTTCTTATTATTGTTGTTTATGCACTAATGACACCCGATCAAATTACTTGTATGTGAGAACTTACTTGGCAATAAATTTGATTCTTATTTGACAATCAAATCAGTCCAGATTTAGCTGTTGTTCAAACAAGACAATTAGGGGTTATATTGTTTTTTTTTTTTTTTAATAAGTATGCAGTTACACTCTAAATGTTGAGAAAAAAAAAGTTAAACTGTCAACATGACAGAAAAAACTCTGCATGGACTCTTATTGGACTAAAGGTACAGTGTGTCATTTTTAAAGAAGAGAGCAAATGCTTTGTTCACCAAATTTAATTTTTTTTTTTTTTAATTTTCAATGTTATTTATTTTCTTAACATAGACAGAAAAATAAAAAAAGAACTTTGATATTACAACATAAGTTTAACTTATTTGTCTTTTATTCTTGCTTTAAATGCATCTAAAACCATTGAAATTTGAATTTACCACCCACACAGGAGAGAAGCAATTTATGAAAAAGTGTAATTTCAGTACTTCCACAGTAGCATGCCCCAGGACACCCCTAGGTGACACCTTTGGCACGCTTGACATGGCTCGTGCCTGTGGTGCTGACCACAGCAAGAATACAGGATTCGATGAATAAGCCACCACGCTTCGGGTGTCCTGCCTGATGGATAATAACTGCTGGGAGGTCGCTTGCTCCTGCATCGGGTGATCAAACACCGTCCAGAATTCCAGTTTAAATATTTGATAAGAGGCAAGAACCGGAGACTGCTGCTCCCATAAGGCTATGGCCAAATCCAGGGCTTCGCCCCTAAGCAGATTAACAAGGTAAGCTATTTTATCGGCATCAGATGAATACATTGACGGGCACTGGGAAAGTACTAGGAACATTGGAGTAAAAAGGAGGCACATTGTCTACTGCTCCAGCATATGGTTCGAGGTGACAGATAAATGGTTCCTGAGAGGAGAAGCTGAAGCTGCTGGGGGTACAGGGGCTAATGGGGGGCTAACTGTGCTGCTGTAACTGAGGAGGATGTGCAGTGAGCTGGGTGCAAAGTTTAGAAACCTGAGAGGCTAAAGCCTGTTGTTGGTGTGAGAGAGCAGGTAGCTGTTGTTGTTGTTGTTGGCTAAGGAGTGCTCCCTGTGAGCCGAGGGCCTTGGGGATCTGGTCTTCCCCGCGGAGTCCATGTTGTGGTGGGAACTCTGTTATGGTGAAAACACCCAAGGCAGAGGTTAGGACTTGAATGCAGGAAAATAGACCGGGAGTAGCAAAATATAACAATTTATTTAGTAAGTGAATATAAAGCTGAAAAGAATGAACAAATGAAACAAGCACTGAAGAAGGGAGAGATGAGCCAGGGTACTGCAGTGAGGGTTCACTTTCCACCTCGGGTAAATGAAGCTGAACCAGAGCAGGACCAGGTGGCTGACGAGGCTGATTGAGTCCAAAGTCCTAAAATGCCATTTTTATCTAAAATACTTGAAAAGGTGGTCTATACTCAATTACAGTCGCACCTTACTGCATTTGACATAACTGAAAAAATTCCAGTCTGGTTTTAAACCTTTGCACAGCACTGAAACTGCTCTTTTAAAAGTTTTTAATGATCTTCTTTTAATCATGGACTCTGACCCCTCAGCTGTGCTTGTGCTTTTAGATTTAATTGCAGCCTTTGACACTGTTGACCACCAAATCTTATTATCTCGCCTTGAATCGTGCGTTGGATTAAATGGCACAGTGCTCAAATGGTTCAAGTCCTCTTTCACTGGTCGGTGCTTTTCTGTAAACCTTGGTCCCTTTGCATCACAGAAAGCCCCTTTGACTTGTGAAGTACCTCAAGGTTCAGTCTTAGGGCCAATTCTATTTTCGCTCTATTTGCTTCCTTTGGGATCAATTTTTAAGAAATATAACATTCAGTTTCACTGCTTTGCTGATGATGTGCAGATTTATTTACCTCTGAACCTTAAAACAAACTCATCTGCCATCCTACAGACTTGCTTTCAAGAAGTCAAAGACAGGATGTCTTTAAACTTTTTGAATCTAAATGAAAGCAAAACAGAGATTATGGTCCTTGGTGACCTTGACCTCTCTGCCCTTGGTTCACTCGCCTCCCACTGTCGTTCATCTGCTAAGACCCTTGGTGTTTTTATAGACAGCTCTTTCAAATTCGAGAAGCAGATCAACACAGTGGTCAAAACAAGCTTCTTCCAGCTTAGACTTTTAAGTAAAATCAAGCATTACCTGCCCCCAAAACAGCTGGAACAGGTTGTGCACGCCTTGATCACGTCTCGTTTAGACTACTGCAATTCTCTGTATGTTGGTCTTAATCAGTCATCTCTGCATCGCCTCCAGATGGTGCAAAATGCAGCTGCGTGTCTGCTCACTGCAGCCAAACGGCACCAACACATTTCTCCTGTTTTATCTTCACTGCACTGGTTACCTGTTGCTTTTAGAATTGATTTTAAGATTTTGTTGCTTGTTTTTAAATCAATTCACGGTCAAGCCCCATTCTATTTATCTGATATGCTGTCATTGCACACTCCAGGAAGACGCCCTCCGCTCCGCGGACCAGAGTTTACTGGTCTGTCCCAGGTCTAAGCTGAAGACCAGGGGAGACTGAGCCTTTGCTGTTGCGGGGCACAAGCTCTGGAACTCTCTGTCATTAAATGTCCGACTGGCTCCTTCAATTGACTCTTTTAAGACTTTTAAAGACATATCTTTTTGCACTGGCTTTTAACACAAGATGAGCTGAATACTGCGACATCTTTTATGTTTTGTTGATTTATTTTGTTCTTGTATTAACTAAATATAATTTTAATTCCTTTTATTGTACAGCACTTTGGGGCAGTGTTGACTGTTTGTAAATGTGCTTTATAAATAAACCTGACCTTGACCAAAATCTGAAAACACAGGAAAACAGGGTCTGTAGGCAAAAACCAGGGACCACCAGAAGCATAAGATAGAGAGCAGAGGCCAGAATACCCCGAAGGCAACTGAGTTTCCGACGTTTGAGTGAGTGAAGAGTAGAGGTATAAATACAGGTGTGGTTGATTGCAGTCAGGTGAGTCCAATCAGCTCCATGAGTCAGCCAGAAAAAAGACAGGAAGGGAGGGGCAGTGAAGCAGCAGCACAACAGTACACCCCCCCCCCCCCCCCCCCCCAATGGGAGCCCCTCAGCGACCGGTCCGGGTGGGCCTAATAGAAGGTACAGATGAGGGAGGGATCCAGAATGAGGTCCCGTGACACCCAGGAGCACTCCTCAGGGCCACCCCGCTCCTAGTCTACCAGATATTGAAAACCCGACCCCAGCGACGCACATCCAGGATCTGACGGACGGTCCAGGCCTGAAGACGATCCACCACACGGGCGGTAGGAGGGGGATTGGCCGGAGGGCACAAAGCACTGACCCGCACAGTCTTGAGCCAAGAACCATGAAACACAGGATGGATCCGGAGGGACCGTGGCAACTTAAGTCTGACAGACACAGTATTTATAATTTTTTTTTTCCACGGTGAATGGACCCAGGAACCGGGGTGCCAGCTTCTGGGTTTCAACCCTGAGAGGCATGTCCTTGGCCGAGAGCCAGACCTCTTGTCCAGGTTGGTAGTGGGGGGCCGGGGCCCAATGACGATCTGCATGGCATATAGTCCTGCCTCTTGTCCAGAGCAGAGTGGAACAGGCAGTACGCCACACCTGGCGACAGGGCTGGAGGTGGGCCTGAACAGACAGCACAGAAAGATCCAACTCCTGGTCCGGAAACAGTGGTGGCTGGTAGCCCAGAGAACATTCAAAAGGAGACAGTCCAGTGGCGGAGCTCATTTGGGACTTATGAGCATACTCAATTCAGGGTAGTGGGTGCTCCAGGAGGATGATGGATGAAGTAACGCACCAGAGGGTGGCCTCGAGCTCTTGGCAGTTTGGATGTAATCAAGGTTCTTGTGATCAGTCCATACAATGAAGGGAATGCACGTACCTTCTAACCAGTGTCTCCACTCCTCCAGTGCTTCCTTCACTGCCAGGAGTTCCCAGTTACCCACGTCATAATTGCGCTCGGTGGGAGACAGACGCCGAGAAAAGAAGGAACAAGGGTGGAGCTGCCCATCACCCTCAACCCACTGGGAGAGGATGGCCCCAATCCCGATGTCAGAGGCATCGACCTCCACAATGAACTGACGACCCAGATCGGGCTGAACCAGGACAGGGGCGGTGGTAAAATGATGGTTGAGTGTGTTAAAGGCCTGATTGGTTTCAGGGGACCAGAGAAAATGGGTTTTAGAGGATGTGAGCTGATGGAGCTAGCCGACTGAAATTATGGATAAACCTACGGTAGAAGTTGGCAAATCCAAGGAATTGTTGAAGTTGTTTGACGTTGGAGGGAGTGGGCCATTCAGAAACTGCAGTGATCTTAGCAGGGTCAGGCTTGATTTGATTATGTTTGAAAGCAAAACCTAAGAAGGAGACAGAGGGCTGGTGGAAAGCGCACTTCTCCGCCTTAACAAACAAACGGTTCTCAAGAAGTCTATTAAGGACCAAACGGACATGTTGGTGTGTTCTTGGAAGTTTCTAGAAAATATTAGGATATCATTGTGGTATACGAATACACATAGTACATCATTAATGAGAGCTTGAAAAACGGCGGGAGTGTTAGTGAGACCAAATGGCATCACGAGATATTCAAAATGGCCCAGGGAGGTATTCCGAGTCTTCCACTCGTCCCCCTCCTTAATGCGGAAGAGGTGGTAAGCGTTTCTAAGGTCAGGTTTGGTGAAAATGGACGCCCCCTGCAGTGAATCAAATGCCGAATCAAGCAAAGGTAGAGGATATGTTGTGTGGGCCGCTGAAGAGGAGGTACTGCTGGCCCACCACCACCAGAGGGCGCCCTGCCTGGAGTGCGGGCTCCAGGCACCAGAGGGCGCCGCCGCCTCACGGGAGCAGCCTCGGTGACAGCTGTCACCCATCACCTGAGACAGCTGACGGCAATCAGCAGTGGGGTATATCAGCAGGACGGCATCTCCACCTCATTGCCGAGATATCGTTTCTACCGGAGAGGTAACGTATCAAAGCAAACAGAGCGCATCTTTTTGGATTGAGCTAGTTTTTTGGATTACTGTTCCAACGAGAGGTGGAGGTACCTTTCCTGCTGTTCGGAGTCCTGGGTGCAAACGCGCCCCCATCTAACTGTTCTTTGTTCCTCGCCAGCAGTACCAGGTACGACACGCGGAGGCAGTGGCCACCTGGGAGTTCGGGACTTGGCGGCTCCAGTATTCCCGGGGTCCTGTGGCAGAGGAAGCCGTGTGGTTCCGGTCTTACCTTGGAGAGGCGTCTCCTATCTTCGAGCCTGCCCACACGACACCTTTGTGAATTGACTGTTGTCCATTGCTGTGATTGGTTGTATTCGTTGTGCACATTCACAACAGTAAAGCGTTGTTATTTTGACTTACTCCATTGTCCGTTCATTTGCGCCCCCTGTTGTGGGTCCGTGTTCCTACACTTTCCCAACAGGATACTTGTTACGGACGGTAATGGCATTTAATGGTAACAAAAATGGACTGCATTTATATAGCGCTTTTCCATCTGCATCAGACGCTCAAAGCACTTTACAATTATGCCTCACATTCACCCCGATGTCAGGGTGCTGCCATACAAGGCACTCACTACACACCGGGATCAAAGAGGATTAAAGGCCTTGCCCAAGGGCCCTGAGTGATTTTCCAGTCAGGCGGGGATTTGAATCCATGGTAATCAATGCAGGGGCGTAAAGACCCATCCTTCTTCCCCACAAAAAACCCCCCCTGCCGCTAAGGGCGATGAGGAAGGACAGATGAGACCGACTGCCAAGGAGTCTTAAATATACTGCTCCATTGATTCCCTCTCCGGGCGCGACAGATTATAAAGCCAGCTGGAGGGAAAGGAAGTGCCCGGAAGCAAATCAATGGAGCAGTGCGCGATGTTTACTGAATGCATCCTTGAGATCATGATATTGCTCAGGAACGCTGGAGAGATCTATTGTAATGGAAGTGGTGTCCTTAGACCCCTTGGCGAGGGGAATGGAGGAAAGGAGACAACAGAGGTAGCAAGCCTCACCCCACCCGGAGATCATTCCGGTCGGCCAGTCTATCGCGGGATTGTGAAGAATAAGCCAAGGATGCCCCAACACCAGGGAAGGAGAGGAATGATAAACAAAAAACTGAAGAGTCTCCCGGTGATTCCCACAAACTAAGAGCGTGACAGGTACCGTTTGGTGAGAGATCGAAGGAAGAGGAGTGCCATCTAGCGCCGAAAACTGGATGGGAGTGTGAAGTTCTACCACTGGAATATGAGCCTGGGCTATAATACTAGGATCTAAAAAATTAGCATCTGCCGCAGGAATCAACAAGAGCCTGGAGTTGAAGAGACATATTATCAAAAAAGAATGTGGCCAGGACTTGAGTGCATGAGGAATGTTCACCCGTGAAATGAGCACAGCTCACCAATAGCCGGGGTCTATTGGCGGGCGCTGGCTTTTGGCCGAACCAGACATTCACGAATGATGTGCCCCCGGGTTACCGCAGTAGTTTAAACACTCCCCAGTCGACAGCCGCCGAGCACACTCCTCTGGAGTTAATCGAGCCCTGCTGAGCTGCATTGGTTCCTCGGCAGGGAGCGCTGCAGGCACGGGGAGTGTGCTCCCAGTGAGGCGTGAAGAAGAAGGAATGGGGTCTGCACCCAGAAGGCAATGAGAGGAAGACGCACGCTGGCTCTTCAGCTTCTCTCCCGCCTTCTTTTCCATCAGCTTATTATCTATCTTTATAGCCAGAGAAATGAGTTGATCCAGGGAAGTGGTGGATCACGGACCGCAGTTCATCCTTAAGGTCTCAGACAGGCCATTTACAACGCGCTCCGAAGCGCAGTGGCATTCCAGCCGGACTCCACAGCAAGAATACGGAATTCGACAAATAAGCCGCCACGCTCCAGGCATCCTGCCTGATGGATAATAAACCGGAGGTCGCTTGCTCCTGCATCGGGTGATCGAACACTGTCCAGAATTCCTGTTTAAATATTTGATAAGAGGCAAGAACCGGAGACTGCTGCTCCCATAAGGCTGTGGCCCAATCCAGGGCTTTGCCCCTAAGCAGATTAACAAGGTAAGCTATTTTATCGGCATCAGATGAATACATTGACGGGTGCTGGGAAAATACTAGATAACATTGGAGTAAAAAGGAGGCACATTTGCCTACTGCTCTAGCATACGGTTCGGGGTGACAGATAAATGGTTCTTGAGATGGAGAAGATGAAGCTGCTGGGGGTACAGGGGCTAATGGGGGGGCTAACTGTGCTGCTGTAACTGAGGGAGGATGTGCAGTGAGCTGGGTGCAGAGTTTTAGAAACCTGAGAGGCTAAAGCCTGTTGTTGGTCTGAGAGAGCAGGTAGCTGTTGTTGTTGTTGTTGGCTAAGGAGTGCTCCCTGTGAGCCGAGGGCCTTGGGGATCTGGTCTTCTCCCGCCGAGTCCATGTTGTGGCCGGAAACTCCTTATGGTGAAAACACCACAGGTGTGGTTGATTGCAGTCAGGTGAGTCCAATCAGCTCCATGAGTCAGCCAGAAAAAAGACAGGAAGGGAGGGGGAGTGAAGCAGCAGCACAACAGGTACTCGCGTGTCCGGACAACCAGCTTTTCCTATAGGACAAGTAAACTGCCAGGGTTACTTGTCCTATGGACAAGTACACTAAAAAGCTTATGTCAATGCCTGTGGATCTCATGTTGGCATACAACGTCTTCAGCTGGTTACTGCCTTTGCCCATCTCCCTGGCCTTCTTTATTCTTTATTATTTATTTGACAGGTACAATGCAATCAAACATAGTTACAAACAAGGCTTGCAGCTAATGTGATGCACACAGAGTATAGCTTCTGCTAATTTTCAACTTCCATCCCTGGTTGAGCTTTTCTACACTAACAAGACATCATCTAAATACAAATTAATTTACATGAGAACATTTCATCTATAAATAACAGCGCAGTTCAAGGTTCATCGCTCACCCATCTCATTCATTCACACTCTCACACATGGGTGCAGTTTTGGTTATTTTAAGCCAAGATTTAAGTTTGGATGAGAACAATTTAAACTCGCTGATGGACTTAATTTTCTGTGGGCAATGAGTTCCAGAGTTCACAGGCTTTATAAGAAAGGCCAACTGTCCAAATGATGTTCTACACTTGGGAGTTGTACAGTTGTGGTTTAAGCTGCCTCATGTTGTGTCCTGCTGCTTGGTCTCTGCACAAACTGTACTGAGTGATTCTGGAACCAGATTATGGTAACAGTTGAAAAATAATTTGAGAAAGCACAAATACTATCTATCAAAACTATCTATCTAACTATCAAAACTTAATAAATTATACTTGTTGAGAATTTGACAGTGGTGAAAATGGATAGGTTTCTGTCCATAATTTTCATAGCTTGATTTAAAGTGAAACCAATGCGCTTTGTGGTGAGGGAACTGCCTGGGCCCATGCTTCTGTTCCCAGAGCGTGTCCTTCAGGCCTTTTGATGTAGTTGGGGTGCTTTTTTGTTGATGATGCAATTTTGCTCAGGGGTCTTGAGCCAGTCAGCCATTTCCTGCTCCTGCTACTGCTCCTTGGTGAAGTTAACTGCCACCAGCTACCTCTTGTGCTTCTTTCTGGGACTTGGCAGCCTCACTGATAGGAAGCTCATTATCACTGTCAATGTAGAACTGTGCTGCTGGCTTAAGAATTTCAGTGACTATATCTGTTGGGGGAACCAGGGGTAGGGGCTATGGACTCAGCTACAGCCTCTGAAGGTACTGGGACATCTTCAATAACAGGAGCTGGTCTGATCAAGGCCTTCTTGGCCCGTAGCACCTACAATCCATCCATGGACTGTGGCCAGTGGTGGAGTTCTTGACCTTGGCTCCCTTCTTCCTTGGCGGCATGACGTCAAGACTGGTGAAACTTTTTAAACAATGACGAAATGTTGATGATGACCAGACAACTCCTCAATGTGGCCTGAGGTTTGAACGGCAGCTAGCCGCATTAGTGGTGGGCACAGTTAACCAAAAGTTAGCTTTGATAACCGTTAATCCGCTAACTGAAAAAGTTAACTTTTATAGCACTAAACCGATAAACCCCTAAAATATTTAACAGAAGTTACAGCTAAAAGCTAAACTGATAACTTTTAGTATTGATTCCAGTACACTGGCAGCTACTAATGCTTCTGAGTAAATTCAAAGGCAATCACAAATAACAACAAGCCAGAGGGAGGGAGAGAGAGAGAGAGAGAGAGAGAGAGAGAGAGAGAGAGAGAGAGAGGAGAGAGAGAGGGAGGAAAAGATCACTTATTTTTTATAATCCGACCAACCACTGATGACATGAAGCTCCATTTTCCCATAATGTCTTTTGGCATGTGTGTCTGTAAATGCTAAAACCCTAAAAATTAGTGTATCACTTTAAAACTAAAACATACGAGGTCTGTTAGAAAAGTATTGGACCTTTTTATTTTTTGCAAAAACCTGATGGATTTGAATCATGTGTGCTTGCATGAGCAAACCTTGAACCTTCGTGCGCATGCGTGAACTTTTTCACGCCTATCGATTGTGTCATTTCCTGGTAAGCAGCCTTTGTGTGGGACGTGTGTTGTGTGCTCGGCGGATTTTCATTTCAAGGAAAAAGACGGGACTGGAGCAGCGCCTCATCAAATTTTGCCAGAAACTGGGCGACAGCCAGGTGGAAACCATTCGGATGATACAGACGGCTTTCGGTGACAATCCTATGGGCATCACACAGATTAAGGAGCGGTACAACCAGTTTAAAGACGTCAGCACAATGGTGGAGAGCGAGCCACGCTCCGGTCGGCCATCAACATGTTGAAATGACCAGATCATTCCAAAGTGAACGCTGTGGTGATGCGGGACCATCATGTGATTATCCGAGAAATTGCGGAAGAGGTGGACATCAGCACTTTTTCGGCACATTCCACTGTGACAGAAGATTTGGCCATGAAAAGAGTGGTGGTGAAATTCATGCTGCTGCTGACGGCGGCGCAAAAAACGCCTCTGTGTTGAAGTCTCACAGGACATGCTGTGACATGCCCACCTCTTCCACAATTTCTCGGATCGTCACACGACTGAAAAGTTACCGAAAGCCATCTGAATCTTCCGAATGGTTTCCACCTGGCTGTCGCCCAGTTTCTGGCCAAATTTGATGCGGTGCTGCTCCAGTCGTTACGTCTTTTTCCTTGAAATGAAAATCCACCGAGCGCACTACACATGTCCTCACACAACGGCTGCTTACCAGAAAATGATGCAATCAACAGACGTGAAAAAGTTCACACATGCACATGAAGGTTAAAGGTTTGCTCATGCAACAAGCACACGTGATTCAAATCCATCAGGTTTTTGCAAAAAATAAAAAGGTCCAATACTTTTCTAACAGACCTAGTATAACTGGTATTTTCACTTTGCAAAAACAACAGAAGTGACGTTAATTTCAATAACCTGTCCGGAATTAGTTTGTTCAAAATTTTAACCATACGTTAAAATTGCCTTGCTGTGCATGACTCCTCCAACACATCTGCATGACCATACAGCTGTGAAAATAAATCTTCTTTTTCTTCTCTTTTTCTTCTCTTCAGTCAGTAGTTTGTGCAACATCTGATTGCAATCTACATATTCTAACTTTTTTTTTCTTTTTTGATCACTTCAGAAACACAACACAACTCTGGACACTGTGATGATTGGATTATCACATGGAATAAATTTTTTATTTTGGGTGAGAGGATTTTAACCACAGGCTGCGTCCCTGGTTCACATCCACATCCGTGCTGTGAAACACTCCTGGGCCACTATTGGAGGTGAGATTCATGTTTATTAATGTGCTAACGGCCTGACAAAACAGTTCCACATTATATCTCCTGCAGAGTTAGAGGCTGATCATATATTACAGCATGAGAACCCTTCAGCTCAGAGCCTGACACGTGCAATGATGCGTTACTGCACACCACGGAGAGGGGCAGCTGCCCGTGTTATAATGGAGATAATAGTTCACATTATTTAAGTTGCCCATGGGAATGAATGGACAAATATCTGTACTGTATGGTCTATTGTGGATATAACAGCCTGTTCAGATTTGCAGCAGTGTGCATGCAGTAGTGCACAGTGCTTTCGGTTTGATAGCCACTATTCACCTTCACTGTACATGACAATAATTTATAATTATTTTCATGATGAAGCATGCCACATACATTTCAACACTTCCTTTGCGCTCCGGGGGTAAGGACATTTTTCCACCATCGGAATATGTAAATTGGGGTCAGATGATCCTCAGATTGCACATGGATCGCCATCGGATAGGTGTCCCATCTCGATGTCACCTGGAGAGTTTTGAACATGTGCATCACACTCAGGGCTGCTGGCTACTTTTGACCAACTGTGTGGACTTATGCAGATGGCTGTCAGAATGTTTTGGAACTGAAATCCAACACTTTTCAGATGTGCGCCGATTCATCATTCTGATGCCGTTCTGCATGATTCTGGCTATGTGTGACGGGGATAGAATGTTCTGGCCAGACACAAGAATGGGTCCGACTGTTTGGAATGCACTCAGAATGCAGTCAGAGGTTTTAGAATGCACTTTGACTATTCCGGAATATACGATGAATTTTCATTGACAGCATTCTGGTGTCTCGGACTGAATGGTTTCCCCTAAAAATTGGTCCCCCTGCCTACACTGCAACATGCATCATTTCGGAGTGTCAGCACCAATTATTGCTCGTTTCTGCTTAAAATGGACTTAAAAATCTTTTAAGAGGTTTTACTTTTTCATCTGATGGTTAATAATCACATTATTCCCTTTGATCACATTCGGTGTAGAGAGTCAGGTGATAATCAATGAATTGCTGCTGACGATCTGAAATGATGCATGTGCAGTGAAGGCAGGGGGGACAGATTTTTAGGGGGTAACGTTTGGTTGGCAACACTGCTCGTACTGGCTCTCGAGTGATGGTGGTATAAGCTTTCATCAGGTAAAAACAGCAAAACAATCAGGTTGTACATAGCTGTAAGACAATCAGCTTCACAGTGGCAGATCTGAAACTGGGGTTGAGGGGGTTACCCCTCGTCTGCCTCCAAAGCAGCTGTGCAAAGGTATGATAAAATTTGGGAAAGGTCTTGCTTAAAGAAAGGTTGACTAAAGAGTGCTGCTTTATGCATAGAATAGTTAGTTAGAAGTTATCTCATGTTTGAAATAAAAATATGATGATGACAAATAAGTATTAAGCTTTTTAGAATGGATTAAAATGCAGGAAAAAGGCTCTGCATGTTAAAATGTTTGTGGGGGGCCATATCCCTGAAAAACCCTGGTAAGTCAAACCCATCAAACCCATTACAACCCATCTCAAATGACAAGAACATCAATTCACTTAAAGGTGTCAACATAAACATATTGTGATAACAATGTTGATGACTAAACTCATCACTTATCTTCAGTCTCTTCTCTGGGATGGGGTTGCGGGGGCAACAACTCCAGCAGAGTACACCATACTTCCCTTTTTTTGGGCCACATTGACCACCTCTGACTGGGGGATCCCGAGGTGTTCCCAGGGCAGTGTGGAGGTATAATCTCTCCACCTACTCCTGGGTCTTCCCCAGGGTCTCCTCCCAGATGGACGTGCAGTAGTGGCTCTACTCCGAGCTCCCCACAGATGACCGAGCTTCTCAATCTGTCTCTAAGGGAGATACCAGCCACCCTCCTAAGGAAGCCCATTTTGGCCGCCTGTAACAGCAATCTTGTTCTTTCTGTCATGAACCCACCCTCATGACCATAGGTGAGAGTAGGAACAAAGGTTGACCAGTACATTGAGAACTTTGCCATTTGGCTCAGCTACCTTCGTCACAACAGTACGGTAGAGTGAATGCAATACCGCCCCTGTTGCACTAATTCTCCAGCCAGTCTCATGCTCCATTGTGTCCTCGCTCGTGAACAAGACCCTGAGGTACTTGAACTCCTTCACTTGGAAATATAAACAAAAGATGTAATTTTTTTAAATTCTTGTTGTAGGATCCTCGGGTACCAGCAGAAGGACTTTTTGGGGTCAAATGAGCTGTTACTAATGGCCCAGTCACATGGCACACAATGATTACTGAATGAAGGGAAAAAGTAAAAAACATCACAATTCGTTGAGAAAAGGAGGACGAAAGAGCTTTTATCACCGAACGGTCTGCGAAGCAAGAGCGCAAAAGGGACGAAAGAGGAACTTAACAAAACCGAAGCTCACAATCTCGATGCTTTAAATGAAACGTGCCTGGAGCCACAGCTGGAGCAGTGTGTGTCTACATCTGGGCGTTCCAGGACTCTGCGCTGGGACGGAGCTCAAAGCACCTGAGTCCTGGTGAAACTCCAAACAGAAGCTGTGGAGATCTGTGTGCACGTCAGTGAACCACCTGCTCTGGTTCCTTGTCCAGAACAAAAGAGGGAATCATCTCCATCATCATCAGAATCCTCACTGTCTGATGACCCGCTGCGCACTCCGTCTTGCTCCAATTAAAAAAAAATTAAAAAATGTGTACCATGGTCACTGCTGTATCACAGTATTATGTTCTAAGCCATATATATTGATTTATAACAGAAAACTGTCAAAAGGGAGAATAAATATAAATATGTGTAAAGATGATTGAATATATCAGAGCAGTAAATTCATCAGTGCGTGTGAACGCGCGCATTGACTCACGTGCAGTTATTCCACCGCTGATCACTGATCCACAACGTAAATTCTGCCTTCCAGAACAGCTCTTTATATAATCATTTTGATTCACCTACCTGTTGTCACATGTATAGAAGGACTGGATTGTCATTCCTACACTCATATTGTTATACGAGGTCTGTCCATAAAGTATAGGTCCTTTTAATTTTTTTCAAAAACTATATGGATTTCATTCATATGTTTTAACGTCAGACATGCTTGAACCCTCGTGCGCATGCGTGAGTTTTTCCACGCCTGTCGGTGACGTCATTCGCCTGTGAGCACTCCTTGTGGGAGGAGTCGTCCAGCCCCTCGTCGGAATTCCTTTGTCTGAGAACTTGCTGAGAGACTGGCGCTTTGTTTGATCAAAATTTTTTCTAAACCTGTGAGACACATCGAAGTGGACACGGTTCGAAAAATTAAGCTGGTTTTCAGTGAAAATTTTAACGGCTGATGAGAGATTTTGAGGTGATACTGTCGCTTTAAGCGCCTTGGGGCAACTGTTTGTTGTGATTTGGCGCTATACAAGAAAAAAGTTGATTGATTGATTGATTGATTAAGGACTTCCCACGGTGTGAGACGTCGCGCAGCGCTCTCAGGCGCTGTCGTCAGCCTGTTTCAAGCTGAAATCCTCCACATTTCAGGCTCTATTGATCCAGGACGTCGTGAGAGAACAGAGAAGTTTCAGAAGAAGTCGGTTTCAGCATTTTATCCGGATATTCCACTGTTAAAGGAGATTTTTTTAATGAAAGACGTGCGGACGGATTGCAGCGCCGGCTCGCAGCCGCCGCGACGCTCCGCCACAGGAAAAACACCTCCGTTGGAAGCCTTAAGGACAAGTTGGAACATGTCCAGCTGTTAAACAATTTCTCATATACTCACTCCACTGAAAGCCATCAAAAGCCGCCTGGATTTTACAAATGGTTATCAACACGGAGGTGTTTTTCCTGTGCCGCCACACCGCGCCGGCTGCATCCCGACGCGCGGACCCGTCCGCACGTCTTTCATTAAAAAATCTCCTTTAACAGTGGAATATCCGGATAAAATGCTGAAACCGACTTCTTCTGAAACGTCTCTGTTCTCTCATGACGTCCTGGATCAATAGAGCCTAAAATGTGGAGGTTTTCAGCTTGAAACAGGCTGATGACGGTGCCTGAGAGCGCTGCGCGATGTCTCGCACCGTGGGAAGTCCTTAAAGCGACAGTATCACCTCAAAATCTCTCATCAGCCGTTAAAATTTTCACTGAAAACCAGCTTAATTTTTCTAAACGTGTCCACTTCGATGTGTCTCACAGGATTAGAAAAACTTTTGATCAAACAAAGCGCCAGTCTCTCAGCAACTTCTCAGACAAAGGAATTCCGACGAGGGGCTGGACGACTCCTCCCACAAGGAGTGCTCACAGGCGAATGACGTCACTGACAGGCGTGGAAAAACTCACGCATGCGCACGAGGGTTCAAGCATGTCTGACGTAAAAACATATGAATGAAATCCATATAGTTTTTGAAAAAAATAAAAAGGACCTATACTTTATGGACAGACCTCGTATTTAATACAAAATAAGCGCACGCAGGAGCTCCTGCTGCCGCTGATGCTGCATTCAAGTACCGTTGGAAATTACACAACTTTTTTGTTGTTTCAAATTCAACAGTTGCTTGTGGCAAAATAATTAATTATATCCACACAAAAAAATAATTCTGGCCTATGTAAGGTGCCTGAGCCCATTGAAGCTGACCCCCCACACAGATGAAAAAAAATCCAAGCAAGCAGGCTGAGTTTGCCCTGTAATTTCCAACGGTACATGAAGCAGCAGCAGCCTCAGCGCTCACAAACCGGCTTCTGCACTGTGTGCAAACACTCAGCTGCTCCAACGAAGTCAAATTAAACAATAACGTGACAAAAACTAAACAAATGATTAAAAAACTTCAAGAACGACAGCAAAACGAAACACAGACGAATTGAGGTTTTCATTGCCCTTCGTTCAAATTTTTCAACAGTTTAAAAATCCTGACGAAGTGCCAGCTGCAGGAACGAAGCTGTGTGAAGGTTAAATGATGCCAACGAAAGTCAACGAAAGTCCAGATTTCTTGTTTCATCAGGGCTTCGTCACCCTTCATTAAGTGCCGTGTGACTGGGCCTTAAGAGAGCTCCATATTCAGTCTCCCACACTGTGGAACAGCCTTGTGTCCTGCATGGCAACAACTCAGGCTGACAACTGGTGCATCACCAAGTCTTAAAAATAGCTTGCTGTCGCCAAGTGAAGCCATGATGTCACCTTGGTGTTTTCCAGCCACTACGATCTTCTCCTGTTATTGTTCAAAAGCAAGGAACTTAGGCTCAAGGACTGTATAGGTTTGAGCTCTGGTGCTGATATCTGCCCTGGGGTAACAAACACATGACAATCGTTCATGCAGCTTTCATGATATTAAACTTATGCTTGTTAGCTATGCACATAACTTGAGCTGCCAATGTGGCTGTACATGCCCCAGCCTCATGTTGAACTAATTACTGTTGTGCAATTCTAAGCTAAAGAGCGCACTTACCAGCGCTCGCTACTAGGGGTCTCACTACACCTTGTTATAACTAGAATATCTCTCACTGAACTCACTGCCTTCTCAACAGTTATGGTTGGATAATGGACTGGGAACAGACCCAAAATACAGTGAGGTAGGAGTTAAGGGAAAACATTTGTTGTAACAATGATGAGAAATGTGATACAGAAGTGACACCCACAGTGAAAACACTCACAAGCAAAGATGGGGCGAGGATAACCACTTTGCGAACTACTGAGTAAAAAAATAGTCCAACAGTTTAAGAACAATGTTTGTCAATGTTCAATTGCAAGGAATTTAGGGATTACATCATCTACAGTCCATAATATAATCAGAAAATCCAGAGAATCTGGAGAACTTTCTACATGTAAGGGGCAAGGCCGAAAACCAACATTGAATGCCTGTGACCTTCGATCCCTCAGGCAGCACTGCATTAAAAACCGACATCATTGTGTAAAGGATCTTACCGCGTGGGCTCAGGAACACTTCAGAAAACTATTGTCAGTTAACACAGTTCGTTTGCTACATCTACAAGTGCAAGTTAAAACTCTACCATGCAAAGTGAAAGCCATACATCAACAACATCCAGAAACGCCGCCTTCTCTGGCCCCAAACTCATTTGAAATGGACAGATGCAAAATGAAAAAGTGTGCTGTCGTCTGATGAGTCCACATTTCAAATTGTTTTTGGAAATCATGGATGCCGTGTCTCCGGACAAAAGAGGAAGAAGACTATCCAGATTGTTACCAGCGCAAAGTTCAAAAGCCAGCATCTGTGATGGTATGGGGCTGCGTTAGTGCCTATGGCATGGGCAACTTACACATTTGTGATAGCACCATAAATGCTGAAAGGTACATCCAGGTTTTGGAGCAACACATGCGGCCATCCAGGCAACGTCTTTTTCAGGGACGTCCCTGCTTATTTCAGCAAGACAATGCCAAGCCACATTCTGTACGTGTTACAACAGCGTGGCTTCTTAGTAAAAGAGTGTGGGTACTAGACTGGCCTGCCTGCAGTCCAGACCTGTTGCCCATTGAAAGTGTTTGGCACATTATGAAGCACAAAATACGACAACAGAGACTCCAGACTGTTGAACAACTGAAGTCGTACATGAAGCAAGAATGGGAAGGAATTCCTCCTACAAAGTTTCAACAATCAGTGTCCTCAGTTCCCAAATGCTTATTGAGTGTTGTTAGAAGGAAAGGTGATGTAACACAGTGGTAAACATACCACTGTCCCAACTTTTTTGAAATGTGTTGCAGGCATCCATTTCAAAATGAGCAAATATTTGCACATTTTGGTGTTTTTAATTGAACATAGTTTGAAGAGGATTTGAAGAGTTCAGATGCAAAACCCAGTATCTCCAAAACCAAAAATTTTTAGTTGAGGCCAACATGCACTTGGCTGTCAAGGGGAGCATCAGTGTGCTGTTTTCATTTTATTGATGAAAGTCTGTGCATTTCCGAATATGGTTTCCTTTAAATCTCCATTTTCAACTGCATTTTTCTCCGTTTAAAAAAAAAAAAAAAAAAACTTACTGGGTTTTGCATCTGAACTCTTCATTTGTAAATCATTGTATTCTATTTTTATTTACATTTTACACAATGTCCAAACTTCACTGGAATTGGGGTTGTAAATTTGCAGCTCAGATGGCTGTGAATTCAAGGCAAAATGCAGTGTGGAGTGATCATGCACACAAAATGCATTCAGAATGAATTTTATTTGGGAACCACAGAAGCTGAGAGCGCCTTGTGGACTGATGGCAAACAACAAGCTTTGTGACAAGAACACAGAAAACCATAAGAAATGGACTTTTTTTTTTCTTTAATATTTATTTCATTCATTTAAAAGAAAAACAGAAAAGCAATTGTAAGAACTTTTACTGCACAGCATCTCGAGGTAAAAAGAGTTCCACACAGGAGCTGTATTTAACAATGTAAAGCTGTCATACGAGCGTGTTTCTGCCTGATTTAGTCCTCAACCTTCTATTGCCACACTTATATTACATTGTCTCTGTTTACTGTGCTGCTCTAATGGGGAATAGTCATATAAGAAGTGTCTGAAAGCCAAGATTTACTACATCAGCAGATGAGGCTCTAGTGCACCTGTGGAATTCTGGGACATCCCATGTGGCTGTATGGTACTGTAAAGACCCTCTCAGCAGCTCTGCGGTCAGAATGGCTTGTGGCACATACCATACCCAAGGTAAGTTTGAAGGAACAAAAATACAGCTAGTGGCTGTGGCTGAAAAATATATGAAACTCATGGTGTTGATGCTTCCTCTGAAGGAGTGTTACTTGTGCCAAATCAGGGAGCCGCTCAGTGTCCAGTGTATCTATTCATTTGCATAATTGGGGTTATTGTCTGCCAATACAGCGTGGCTCCTTAAATGCTGAAAGGACTGTTTCAAGGCAACAAGTTCAGTTCCATTAGTGTTAAATTAGAGGGACAATGCTCATTGTTCGAAGACTGATGCTTCTCCAGGAAATTGTTTCCTTTCTTTCCTGGCGTGGGCTTAAGCATGGCAGCAGCTTTGTGCAGTAGCTTGATTTCTGCAAGAATCTGTGCACTGTTTGAGACATTTCCCATTGAAACAGGGTGTGATATATGCACTATAGCCTATAGATCAGTTTCTTCTTGACATCAAACAAAACGTAAGAGGGAAAATAAGAGATGATGATGTCATAAGGCATGATATTAGGTCTACCTTTTATTGCTGCCTCTCTGTTTCAGTAAAAATAAATGAATAAAAAACTCAGCCCTCAGAAGAATTCTATCCAGGTGGAAAAAAGGCCCAGGTTAGGGTTAGATTTAGCACTGGACCCAGTTCACACCTGGACAACTTGTCCCATATCTTTGGTTGAACAGAACTGCTTCATGTGGGAAATTGGTGGGTTATAAACCAAAACAAACAGGCTAAAATCAGTGATGCCAGGAGTAAAACTGAATTACGAGGTCTGTGAGAAAAGTAACTGACCTTTTTATTTTTTCAAAAACTATATGGATTTGATTCATATGTTTTTACGTCAGCCAAGCTTGAACCTTCGTGCGCATGCGTGAGTTTTTCCACAGCTGTCGGTTGCGTCATTCGCCTGTGGGCAGGCTTTGAGTGAGCACTGGTCCACCCCTCTCATCGTTGTTTCATTGCGAGGAAATGGCGGAATGATTTGGGCTTTTTTTCCATCAGAATTTTTTCAGAAACTGTTAGAGACAGGCAGCTGGAAACCATTCGAAAAATTTATCTGGCTTTTGGTGAAAATTTTATGGGCTTCACAGAGAATAAGGAGTGTTACTACAGCTTTAAGGATGCCCCACAATGGCGCACGGCACGCCGCACTCCGAGCCGCCATCGAGAGGCAGAAACCACCACATCATTTCTAAACGGATGGCTGTGTGGAGCCGGGACCGTCGTGTGCAATTTCTCTGGTTATCACAAGAGCTGGACATCAGCCATTTTCCGGCAGATTTCACTTTTAACAAGAGATTTTGTCATGGAAAGCCGCGCGGAGGCTTCGTGCGTTATGACCAATTCGCTGATGAAGCGAGACAAAGGAACACCTCCGTTTCGGAGTGTTAGAGGACAAGTTGGGACATGTCCAGCTCTCCACAATTTGCCTCTCGATGGCGGCTCAGAGCGCAGCGCGCCATGCGCCATTGTGGGGCGTCCTTAAAGCTGTAGTAACACTCCTTATTCTCTGTGAAGCCCGTAAAATTTTCACCAAAAGCCAGATAAATTTTTCGAATGGTTTCCAGTTGCCTGTCTCTAACAGTTTCTGAAAAAATTCTGATGGAAAAAAAGCCCAAATCATTCCGCCATATCCTCACAATGAAACAACGATGAGAGGGGTGGACCAGTGTTCACACAAAGCCTGCCCACAGGCGAATGACGCAACTGACAGGCATGGAAAAACTCATGCATGTGCACGAAGGTTCAAGCTTGGCTGACGTAAAAACATATGAATCAAAACCATATAGTTTTTGAAAAAAATAAAAAGGTCCGTTACTTTTCTCACAGACCTTGTACAAGACCACAGATCTAATTGAAAACTAGAAGGGGACTCATACAGCACAAATTTGTGCTGAAACCATGCATAAACACGTTTGTTCTGACCTAAAATTTTTCATACTCTGCAAACAAATTTACAACATCCTCAGACCATGTGTCTGTACAATTGATGAAGGCCCAGTTGTCTTAGAAAATATAAAAGCACAGCCTTTTATCTAAATACATAGTATATTAATATTCTTCAAGGCTTTTTATAAAGGGCTTTATTAGTAAAGAAATATTATTAAATTCAATAATTTAACTTGTTAATGTGTTAAATAAATGTATTACATAATCATGAAATTGACACAATCATTTAACATCATCAATAAAATTTTCAATTGTATCAGCTGATTTAGGTTACTTAGTTTACAATGGAGGATATAAGAATGTTCATGTTGAACTGGTGGTGATGCAAAATTCAAAATTAACACTTTCCCAGTCTCCAGTCACAGAATTCAACAAGAGCAATGGGAGATTTTTGTCATCTGCCAAGGGTTGGCGAGGACTCAAAATAAAAGATATGTGATTCACATCATGAGCCGGACTTGCAATAATTGCATACATATCCAGCATGGTTCAACTGAACAAGATGTTGCAATCTGATATTTAACTCACAAGCTGAAACAAAATACTGTCTTCCTGATTTTGGTTTTACATTATGATTGCATATGTTTCTGCTGCAGAACCTGCATATTGATCCCGATCACTCCGAACATCCAACACGAAGAGGGTCTTCCTTTGTGCAATAGCCACATGTGATTTGATTGATTTGTCAAGATCCATCAAGCAGATTGAAATTATCCTTGAAATGGTAAAAATTTAAGAAATGTTCCAGATTCGAGATCTTGAGCCCAATGCATTCCAAAATTTAATGGAGTCTTCCATGGCCAAATATCTCTCTGTGGTGATAATTTGTTCAGTAGTTTTGACAAAATCCTCAAAAGCCTATAAAATGAAATCTTGAGCCGGTTCTGGTTTACCACCAAAATTCAGTGGAGTCGTCCATGCCCCTAATATCTATCTGTAGTGCAAATTTGGTGAGAGTTCGTGAAGTAGTTTTGATGTAATCCTTCAAAACCTATATAAAGTGAAATCTTGATTCAAGTTCTGGATCACCTCAGTCTTCCATGGCCTAATATCTATCTGTGGTGAAAATTTCATCAAAATCCATGCAGTAGCTTTGACATAATCCTTAAAAGCCAATAAAGTGAAATCCTGAGCCAGATTCTGGATCCAGATCACCTCCAAAACTCAGTGGAGTCTTCCATACCCTAATATCTATCTGTCATACTAATTCAGTGAGAATCCATGAAGTAGTTTGTCATAATTCTTAAAAGCCTATATCGTGTAATCCTGAGCCAGAATCCGGATCCAGATTTGGATCACTTTCAAAATTCAGTGGCATCTTTCATGCCCTAATATCGATCTGTGGTGAAAATGTCATCAAACTCTGTGCTGTAGTTTTTCTGTAATTCTGCTAACAGACAGACAAATAAATAAATAAACAAGAGCAATCATAGATTTCTGACATCCACCAATCCAGATCCGGATCACCTCCAAAATGCAGTGGAGTTTTCCATGCCCTAATATCTATCTGCAGTGCAAATTTGGTGACGTAGGTTTGACATAATCCTTCAAAGTCTATCTGAAGTGAAAACGTGACCCAGAATATGGATCCGGATCCAGATCACCACAAAAGTTCAGTGGAGTCTCCCATGCCCCAGTATCTCTCTGTGGTGCAAATTTGCTGAAAATCTGTGAAGTAGTAATCCTTCAAAGTTTAAACATAATCCTTCAAAGCTTATATAAAGTGAAACTTGATCTGGAATCTGGAACCGGATCACCTCCAAAATTTAATGGCGCTTTCCATGCCCTAATAGCTAATTGTGGTGCAAATTTGGTGACAATCCATGAAGTAGTTTTGATATATTTCTTCAAATCCTATATAAAGAGAAATCTTGATCCAGAATCCGGATCAGGATCATGTCCAAAATTTCTTCCTTGGCCTAATATCTATGTATAGTGAAAATTTTGTCAAAATCTGTGCAGTACTTTTGACGTAATCCTACTAAATCCTGCAATCAGAGATTTCTGACATCTGCCAATCTGGATCTGGCTCACCTCCAAAATTCAATATGTATCTGTGGTGCAGCTTTGGTGTGAATCTGTGAAGTAGATTTGACATAATCCTTAAAAGCCTATAAAATGAAATCCTGAGCCAGAATCAGGATCCGAATCACCTCCAAATTTCAGTGGAGTTTTCCATGTCCCAGTGGTGGGCAAAGTTCCACTAACCGCTAATTATGGAAGCTAATGTTTTCATTTTCAGATTAGCGTTTCAGATGACTTTGAAAAATGATCATCGGACCAATTATCTTCCGATACGTTTTGGTCCAATAATTTATAGACCGCGAACATATTTGTGGAGACATGGTGAACAAAGCTTTACACTTACAAACATTTATTAAGTTTAAAATAAATTGAGCACCTACCTGTTAAATGTTCTGTAGTAGATATGCAGCTCTATTGTCTATAAACAGAGAAGAGCTGGCTCCAGAAAAAAACACTATCTTCCGCAGACAAATAAGAACTGGTCACAAAAAAAGATTATATATATATATATATATATATATATATATATATATAGCTCATTTCTTTTGACCCCATACTAACATGCTGGCAATATCACCCAAGTCATCCAGAGGCATACAGTTTTAACTTATGGTTGAGATTTTAACCAAACTACTTTCAGACAAGTTATTTAAATTAACATCATGTCTGAAGTTTTATAAAATGAAAATATCAGATATATGTTTTAGTTTTAAAGTAATGCACAATTTTGAAGGTTTTAGTGTGGATATGCTGTGTCCAGGTGCATTATGGGTGATCTCAGTACATTCATGACAGAAGAAATGCATTTGAGATGCTCTGATCAGGCTGCACATGGACAACAGCATTAAACCCTCTGTATATTGTGCCTAAAACTTTTGTGAATATATTCTCTGGGATTACAGACATTGTTATTGTGTTTGTTTTATGTAAAAATGCCCATGTTGCTTCTACATTATTTTTAATTGAAATCATTGCAATCAATTCCTGTTTGCTATTTAGAGTCCTGTTTATGTCAAGCATTGTCTGTCGTCTTTGTTCCAGAGTAATCCAGTTGTTAAGCTCTGACGTAACGCATCACGTGATAAATCTGTTTCCGGGTCCAAAGAACTGCAAGTTTACAATTAAAGTTACATTTGTATGATCCTTTTAAGGATCTACAGCAGTGGTGTCCAAAGTGTTCCAGAAAGGGCCAAGAGGGTGCAGCTTTTCTTTGCACCCACTGACTCCAGCAGGTGATTTTACTGATGAACTCATCCCACCTGCTCAAAGTGATGTTAATCAGTGAAATCACCTGCTGAAGTCAGTGGCAAGGAAAACCTGCACCCTCTCGGCCCTTTCTGGAATACTTTGGAAATCACTGATCTACAGTTTAAGTTTAGTTTGTGTTTACAGTGTGCACAAACCTCCGTCCCTCCCTTGTCTGCCTCCACCTCTGTTAAACGCATTCATCTGTTTCTAATGTAAGAACACTTAATAAAACTTTTTTCTTTTACTTTATATATTATGCACAGGTAAAATATATATGTCTGTTTGTTAATAAAAAGATATTTATTACAATAAACAGGATGTTAAACTACAAACTTCACTTTCCCCCCAAGCGACATGAACAGAAAGTGATCACGGCTCACAGCAGCTCCCATTGAAAATAACGGAGAAACAACCAGAGCTTCTGGCATTTTTACATAAAACAAACGCAATACCAATGTCTAAAAACCCAGTGTCTAAAAACTCTCCTGGATATAATATCCAGGAGAGTTTTAGGCACAATATACAAAAAGTTTTATGTTGTGACGTTAATGCTGTTGTCCATGTGCAACGGTTTAAGTGCAGATTGATGAGAGTGTCTCAGTGCAGTTCTCAATTTATTGACAGCGCGCCTTTTTTGTTTGGAGCCGGAAGTTGAAAATCATGATGCGTTACATCACACTTAACAACCGGATATATATAAAAATGTCTGAAATTCAGTTTGCGTTGATTAAAATCCACACATCTTAAATGTAGCAGACATGGATTATCTAGAATTTTGTTTTAAGTTTTCACAGTCTCTACTGCCATCTACTGGCCAGTAGTGTTCATGGCAGTATGAGCATCTGGATGCCAGTAGATGGCAGTGTTCTATTTATTTTGACCCTGGTTATATCAGACGGTTGTCAAATAACTTGTCTTTTGCAAATTGCTTTTTTTTTTTACAAATAAAAAAGGCATATTTTACAAAAGCACATTTATATGGAAACACCAGTACACACACCTCATATTAACATGTTGTTGTATTAGTGGAGGCACATTTTACCCATAATCCCTTTGGCATCTGTCTGTGTTTGTTACAAACCTTCAGAATTAGTGCATCATTTAAAATTAAATGATATATGTTATATTTTATCTTTGTATAAATGACAGAATTGACATTAATGGAGTTATTCTATCTGTATTAATTTTATTTATAAATCAAAACCATAAGTCAGCACTGTTTTATTTTCCAAGACCTCTGCCTCACGGCGACACTCCCATTGAGTAGAGAGTTGAGCTTCACTGCTGGAAGTTATGTAGTAAACAGGAGCTTCCAGCAGTGGGCAGGGGACTCAAAGACAGAAGTGCTGACTCATTGTTTGGGTCTGTGGTCACCTTTGATGCTGCCAGAAGTGATCGCAGGGTTAAAACTCAAAGTCAGCTTGTTAGTAGTTGCAAGTGTACAATACTGGAAGTTATCGGCTAGCTGTAGCTTCCGATAAATTTTTGGGTGGTTTATCGGTTTAGCTTTATAAAAGATAGCTTTTCAGTTAGCTGATTATCTGTTATCGAAGCTAACTTTTTGGTTAGCTGTGCCCACCACTGCATTGTACTAATATGTATCTGTGGTGCAACTTTGGTGAGAATCTGTGAAGTAGGTTTGATGTAATTATTCAAAGTCTATCTAAAGTGAAATGCTGATCCAGAATCCAGATTTGGATCACATCCCAAATTCAGTGGCATCTTCCATGCCCTAATTTCTATCTGTTGTGCAAATTTGGTGAGAATCTGTGAAGCAGTTTTGACATTATCCTTCAAATCCTATATAAAGTGAAATCTTCATCCAGAATCTGGATCTGGATCCAGATCACTTCACAAATTCAGTGGAGTCTTCCATTCTGCAATATCTGTCTGTTGTACAAATTTGGTGAGAATCAGTGAAGTACTTTTGATGTAATCCTTAGACGTATTGTGGCCCGAAGAGGCCAAATGCACTGTTAATTCTTCCGCCATTTCTTTCTGTAATACTGCCCCTTACAAAGTACAAACTTGAACTATTCTGCACTTTTAAATTTAATCAAAGTCACAGCAAAAATAATCAGGCTTGGGCCCTGCAAGAACTTCTCTTACAGACAAGATCCGCTTTTACAGAACCCAGTGGACAATGAATACAAGCAGTTTTTATACAGGATTACATATGCGTAACAGAGGCGGACCTAATTTTGCAAATTCCTTCTCTTATTGGCCCCCGTGGGCATTCAAGGGAGGTCCATCCCCCTGCCACAAGCCTGTGCAATAACGGGAGACATATGATTTATAATTGTAACCTAATTCTCTTTATCCTAAGTGGTACAAACTGGTTAAATCCAGTTCTACATGCACATACCAAGAGAGAACAAAGAAAAGTGAGAATAAGAATGAAACAAAAAGTATAACCCGAAATAAATTAACTACCTTAATACCAAAAGAAGTACAGAAAACAAATAAAGAGAAACATAACTGAACACAAATATATCTAACAACTCCCCCTCTTGACATGACACCGTCCTGTCAATCCAACTTCCTGCTGCCTCCAGAACCTCAAAGTGGCATCCTGGATGCCAGCCCCAAATATCTGGACAGACTGCAAACACCTCCATCAAGATCTCAGCTGCAGCAGAGGGAAAACCTATACCCATATTGCTCACCTCATAAATGTAAACCTCCAAGGTTCACTGGATGAGGGCCACAGGCATGGGGGATAAGCCCCCTTACAACCCTGGTCCCCCCCCCAGCACCTCAGAACCTGGGCAAGCAATATCCACCCCCCTTAACATTACAGCCTATTCTACGTCAGGGTCCTCATGCCTCTCCTGGGTGGTTGGGTGTCTACTGACGGGATTCCACTGGAGGGGACTAACAGGGGTCCCCTGGACGTACCCCATGCCCCGGCCAGATCCTGCACTACACATTATTAAACATTATGAATAGCAAAAAGAAGAAAAAGATACACAGTACCTAGTCAATTAGACTCCCCTACTCCCTACAACTAAACCTTCCGCCTAGGCAGTCTAAATGCAAGTATCTAACGACTCATCATCTTCTTCCTCCATCAGTCTTGGGTGTTCGTCTTCCAATCCTGCTGCCTCAGGAAAGGAGACCAGTGGAACTACTTCTTCTGGGACATGTTGTGACATTTGATAAGGGGGGTGGGGGGGTGGCATCCCCATCTTTTCATCTAAGGCAGTGGTGATGCACTTGAGACACAAGTGTCTTATACAAAGGATGCAGCAGCAACCACACAGAACCAATACAGAAACTGCTACTATAACAGATATCAAAATCGAGGCTACTAATCCCTTCCACTTACCAAATTGACGTTGGATTCCAGAATTTTCAGCCAATTCTGCTGAGAGTATTTTTAGCCCTGAAAGGGCTCTTGATACAGAGCCATCAGGAGCAGTATTGTTTGGTATAAATTTACAACACTCCTGGCCAAACATGTAGCATACACCCCCTTTTTCTATCAATATCATATTTAGGGCCAATCTATTTTGTTAGGCCATTAAGGAAGTGGCTGCCATGTAGTCCAGTCACTGCATCTCTGGTTAAATTATTCAATCATTGTACATTGAAATGTATATAATTGATTCTATCTACATTTTTATTTATAGTGCACCACCAACACAATGAAGATTTGAACCCAGCTGCAATTTGATTAACTAATTTATATCCATCTGGAACCCCTCTTGGTGGGGGGAATCAAGTGGGGAAATCAGCATACATGTCAAAAGATACACGTTTTGTAACCGGCAATACCCCGGCAGGTCACCTTTGGCCACTCCATTCTGCAGCTTGCTTGGTCAGCTCACTCGTAGAAATGTAAATAGTTGTGAGGGGAGCTGTAAGAGAAACAAGAGCACTGCATCCATCCCAATTTTCTGGAAGAATATTCCTCAACTTTTTCCCCCACAAAATCAATATACATCCGATCGAGCATATTTATATTTACTGGCAATGTCATTCCCAGTGATGTTAATAATCCATGGACACCATCTCAAATTCATATGCTCCATTTTTTCTCCCAAAGGATTCATATTTAATATGCAGGTATACTTATTAAAGACCGCTAGAAATCTGGGGGGAATTACATCGGGTGGAGCCAAAGGGAATAATTTATCCATATACATTCAATTGCTGTACGGATTCTCACTCATGTAACAGCAACAAACACTGAATATCCTTTTCTCTAGTTGGAGCATCGTATACTATAACAGGAACTGTTTGTAACTCTAATTTCGGTCCTGCGCATACTACACACCCATCTTTGGCTACCATATGCGCGGCATTACGAATCCACCTAATCCACAAATTCCAAAAGCTAAAACCAGTTTCCCAATTTAACACCAAATCCTCAGTTAAATTCCCCAGTTGCAGCATAACATCCAAAAACTGAGAATACACTATAGGATTTCCTCTTAACTGTCTCTGCTGTGGATGTATTTTTACTGTAAAGTGAGCCATAGGGTCTCTGACTGACATATCAACCCCTAAGATTAATGAAAGTTCCCATCGATTCCCATTAATTTCCTTCTAAGGGGATTCCTTCAAATTTTTAATAGACAGTGACAAGGGATTATATTTGCCAGGTTGTTGGGAGTTATACTGAAGTCAAGTCAATTGTATATTCTGTTGAAAAAGTTTTCCAAGCGTTTTGTTTTACCTCGAATCTCCATCCATTAGGACCAGTATTCCACCAAATGTACCTCCATCCTGAACACCATTGTCCATTTTCCAATTGCCCTGTTGTGAAGTAGCACATGTAAATATCATATCCCCAATAATGTGGATCCCATTTTCCACAGTCCAATACGTCACATAGATTAAACAAAAAAGTAGTGTCTGTGGATTGATTGTACGTCAACACCAAATTCTCACGAACTGATCATTTATGTAGTGAGTGATTCTTTATCCAAGGAGATTCCTGCCAAATCAACATCATTACTGCACATGAAATTATAACCATAAGGACCCCAAACTGGGGTCTTGAAGAAAAAATGCTATGCTAGACTATACATGTTATCCCACAAAAAGTGAAACCAGGGCCAACACTTAACCCCCTAATCTCCCACTGGAAGTAGATATTCCTCTTTCTCTGACAAAAGTAAAAACTGAAAAGATCCCAATATCGGATTATGCAGCCCCCTCTTATCTATTATTGTCACTTCTTATCTCCTGAACACTTACTTTGGTGAATCTGGTTGATCCTGTTCATAAGCAAAATCCACATAATGTTCCCTGATGCGTCTTATGTTCCTATCTGTGGGAGGATCAGTCTTACAACAATGTGCCTTGTGTATTGCGTTACTCAATACTTCCTCCTCTAACCACACCTTAATCGTCTGGCTTGAAACCTCTGCCACTTGCCACAGTCCCATCTACCGTGGTTCCGGCCAATGGTGATGGGCAGCACGTCTGAGTACCCACTCACCAACCTCCACGGGCATAGACTCCACCTCCTTCTCCTTCGTCAAGATCTCCATGACCTGTTGAGAAACACTAGCAACAGTATCCTTTAAATGTCTCAGATACTCACCCACATCCTCCACCTGTGGCTCCTCAACCGAGGAGTCTAAAGGAGTAGGCATCACTCGACCCATCAAAAGTTCATGCGGACTGATGCCCATGGTATTGTTAGGAAGCGATCGAATTCCAAACAACACCACTGGCAGAGCCTCCAACCAAGTAAGGGCCCTCTCCGCACATACCTTAGTCAAGACCTCCTTTAAGGATCTATCGGCCCTTTCCACCAATCCCCAGGATGCCAGGTGATAAACTGCACCAAACTGATGCTCAATCCCAAAAAATCTCTCCACGTCCGCCAACATCCCAATAGTGAAATGGGTGCCATTATCCGATCTTATCGTAGTAGTAGGAACACCATACCTAGGGATCAAATCTCTAGACAACCACTCCACAACCTCCGTCGCCTGTTCAGTTTTGGTAGGTATGGCCTCAATCCATCTCAAAAAAGTATGGTCCGCTCCCATATCAGTGAAATCTATCACAATCTCCTTCCACGGTCCGGCCAGTACCGGGAAAAAATTTAAAGAATTTTATAAAATTTTAAAGAATTTATTTGTAAATTATGGTGGAAAATAAGTATTTGGTCAATAACAAAAGTTCAACTCAATACTTTGTAACATAAACTTTGTTGGCAATGACAGAGGTCAAACATTTCCTGTAAGTCTTCCCCAGGTTTGCACACACCGTGGCTGGTATTTTGGACCATTCCTCCATGCAGCTCTCCTCTGGAGCAGTGATTTTTGGGGCTGTCGCTGGGCAACATGGACTTTTAACTCCCTCAACAAATTTTCTATGGGGTTGATGTCTGGAGACTTACTTGGCCACTCCAGGACCTTGAAATGCTTTTTACAGAGCCATTCCTTCGTTGCCTGAGCCGTGTGTTTGGGATCATTGTCATGCTGGAAGAGCCAGCCACATTGCATCTTCAATGCTCTCACTGATGGAAGGAGGTTTTGGCTTAAAATCTCACAATACATGGCCCTGTTCATTCTTCCCTTAACACAGATCAGTCGTCCTGTCCCATTTGCAGAAAAACAGCCCCAAAAACATAATGTTTTCACCCCCATGCTTCACAGTAGGTACGGTGGTCTTGGAATGCAACTCAGCATTCTTCTTCCTCGAAACATGACAAGTTGAGTTTTTACCAAAATGTTCTATTTTGGTTTCATCTGACCACATGATATTCTCCCAATCCTCTTCTGGATCATCCGTATGCTCTCTGGCAAAGTTCAGACAGCCCTGGAGATGTACTGGCTTAAGCAGGGGGACATGCCTGGCACTGCAGGATTTGAGTCCCTCTCTGCGTAGTGTGTAGCCTTTGTTACTTTGGTCCCAGCTCTCTGCAGGTCATTCATCAGGTCCCTCCGTGTAGTTCTGGGATTTTTGTTCACCGTTCTCATGATCATTTTGGCCGCATGGGATGACATCTTGTGTGGAGCCCCATATCGAGGGAGATTATCAATGGTCTTGTATGTCTTCCATTTTCTTACAATTGCTCCCACAGTTGATTTATTCACACCAACCTGCTTGACTATTGTAGATTCACTCTTCCCAGCCTGGTGCAGGTCTACAATTTTCTTCCTGGTGTCCTTCGACAGCTCTTTGGTCTTTGCCATAGTTGAGTTTGGAGTCTGACTGTTTGAGGCTGTGGATAGGTGTCTTTTATACAGATAACAAGTTCTAACAGATGCCGTTAATACAGGTAACAGGTGGAGGACAGAAAAGCTTCTTAAAGAGGAAGTTACAGGTCGGAGAGAGCCAGAAATCTTGCTTGTTTGTAGGTGACCAAATACTTATTTTCCACCATAATTTACAAATAAATTCTTTAAAAATCCTACAATGTGATTTTCTGGATTTTTTTCTCATTTTGCCTCTCATAATTGAAGTGTACCTATGATGAAAATTACAGACCTGTCTCATCTTTCTAAGTAGGAGAACTTGCACAATCAGCGGCTGACTAAATACTATTTTGCCCCACTGTCCTTCTATTAGCATAGAAGTCCGATATGAATTTATACAATCATATTTTAAGTTTCACTAAATTTAAACTTCTTTAAAAAGCACACTTTAATTAAAAAATACTTTATCTTCACAAAAATCGAGATGCTTTTAAATTACAAGTTGAAGAACTTTGTTGTTGTCTTAAAGGATGATTCCTGGTGAGGTGATTGATTTTGTTCCTATTTCAGACTGGCCTAAAAGCACGGTGGAACAGAGTGTCTCAGGAAGTCCTGCACCAGTTTGATGACATTTTGCTAGATTCTGTCAAACTCTTCCATGCACTGAAGACTCGGTGGACATTTTGTATGAATCAAAAATGTATGATTCCATGTCAAGCACGCTGCAGTCCATAATATTATCCCCTGCGGCAATCTCGCCACCTCAGTTTTTTTGCTCCTACACCAGTGACGTCACACGTCACGCATGTTGGTGCGAGCCCCACAGCTTCCTTCATCCGTGCTGAGCACACCTGTGGCACCACCAAAACTGGCTTTGCGGCACACACTGGTACGGAATTCGGCGGTGCCATGTTTGCCTCCGGTACCTGCACCGCCTAAATCATGAGCGCTCACAGTGTCCAAACCGTTCACGTTGCCTGACTGCCCTCTGGTGATCTCATGTCCTGGTTCGCTGGAGGAGCCATCAGGAGGATTCACGCTACCACAACGTTCATTGGCCCTGCTGGCTGACTCTGTTTTAGAGCGTACGATAAAGGAAACAGTGGCAACACATCCACCTGCAAGCGCTTTGATGGGGACGGCGGATCCAGCCTCAGCACACACCTCTCCTCCGACACCTGCAGCACCGGACGACACAGTCACATCGCCCGCTGCTCCACAGTTGATCACAGTGCCAGAAGATGCAGCCATGATGCATGCTGCTCCACAGCCTGTCACAGCGCCGGATGACACAGTCATGAAGCATGCTGCTCCACAGTCGATCACAGCGCCAGACGATGCAGTCATGACACAGGTTGCTCCACAGTCAGTCCCAGCGCGTTCATCACCACCGACCTCAGCAGCATCCACCAAAAGCAGTCACAGCGCACGCCTCTCATCAGACACCCACAGCATCAATGGAAGCAATCCCATCTCCACAGACAGCAAAGTCACCAGCCAGAGTGGTTATGATGCTCCCCACTCCATCATGGTCATCGGAGGAATCCACTTTGTGCGCGATCTAGGACACCTCTCCAGCACGCTCCACAAGGGGCTTCATCCGAGGACGTGTCTACTGAGTCTCCTCTTCCCTCCCAATCCTCAGAGTGTTCATCAAAATGGACCTCAGACTCCATCTGGACTGTGAGTTTTTCTTTTCTTAATTTTGTACTACTACTGTTGCTGTGTTATTTTCCTTTTTCCCTGATGAGTAGGCAATTCAGCCTCTGTGATTAATGTCCACTTTTGTTGTCGCTGAATGGTCTCAGTACATCAGTAATCATTTCTTTGTTTACATTAATATTAAGAACCCCAAATACATCTGATCCACTAAGGAGTTATGATTGAGAATGAAACATTTAGTTTCACCTCAGTATGGTTCAGCTGAATTCTTCCTCGGGCCCCTGTTTAAATCGGCCATTTTTTACCATCCCCAAAGGTAATTTTGTTGGTTACAACATTTGTTGCTTTCACTAGCTTTCCGGGGTTGATCTCTGTGTAGCTCTTTTGTTAGTTCACCAGTTCTCCAGGAAATTCATAGTACTTAATTTCGTTTTTCTCATTGATTACGCTCCTGTTCTCAGCAAAGTTTCTCATTTGGTCATTGTTCTTTTTTTCATGGTTTATCTATTTTTGTTTGCCCTCCCCCCCACTGTGGTATGGTTGGCTTCTGCTTTTGCTACTTTTAATTTTGGGAACCCTAATTGTCCATTTTCAAGCCTGGTTATTTTCTGTTGGCTGGGTTGTTTTTTTTGTTGTTTTTTTTTTTTTTTTTTTTTACTTTTTATGCATGGGCGCAATTTGTGGGGGGATAGGGGGACATGTCCCCCCAGCTTTTCAACCGGGGGGGGGGGCAGAATATGGTATGTCCCCCCTACCTTCTGACATATATGTGTGTACTTGAAACATGCTATGCCAGTCTTAAGTGCAAACCATGTCAGTCTTATGTGCAAAACCATGTCAGAATAGTATCTTTGTTTCTGCAAGTTTGTATTTTTAGCAGCATTGACTTGTTTGCAACACTTGTTTGTCACATTCGGAATTTTCTGGGACTGCATTTGCCCAGATTTGAAACCAAAAATAGTTGCCTCTAGGGACTAGTTTCTACACATAAGTATCAATGGACAATATGCTAATTTACTAAATTCTGAAAGTTAGAAAAGGAAATCAGAAAAGCTATCTGGGACCTCAGAAAGCCCATCTGCAATTATTGCTTGATCTCCAAAATCAGTCTATGCAAGCGAAATTATGTTCAGTATGAATGTTGTCATTAGTGATAAGTAATTTATCCTAAACTTATGATCTGTTTTTTTCAAACTTGTGCAAAAACAAATCTTGAGAAAAAAAAATCCAGTATGCGATAGTTAATAATTATTAAGAGCCTGTTCTTTCATATTTATGAATACATTTTACTACATTGCAGTTGTTTTTTTGATGAAAACTCAACCTATCATTCTTTTTGAGTTCTACACATGTGGTGATACCTTATTTACACCAGGATGTTAATAAAATCAGTGCTGGCTATTCTCAGAATAAAGTACTTATATCCATAGTTTCAAATTGCATAAGTCAAATGGTGTCCACTTTATGGTCTTCTCAAAACAAATTACTGTTCTGGATGCTCAGAATACATCTGAGCTTATCTTATCTAGAAACCGTTGGCTTCTGGGGGCCTAAAGCGGCTGACAAAACAGGCAAAAGGGAAGTTTTATAAATTGTATCACTGTGTATACTGTATAGCATATTGCTATAGACATATCATTATAACTGCCCCACATGATTGATTCGATTGGAAGGGCAGTGTCAGCTCAGTCGGCGGGTGTTAACCGCGCGTTGGATACCATCTCTGGAAGAATGGCTGCACTGGAAAACCACATTGATCATCAGTAATGACCACATCTCCTCTCCTAATTCAGACGTATTGAAAGCCACTCTGTCTCAGACTGTGGAATCTTTCAGGCGTCTGCTAATCTGGATTTTCATTCGGCTTCCCAAAACACAGCTGCACTTCAAGGCCGCTGTGATAAAAACCTCCTGGAGAAGAACAACACTCATGCCTCACTCCCCTGGTCTCCCCCCACCCTCAGCTTCTCCAGTTCTGACGTTGACTGTGGACAGTGGACTGTTCAGGGCTGGGCCCCTCCTCCCTCCAGAATGGATGAACAAGGCCATTGATGGTGCCTAAAGGCGGCCTCCGGGTGTTCTGTCTGATAACTGGACTCTTACAAATCTCGGTCGTCGTCTCTCGTCCTGTTGTTGTGTGTGATCATTGTTCATTGTGCTGATGGGTTTTTTCCTGCATTGCTGCTGCATGATTCAATGCAGTAGCAATGAAGGTTTTTCTTTCCCAAGTTTTTACCTTGTGTGTGCTTTTTATATGTGTTCATGTACCGGGCCGGCTTATGTGTGTTGTGTGTTATGTGTGTGTCGTCTGTCATCATGAGGCTGGTCATGGTTTGCTCAGCCCTGCTGTTGACCTAAGGCAGGATATACATCTGGAGCTGGTCCCCGGGCGCCTAAAGGCGACTTCTGCTCCTAACTGGCAATTAGGATGGGTTAAATGCAATAAACACATTTCATTGTGCAGGGAACATATTCCTTTGTGCATATGACAATAAAATTCTTTTGAATCCTTCGAATTATAAACCATTTATTGTAATTTTCCATTTTCTTCCGCTTTATCCGGAGTCGGGTCGCGGGGGCAGCAGCTCAAGCAAAGCTGCCCAGACCTCCCCATCCACACACACCTCCCCCAGCTCCTCTGGGGGAACCCCAAGGCATTCCCAAGCCAGCCAAGAGACGTAGTCCCTCCAGCGTGTCCTGGGTCTTCCCCGGGGCCTCGTCCTGATGGGACGTGCCTGGAACACCTCTCCAGTGAGGCGTCCAGGGGGCATCCAGAAAAGATGCCCGAGACACCTCAACTGGCTCCTTTCGATGTGGAGGAGCAGTGGCTCAGCCCTGAGCTCCTCCTGAGTGACCGAGCTCCTCACCCTATCTCTAAGGGAGCGCCCAGCCACCCTGCGGAGGAAACTCATTTCGGCCGCTTGTACTTGCGATCTTGTTCTTTTGGTCATGAGCCAAATCTCATGACCATAGGTGAGGATCAGAAGGTAGATTGATCGGTAAATTGAGAGCTTTGCCCCCCTACTCAGCTCTCTCTTCACCACGACGGTCCGATACAGCGACCACATCACTGCAGATGCTGCACCGATCCATCTGTCGAGCTCACGCTCCATCCGTCCCTCCCTGTGAACAAGACCCCAAGATACTTTAACTCCTCCACTTGAAGCAAGGACACTCCACCGACCTGAAGAGGGCAAAGCACCTTTTTCCAGTCGAGAACCATGGCCTCGGATTTGGAGGTGCTGATTTTCATCCAGGACGCTTCACACTCAGCTGCAAACCACCCCAGTGCATGCTGAAGGTCCTGATTTGACAAAGCCAACAGAACCACATCATCCGCAAACAGCAGAGACGAGATTCTGTGGTTCCCAAACCAGACCCCCTCTACACCCTGGCTGTGCCTAGAAATTCTGTCCATAAAGATAATGAACAGAACCAGTGACAAAGGGCAGCCCTGGCGGAGGCCAACGTGCACTGGAAACAGGTTTGACTTACTACCGGCAATGTGAACCAAGCTCCTGCTGCGGTCGTACAGGGACCGGATAGCCCTTAGCGATGGACCCCGGACCCTGTACTCCCGGAGCACCCCCCATAGGGTGCCCTGAGGGACACGGTCGAATGCCTTCTCCAGAACCACAAAGCACATGTGGACAGGATAGGCAAACTCCCATGAACCCTCGAGCACCCGATGGAGTATGTCGAGCTGGTCTAGTGTGCCGCGACCAGGACGAAAACCACACTGCTCCTCCTGAATCCGAGGTTCAACTATCGGTCGAATTCTCCTCTCCAGTACTCTGGAATAGACCTGAGGCTGAGGAGTGTGATCCCCCTGTAGTTGGAACACACCCTCCGGTCCCCATTCTTAAACAGAGGGACCACCACCCCGGTCTGCCAATCCAGCGGCACTGTCCCCGACTGCCACGTGATGTTGCAGAGGCATGTCAGCCAAGACAGTCCCACAACATCCAGAGACTTAAGGTAATCAGGATGGATTTCATCCACCCCAGGAGCCTTGCCACCGAGGAGCTTTCTACCCACCTCGGTGACTTTGGCCTGGGTAATGGATGATGAAAAATATGCAACAAAATCTGGGTGATGCAAGGTGGCCTGAGGAGAGGAGACGTGGCCCGCACAGCAGTGGAAAATAGGGAGCCGTATCCGTCAGCCCAGCGTCCAGTGTGAAGCAAGGTTCAGATGGATCCGTGATCTGGGCCAGGTGGTCATCCACGGAGCTGACAGAGGCTGGAAGGAAGACGACAGACAGGTAAGTGAATGAGCACAGTGACAGAGCGCTCACTGTCAATTAACAACAGAGAGCAATAGAAGCATAAAGATGCCAAGCCTGAAGGCAGAAAAAACTCTGCACAAAAACTCTATATAAATCTTATACAGAGGCCAGGTACCAGGTTGAGGAAACTGAGTTTCTGGTGCAGGTGGATGTGTTGAACCATGTTAAATACTGTGCATCGTGATGAGTGGCAGGTGTGATAATCCCCAATCAGCTCCGTGTCCAACCACCTGGGGAGAGAGATTTAAAAACAGAAACCAGACAGGACCCAAGGCAACACACCACAACAAGTACTCAAAAATCACTTTTGACAAGTGTCCTACCTAATTTTTAGTTGTTGGGGTAAACAAATAATAATGCATAGATATAAAAACAAATTAATTAATTAAACCTGCACTGACTGACATTTTTGGTGTACCTCACTCATTACCAAGGCAATGGATAATGGCATCTAAAGTTGAGTGGTGAATGCTTAATTTTAAGGGCCCCTTCACACATAGTGCAAAGTTGGTTGAACTGCACATTAAGTGCGCATGAAACAGGAATCGTATGCAAAACATGTAAAATCGTAGCTGCATCAAACACCTCATACATTGCTACAACTACTTGCGCACACCAGCAGCTGAAAGACAGAGTGTGCGCTGTGAGAGCCCATTGAACCCTCGCGTGGCAGGTGTCGGGCAAATTCCAGCTGACACACATGAACATCTAACACTGCTCATTTGGCACTTTGAAAATGTGTGGCAATTTACACTATTAACACCACAACAGTCAGCAGAGGATCACTGTCGAGCTGGATGTGAAATTTGTCTAAGTGCCTCACGACTGAAGTTGCCGAGTGCACATGTGGAGTGAGTGTGTGGTTCCCCCCCCCCGCAGGCAAGGCATCTCTCATCTGACATCTTGTTCGGGGCACTGTCAAGAGGGGGCGTGGCTGGCTGCCCACAGCTGTTGAGACATCTCCGGTTCTGGAAATCACAGCTGCAGCATGTCCCATGTTTTGACAGACACGCGAATGTGTGCTTGTGTGGAAATACATAAAAACATATATCACGTTTGCGACAGACTGGAGAAACGAACCGTCAGTTCATGTGGGCATGCAGCAGATGATCTGACAGGACATGCATGTCCTGTGAGTTACACGCCGCAGGACCAGGCCAAGCCAACAGTGCAACAAATATGCCACTTTCAGTAACATATCAGCAGAAATACGTCGTAAAAAATACCGTTTGGTCAGCTATCGCAGGGTTTTTTTTTCTTTTTTTTTTTTTAAGTTTATCTGCTTGTTGATTTTAGCCATTTCACGCTCCTGTTACAAGACAGTGATTGTAGCGCAGGGGTAAAGTTTCCATCTGGTAATCAGAGCATGCAGGTTTGAATCCCGTGAGTGGCATTTTTTTTTTTTTATTTAACCAGGGTTATTTAACTGCGGGGTCTTTTATGTATTATTTATATCAACCCAGTGATATTCACTAATTAAACAGCTGTTTTTTAATTTATTTTCCTCTACATCAGTGGTGTGATGTGGTGCACCTCGTCCCATGGAAGACAGTGCGAGCAGTGTTCCTGCTCAAAAGACACTATAGCATGCATGAACCGTTGCACCGGGTTCGTGCACACCTGCCTGTTGGCACAAATGTTTCGTGATTCGCTCATATGAACTGTTTTGCCGTGAGTCGCCCTGAGTTGTACTTATTCGCACTATGCATACAGGGGCCCTAAGGAAGGCCAGTGGTTACCATTCTCTATAAAAATGCCCAAACTTGAATGTTACGGGCACGAGTCACAAAAACTTCCAATATGTACCACCAGCTGGATTCCACAATATGAACAACACATTGTCTGGTGGAGAAACAGAAAGGGAACACTTGTGATATCAAAATACCAAATTAAAAGATACACACAACATATTTAGCATACTTACACACAATTATGAGAGCATTTAAGAAATCCACTTGGTTCCAACTGCGCTGAACTTTTAATGCTTTCAACATTTTTTTTAAAATCATTCAACCACACACAGCAACCCAGTGATATTTCTACAATTATCACCTCCAAATCAAAGGTAAGCTGTACATTTTCATCTTTTATCGACTTCATGCTGTCAATTTGCAGACTTTTCTGATCCATTTGTAATCAGCATGCGCACTGTAAAAACTATTATAATATGATGGCAGAGGAAGGACTGAAAGCAGAAAATATGTGACTGATTTAACAGTTGCACATCAGGCTTCAGGTCTCAGTCTGAACACAGTTTAAAAAAAAATAAATGGTGAGACTTTTAATCACAGAAATGACTCCGGTCCCACTTTCCTCAAATCGGCGAGTGTCAGAGCGCGGAACTTTAATTTGTACCTCTGCACGTCCAGACATCTCTGGGTTTTAAATGGAAATACGTTGCAATCGGACGGGATATTTATCCGATGTGAGCGAGATGTATGTAACGGATTAGTTACAGTCAGGAGGCACCGAACATCTCCGGGATTCCTGATACCTGTGCCTCATTTAATGACCGGGTCCAAATTTCCTCTGATTTTTTTTTCTGGCAAATGTATTTGATCCATTATCAAAATGTAAACAGCGTGCAGTGAAAGCAGCAAACATTGCTTCACTGCGCAACCTGCAGCCTGACGTACGCGTCTGAGCATGGTGTGGAAAAAAATAAATGGTCAGGCTTTTAATCACTGAAATGACTCCGGTCTCACATGCAAGGGTTTTTAATGGCAATACATTGCAATCGGATGGGACATTTTATCCGATGTGAGCAAAAAAATCCGTTGTACAAAATCTGCTATGTACAGTGTTTATTACATGGAAAACAATACAAAAACTTTTTTGTTCGGTGACTACGAATATCTGCTTTATATGATGACGATTTAAGTGAGTTTTACTGTACATGGTGTTGGGAAGGTGTCGTAGCACGGACCCACAACAGGGGGCGCAAATGAACGGACAATGAGTAAGCCAAAAAGTAACAATTTAATGTTGTGATAATACACAACTAAATTTACAGAAATTTGCACAGTCAATTAACACCAGGTGACGTGTGGGCAGGCTCGAAGATAGAAGACCCCCGACGAGAGAGAAGCCGCGTCCCACACGGCTTCCACCACCAACGGTCTGAAGAACACCGGAGCCGCCAAGTCCCGAGTCCCCAGGTGGCCTCTGTCTTCGGCTGTCGACCCTGGTACTGCTGGCAGAAAGCAGAGATAAGATGTATGAGTGTGAGTCCGCACACTCAGTAATTCACAGTCCATACACAGTTAGGAGGGAGCTCCTCCACCTCCAATCACACACTCGTGCAGCTGCTGGTTTAACCACTTATTTGGGTTGGGATGTGAGGTGAAGCCGTCGCTGTCACACCAAACACCAATCCCTCAGACAAGGCAATACTCCAGGAAAACAGCTGCAACAGAAGTTCAGGTTATACACACAAAGTGTCTGTCAGCAGAGAAATTACCTTTTCAATGGTAGTCGATTTCTCGGCGAGGAGGTGGAGTTGCAGTCCGGCTTATAAAGTGGTGTAGATGAGTGACAGCTGGTGCGATGAGTGACAGCTGTCACTTCTTCTGGGTCTGGCGCCCTCTCGTGCTTGGAGCCCGCACTCCAAGCAGGGCGCCCTCTGGTGGTGGTGGGCCAGTAGTACCTCCTCTTCAGCGGCCCACATAACAGGACCCCCCCCTCAACGGGCGCCTCCTGGCGCCCGACCAGGCTTGTCCGGGTGTCTTTTGTAGAAATCGGCCAGGAGGGCCGGGTCCAGGATGAAGCTCCTCTTCACCCAGGAGCGTTCTTCAGGTCCATACCCCTCCCAGTCCACCAGATATAGGAACCCCCGGCCCTTACGACGGACATCCAGGAGCCTGCAGACTGTCCAAGCAGGCTCCCCGACGATGAGCCGAGCAGGAGGCGGCATAGGTCCAGGTGCACAGAGGGGCGAGGTGTGGTGTGGCTTGATGCGGGACACATGGAATACAGGGTGGATCCGCAGTGAAACTGGGAGTTGGAGCTTCACTGCGGCCGGGTTGATGATTTTGAGGATCTTAAATGGTCCAATGTATCTGTCCTTCAACTTAGGGGAGTCTACACAGAGAGGGATGTCCTTTGTTGAAAGCCACACCTCCTGCCCGGGCTGGTATGTGGGGGCCGGGTAACGCCGGCGGGTTGCATGGGTCTTGGCCCTCGTCCGGGCCTTTAACAGGGCAGAGCGGGCGGTCCGCCACACCCGGCGGCACCTCCTGAGGTGGGCCTGGACCGAGGGCACACCGACCTCTCCCTCCACCAGCGGGAACAATGGGGGCTGGTACCCCAAACATGCCTCAAAAGGGGAGAGGCCGGTAGCAGACAAGACTTGGCTGTTATGGGCATACTCGATCCAGGCCAGATGGTGTCTCCAGGCCGCCGGGTGCGCGGAGGTGACGCAGCGAAGGGCCTGTTCCAACTCCTGGTTAGCCCGCTCTGCCTGGCCGTTTGTCTGGGGGTGGTACCCGGACGAGAGACTCACGGTGGCCCCCAGCTCCTTACAGAAACTCTTCCACACCTGCGAAGAGAACTGGGGACCACGATCTGATACAATGTCCGATGGTATCCCATGCAGCCGCATGACGTGGTGGACCAGGAGGTCTGCCGTCTCCTGGGCCGTCGGGAGCTTCGGGAGGGCCACGAAGTGGGCCGCCTTGGAGAACCGGTCCACTATCGTGAGAATAACGGTGTTGCCCTGGGACGGCGGGAGGCCCGTGATGAAGTCCAGGCCGATGTGAGACCAGGGGCGATGAGGCACCGGCAGGGGTTGGAGGAGTCCCGAGGTCCTCCGATGGTCTGCTTTGCCCCTGGCGCAGATGGTACAGGCCTGGACGTAGTCCCGGACGTCGGTTTCCAGGGACGCCCACCAGAAGCGCTGCTGGACTACTGCCACGGTCCAACGCACTCCGGGATGACAGGACAGCTTGGACCCGTGACAGAAGTCCAATACGGCAGCTCTTGCCTCTGGTGGGACGTACAGTTTGTTCTTGGGGCCGGTCCCCGGGTCCGGGCTCCTTGCCAGGGCCTCCCAGACGGTCTTCTCCACGTCCCAGGTAAGGGAGGCCACGACAGTGGACTCTGGGATGATGGTCTCGGTGGGGTTCGACAGCCACGCTTTGGCTTCTTCTTCGTACACCCGGGACAATGTATCTGATTTTTGGTTCTTGGTCCCGGGGCAGTACGTGATCCGGAAGTCAAAGCGCCCGAAGAACAGAGACCAGCGGGCTTGCCTGGGGTTCAGCCGCTTGGCCGTCCGGATGTACTCCAGGTTCCGATGGTCCGTGAAAACCATGAAGGGCAACGATGCCCCCTCCAGCAGGTGTCTCCACTCTTCAAGAGCCTCCTTCACCGCGAGGAGCTCCCGATTGCCGACGTCATAGTTCCATTCAGCTGGGGTCAACATGCGGGAAAAATAGGATGGAGAACCTTATCAGCCTCCACGCTCTGGGACAGCACGGCTCCTATCCCTGAGTCAGAGGCGTCCACTTCCACTATGTACTGGCGATCAGGATCAGGCTGCACCAGAACTGGTGCAGTCGAGAACCGGTGTTTCAACTCCTGGAACGCGGCTTCGCACTGATCCGACCAGGCGAAGGGGACCTTGGTGGAGGTCAGGGCAGTCAGGGGGCTAACTACCTGACTGTAACCTTTAATGAACCTCCTGTAGAAATTTGCAAAGCCGAGGAACTGCTGCAATTTCCTGCGGCTTGTTGGTTGGGGCCAATCTCTCACCGCCGCAACCTTGGCCGGATCAGGGGCGACGGAGTTGGAGGAGATGATGAACCCCAGGAAGGACAAAGAAGTGCGGTGGAACTCGCACTTCTCGCCCTTCACAAACAGCCGGTTCTCCAACAACCACTGTAGGACCTGACGTACATGCTGGACATGGGTCTCAGGGTCCGGGGAAAAGATGAGTATATCGTCCAGATATACGAAGACGAACCGATGCAGGAAGTCCCGCAAGACGTCATTTACCAAAGCTTGGAACGTCGCGGGGGCGTTAGTGAGGCCGAACGGCATGACCAGGTACTCAAAGTGACCTAATGGGGTGTTAAATGCCGTCTTCCATTCGTCTCCCTTCCGGATCCGAACCAGGTGGTACGCGTTTCTAAGATCCAATTTAGTGAAAATTTGGGCTCCATGCAGGGGCGTGAACACTGAATCCAACAGAGGTAACGGGTATCGGTTGCGAACAGTGATCTCGTTCAGCCCTCTGTAATCAATGCATGGACGGAGTCCGCCATCCTTTTTGCCCACAAAAAAGAAACCAGCACCCATCGGGGAGTTCCGGATCAGCCCGGCAGGTAAAGAGTCCCGGATGTAGGTCTTCATTGATTCGTGTTCTGGACGTGAGAGGTTGTACAACCTACTGGACGGGTACTCAGCGCCCGGGACCAAATCGATGGCACAATCGTACGGTCAGTGCGGGGGAAGTGTGAGCGCCAGATCTTTGCTGAAAACGTCAGCAAGATCGTGGTACTCCTTTGGCACCGCCGATAGATTGGGGGGGACTTTAACCTCCTCATTAGCCGTCGTGCCGGGAGGAACCGAGGATCCTAAACACTCCCGGTGGCAGGTTTCGCTCCACTGCGTCACAACCCCAGACGGCCAATCTATCCGGGGATTGTGCTTCACCATCCATGGAAATCCCAAAATCACTCGGGAGGTAGAAGGTGTTACATGGAACACTATCTCCTCCCTGTGATTTCCAGACACAACCAAGGTCACTGGCTGTGTCTAATGTGTAATTAATGGAAGCAGGGTGCCATCTAGTGCTCGCACCTGCAATAATCCTGGTTTAACCACTTATCTGGGTTGGGATGTGAGGCGAAGCTGTCGCTGTCACACCAAACGCCAATCCCTCAGACAAGGCAATACTCCAGGAAAACGGCTGCAACAGAAGTTCAGGTTATACACACAAAGTGTCTGTCAGCAGAGAAATTACCTTTTCAATGGTAGTCGATTTCTCGGCGAGGAGGTGGAGTTGCAGTCCGGCTTATAAAGTGGTGTAGATGAGTGACAGCTGGTGCGATGAGTGACAGCTGTCGCTTCTTCTGGGTCTGGCACCCTCTCGTGCGTGGAGCCCGCACTCCAAGCAGGGCGCCCTCTGGTGGTGGTGGGCCAGCAGTACCTCCTCTTCAGCGGCCCACATAACACATGGGAATGAACAATAAATTTACCTCTCAAAGCTTTGATGATGAAGTTGCTTCCATCCCACACAGCTGACTTTATCTTTCCAAATTTCTCTTCTGTTCGGATCTGAAGGGAATCTGTACACCTTGAAGCCCTTGCTGTGTCTACTTGTGCATCCAAATGAACAACAACCCGGCATTTTCAGGGAATAAATAAATAAAATAGCTGGATTTCCATGCAGACAGAGTAACAGCAAACGTTATTGTGAACCCTTGATGAGTCATGTGACCAATTGTTTTTCTACTCGTCATGTTGCCATTCTCTCTAATCAAGGCACTCTAGTTGTGCTCCCCCCACGACACATAGACACACACATTCAATATCTTCGTCTGTTTCTTTTTATTCTTTTACACATCTTAAACACATTTTAAAAGTATCTGTGTGTTTTTTAAGGAACTGTCTGTGCCTTTACACATTTTACAGACTTTGTAAACATTTTAAACATGTTTTTAAAGAACTTTCTATTCTTTCACACATTTTACACCCTTTTCAAAAATTTTAAACATGTTTTTAAAGAACTTTCAATTCTTCTATTTTTAACTTTTGTCATATTTTAAATATCATTTTTAAACATTTAAACATCTCTTTGTGTTTTTTAAACATCTTTGGCATATCTTACACATTTTAACCTAAATAATAAGGGATGGGTATTGATAAGATTTTATCGATATTGATGCCATTATCGATTCCACATATCAAGTTGATTCCTTTATCGATTCCCTTATCAAGACCACCTGTCACTTTTCTGTGTACTAAAAGTAGGCTTTACAGGTTTTCTATGTCAATAACATTTTATTGAGTCTTAAAGTAAATACAACCACTATTCCAATGAAGTTGGGACGTTGTGTAAAATGTAAATAAAAACAGAATACAATGATTTGCAAATCCTCTTCAACCTATATTCCATTGAATACACCACAAAGACAAGATATTTAATGTTCAAACTGATAAATTTTATTGTTTTTATGCAAATATTTGCTCGTTTTGAAATGGATGCCTGCAACGCATTTCAAAAAAGCTGGGACAGTGATATGTTTACCACTGTGTTACATCACCTTTCCTTTTAACAACACTCAATACGTGTTTGGGAACTGAGGACACACATGATTAGGTATAAAAGGAGCATCCTCAAAAGGGTCAGCCATTCACAAGCAAAGATGGGGTAAGGATCACCACTTTGTGAACAACTGCATGAAAAAATAGTCCAACAGAACAATGTTTCTCAACATTCAATTGCAAGGAATTTAGGGATTCCATCATCTACAGTCCATAATATAATCAGGAAATTCAGAGAATCTGTATTACTTTCTACAAGTAAACGGCAAGGCTGAAAACCAACATTGAATGCCCATGACCTTCAATCCCTCAGGTGGAACTGCATTAAAACCAACATCATTGTGTAAAGGATCTTACCACGTGGGCTCAGGAACACTTCAGAAAACCACTGTCAGTTAACACAGTTCGTTGCTACCTCAGCAAGTGCAAGTTAAAACTCTACCATGCAAAGCGAATACCATACATCAACAACATCTAGAAACACCATCGCATTCTCTGGGCCCGAGCTCATTTGAAATGGACAGACACAACGTGGAAAAGTGTGCTGTGGTCTGATGAATCCACATTTCAAATTGTTTTTGGAAATCATGGACGTCGTGTCCTCACAGACAAAAGAGGAAAAAAAAACATCCAGATTGTTACCAACACAAAGTTCAAAAGCCAGCATCTGTGATGGTATGGGAGTGTGTTAGTGCCGATGACGTGCAACTTACATATCTGTGATAGCACCATCAATGCTGAAAGGTTCATCCAGGTTTTGGAGCAACACATGCTCCCATACAAGCAGCGTCTTTTTCAGGGACATCCCTGCTTATTTCAGCAAGACAATGCCAAGCCACATTCTGCACATGTTACAATAGTGTGGCTTTGTAATAAAAGTGTGCGGGTACTAGACTGGCCTGCATGAAGTCCAGACCTATCGCCCATTTAAAATGTGTGCCACATTATGAAGCACAAACTATGACAATGGAGACCACAGACTGTTGAACAACTGAAGTTGTACATCAAGCAAGGATGAGAAAGAATTCCACCTATAAAGCTTCAATAATTAGTGTCCTCAGTTCCCAAACACTTATTGAGTGTTGTTAGAAGGAAAGGTGATGTAACACAGTGGTCCACAAAAACGAAAACAATAAAGTTTATCAGTTTGAACATTAAATATCTTGTCTTTGTGGTATATTCAATTGAATATAGGTTGAAGAGGATTTGCAAACTATTATATTTTGTTTTTAATTACATTTTACACAACGTCCCAACTTCTTTAGAATTGGTGTTGTGTAAAAAAAATAAATAAATAAATAAATAAATAAATAAATATATACACTCAACAAAAATATAAACGCAACACTTTTGGTTTAGTTCCCATTTTGTATGAGATGAACTCAAAGATCTAAAACTTTTTCCACATACACAATATCACCATTTCCCTTAAATATTGTTCACAAACCAGTCTAAATCTGTGATAGTGAGGACTTCTCCAGTGCTGAGATAATCCATCCCACCTCACAGGTGTGCCATATCAAGATGCTGATTAGACACCATGATTAGTGCACAGGTGTGCCTTAGACTGCCCACAATAAAAGGCCACTCTGAAAGGTGCAGTTTTGTTTTATTGGGGGGGGGGGATACCAGTCAGTATCTGGTGTGACCACCATTTGCCTCATGCAGTGCAACACATCTCCTTCACATAGAGTTAATCAGGTTGTCAGTTGTGGCCTGTGGAATGTTGGTCCACTCCTCTTCAATGGCTGTGCGAAGTTGCTGGATATTGGCAGGAACTGGTACACGCTGTCATATACACCGGTCCAGAGCATCCCAAACATGCTCAATGGGTGACATGTCCGGTGAGTATGCCGGCCATGCAAGAACTGGGACATTTTCAGCTTCCAAGAATTGTGTACAGATCCTTGCAACATGGGGCCATGCATTATCCTGCTGCAACATGAGGTGATGTTCTTGGATGTATGGCACAACAATGGGCCTCAGGATCTCGTCACGGTATCTCTCTGCATTCAAAATGCCATCAATAAAATGCACCTGTGTTCTTTGTGCATAACAGACGCCTGCCCATACCATAACCCCACCGCCACCATGAGCCACTCAATCCACAACATTGACGTCAGAAAACCGCTCACCCACACGACGCCACACACGCTGTCTGCCATCTGCCCTGAACAGTGTGAACCGGGATTCATCCGTGAAGAGAACACCTCTCCAACGTGCCAAACGCCAGCGAATGTGAGCATTTGCCCACTCAAGTCGGTTATGACGACGAACTGGAGTCAGGTCGAGACCCCGATGAGGACGACGAGCATGCAGATGAGCTTCCCTGAGACGGTTTCTGACAGTTTGTGCAGAAATTCTTTGGTTATGCAAACCGATTGTTTCAGCAGCTGTCCGAGTGGCTGGTCTCAGATGATCTTGGAGGTGAACATGCTGGATGTGGAGGTCCTGGGCTAGTGTGGTTACACGTGGTCTGCGGTTGTGAGGCTGGTTGGATGTACTGCCAAATTCTTGAAACACCTTTGGAGACGGCTTATGGTAGAGAAATGAACATTCAATACACGAGCAACAGCTCTGGTTGACATTCCTGCTGTCAGCATGCCAATTGCACACTCCCTCAAATCTTGCAACATCTGTGACATTGTGCTGTGTGATAAAACTGCACCTTTCAGAGTGGCCTTTTATTGTGGGCAGTCTAAGGCACACCTGTGCACTAATCATGGTGTCTAATCAGCATCTTGATATGGCACACCTGTGAGGTGGGATGGATTATCTCAGCAAAGGAGAAGTGCTCACTATCACAGATTTAGACTGGTTTGTGAACAATATTTGAGGGAAATGGTGATATTGTGTATGTGGAAAAAGTTTTAGATTTTTGAGCTCATCTCATACAAAATGGGAGCAAAACCAAAAGTGTTGCGTTTATATTTTTGTTGAGTGTATATATATGCAGTAGTGTTCAGAATAATAGTAGTGCTATGTGACTAGTATAGTTGAGTTGAGTATATATATTGAGTATATACTATCTAATTTTCTTATTGTTATATGGGAAACAAGGTACCAACAGATTCAGTAGATTCTCACAAATCCAACAAGACCAAGCATTCATGATATGCACACTCTTGAGGCTATGAAATTGGGCTATTAGTAAAAAAAAAAAGTAGAAAAGGGGGTGTACACAATAATAGTAGTGTGGCATTCAGTGAGTGAGTCCGTCAATTTTGTGGAACAAACAGGTGTGAATCAGGTGTCCCCTATGTAAGGATGAAGCCAGCACCTGTTGAACATGCTTTTCTCTTTGAAAGCCTGAGGAAAATGGAACGTTCAAGACATTGTTCAGAAGAACAGCGTAGTTTGATTAAAAAGTTGATTGGAGAGGGGAAAACTTATACGCAGGTGCAAAAAATTATAGGCTGTTCATCTACAATGATCTCCAATGCTTTAAAATGGACAAAAAAAATCAGAAATGTGTGGAAGAAAACGGAAAACAACGATCAAAATGTATAGAAGAATAACCACAATGGCGAAGGCTCACCCACTGATCAGCTCCAGGATGATCAAAGACAGTCTGGAGTTACCTGTAAGTGCTGTGACAGTTAGAAGATGCCTGTGTGAAGCTAATTTATTTGCAAGAACCCCCCACAAAGTCCCTCTGTTGAATAAAAGACGTGCAGAAGAGGTTACAATTTGCCAAAGAACACATCAACTGGCCTAAAGAGAAATGGAGGAATATTTTGTGGACTGATGAGAGTAAAATTGTTCTTTTTGGGTCCAAGGGCCGCAGACAGTTTGTGAGACGACCCCCAAACTCTTAATTCAAGCCACAGTTCACAGTGAAGACAGTGAAGCATGGTGGTGCAAGCATCATGATATGGGCATGTTTCTCCTACTATGCTGTTGGGCCTATATATCGCATACCAGGTATCATGGATCAGTTTGGATATGTCATTTGAAGAGGTCATGTTGCCTTATGCTGAAGAGGACATGCCCTTGAAATGGTTGTTTCAACAAGACAATTGTCCCAAGCACACTAGTAAATGAGCAAAATCTTGGTTCCAAACCAACAAAATTAATGCCTTGCAGATGTGAAGAAATCATGAAAAACCAAAAAGCAGTTTGAACATAATAGTTTTGAGTTTGTAGCATCAACAGCAGATGCTACTATTATTGTGAACACCCCTTTTCTACTTTTTTTTTTACTAATAGCCCAATTTCATTGCCTTAAGAGTGTGCATATCATGAATGCTTGGTCTTGTTGGATTTGTGAGAATCTACTGAATCTACTGGTACCTTGTTTCCCATGTAACAATAAGAAATATACTCAAAACCTGGATTAATGTTTTTACTCACATAGCACTACTATTATTCTGAACACTACTGTATATATTATATACAGTGGTGGGCCCAACTAATCAAAAAGTTAGCTTCGATAACAGTGAATCCACTAACTGAAGAGTTATCTTTTATTAAAGCTAAACCAATAACTTTCAATATTGATTTCAGTACACTAGCAGCTACTGACACAACAAGCCAGTGCTTCTGTGTCAGATTAGCTTTCTCTCAGCAAAAGAGACCTACTGACTAAGGACGAGGAGAAAAATAAAGTCAATTAAAAGTTTTCAGGGTCTCTACTTAAAATTGTCGTAATGTGGATTCTCTGTGCTGTTTAGACCGCAGCAACTCACCTGTACTGCCAGTAGAGGCAGTGCAGACCCTGAAAACATTTAATAAGCCTGAGCGTCTGGCATGTTTACATAAAACAAGCACAATAATAACGTCTATAAACCCAGAGAATATATTCACGAGAGTTGTAGGCACAATATACAAAGAGTTTAATGCTGTTGTCCATGTGCAGCAGTTAAGTGCACCATGATCAGAGTGTCTCAATGCATTTCTCCTGTCGTGAACCTTTACCCATAATGCACTGCAGCATGTGTGGTTCATACATTAAAACCTTCCTTCAAAATTAGTGCATTACTTTAAAACTAAAACATATAGTTGATATTTTCGCTTTATAAAATGCCAGATGTGACGTTAATTTAAATAACTTTAACCATAAGTTAAAACTTTATACATGTTGATGACTTGCGTGATATGCTGGTGAGTCATTATGGTGTAAAAAGAAATTACTTTTTTTCTTGCTGTTTTCCTTTCTCTTCTGTAACCAGCTTTCCTCTGTCTGCAGAGGGTAGAGCTGTCTGTCTGCTAGGAAGCATTTAACAGGTAGGTACTAAAGTCTTTGATTCCAGACTTCACAAATGTTTTTAACTGTTAAGCTTTATTTGCTATGCCTGCAAAAAATGTGTTAACGGTCTAAAAATGATCACACCTAAATTTATTGGCAGCTATCTGGTCCGCTGATGGCTTTCGAGGTTATCTGAAAAGCTTCGAAAATATTAGCTTTGAGGTTAGGGGATTAGCGGAACGGGGAAAAAACAGAGCAAATGTCTTGAATAATTTTAATGGATTACTGAAGTAATGTGCGTCTGTAATGCCTGCCTGGGCATTTCATCACCTGTATCATTAACTTGAAAAAATTTTCAGGGAGTTGAATTTTTTTCCCTTTTTTCATTTTAAATGATACTTACACTGTGGTTTCCACTCCTTACTCTGAAAAGCTCTATGTTCATCCTCTTTCTCATCCTTCTGTCTGATTTCTTAAGTCAAGTCACCCCTTCATGTAATAGAACATTTTAGAGGATTCTGTTGTTATCTGCAGGCTAATTTAGTGCAGAGTGGGAGGTCAGGACACACTTTCCCTTGGTTTTGATTAATGGCTGACAGACAACACTTTGGAGCTTCGTAAATCCCACCATTGGTGAGATTTTAACAATCTTGTCACTTGTTTGAGATTTATTAGTGATGCCCATATTTTATATTCATTATCGTGATGGGAAAAAGCTCCTGTTTTCAATTTGTTGATAACCTGGATAACAAAAACAAAACAGAAAACAATATACTGTATTTCAGGTTCATGTGAAAGTACAACTTAGTATATTTCTGCAAAGGAAATCCAGTTTGTGTTGTTGTTTTGTATTTTCATGGCCACAGAAAACACTGTGCGGTGGTTAAAGAAGACAAACTCAGGAACAATTTTAACATTTTAATTATGTTACGAGAACATTTGGTTAATGCTGTGACAACACTATTTGAGAATGCTACAGCAACATTAGCGTGGCATTTTTTCTTGGTTATTAGAATGTTTTAGAAAATGAAAGAAGGTGGAAATCAGACACGCACCACAAAGGTCATGGTGAGCACAGGAGCACAATAATTTCTCACAGTATTACAGCCACAGTGACAGAATGTCACAAGACCTGTGAAATTCCTATCATGTCTCCATTTATTTTTGGATTTGCATGATGCATGAACATGGACATTTTGGTTGCTGTCTGAGGACTTCACAAATGCCTCAGACTTGCACCATCTGCTGGACAAAAACACTTACAATACCTGGTATAATCAGGCAGTCTCCTATCCAAGTAGTGCAGTGGTTAACTGACACAATCCTTCACATGGTGGTGATACATAGGACTTACCGACATACCATATTGACCACAGGGTGCTGGCGCACCTTGGGTGCCACTCCGTTTTTAATTTATTGCTTTATTTGAATTTGCTGAAGTCTTGCTGTTTAATCAATGTTACTTGACCAAATGACCTACTGACTTAGCTGTTTAAAGAGTTAATGGCTATTTGCTACGCTTTTATCTTCATTTCATTTTTTAATTTTTAATTTTATTTTCCTACCTACATTTTGACTGGATTGTTTGTAGCTTAGCTTACCATGCTGGGAAGCTTTCTCATTTTGCTTACTTCAAGACCTCTGGGGCTGACTCAGTGTGCCGTGCCCTGCTACCGGATTGGCCTGCTGGTCTTTGTTTACTACATCATAAGCTAACATGAGTCCACCTGTTCAGCCAGCCGGCTTCTTCCTGTCTCACTATTGTCGTCTCATCTGGGCTCTGGCTGGTTTTCTAGCTAGCCACCTCGCACCGGGCTGTCCTCCATTCATCGTGTGGGCTCGTTAGGTTACCCACTTGGTAGCCCTTCCTGGCTACCTGCCTTCCTTCCAAATTGCTGCTGTGCTTCCGCTGTAGCTCATGCTGTGGAGTATCTTGTGGCTGGTCTGTGGGTTGATACCTGGCTAAATACTGTTGCTAGCCGCTTGCTAGCGCTCCACACTCGGACCATGTTGCAATTGTACTCTGCCTTGGATCTCTGCAACCGCAACAATCACCTGTATCCAGACTGCATGGACATTCTCCATGAAAGATGACATCCTGAGCATCGTGGCTTCGGCCATTTGTTTACCTACAACTTCACGTTGCCGAACTCCATTCCATCCCTCTGGTTCTATCACCACCCGACTTTCTCATTATGTCATCATAGCAAGCAGCATGTGAGTTCTACATTGCTAAACTCTATCTTGTCCACTGGGTCCTATCGCCGACCTGGTTATTCATTACATAGTTACAAAAAACAGCATGTGAATCTATCCAATCTTTGCGTCCTTTCTCAGTCTTCGGAAGCTATCACTCAGCAACATCACCTAAAACTGGCCTTGCTCTACACCCGCTCACTCAACAATAAAGGCCTCCTTTTGAATTAATTCATAATTAACAATAACCTGGCTTTCCTCTGCCTCACTGAAACTTGGCACAAACCTTTGGATTACTTATTACTTAATCAGGTCACTCCCGCTGGATTCACCTACATGGTCAAACCTCGTATTGTGGTGGTGGTGTTGCCATTGTCGTCAGGAAGGACATCATAGCAACCACCTTTTCTATGCCTGCCTCTCAGTAGTGCCATAATTTATCATGCCCCCAAACCAAATCCCTCTTTTCTCTCTGATTTTTCTGATTTCCTGACCCAGCTCTGTGCCACTTCTCCTTCAGTTCTCCCTTTGGGGGACTTCAATATTCACATTGATAACCCTGAATGCAAAATTACTATTGAATATTTGGAATTGCTACATTGTTTCAACCTCATACAGCATGTTAAATTTCCCACCCACAGACATCCCACATCCTCTATCAAAGTAAAATAAAAATTAAAGCCTACCAGCTCCACCCTGCCTGGTTGTTTAGATTGTTGTGAGAATGCTTTAAGACATTTCTGAATGCACCTGACACTTCCAGAATGTGGGTCAAATTTTCATTCGGGGATATGGGCAGTGTTGGGCATGGTTCTCCTAATCCGCTAATTAGTGAAGCTAACTTTTGTTAGCGGATTATCTTTTTAGCTAATTTTGAAAACCATCAGCGGACCACGTAGCTTCTGCTAAACAGTGGTGGGCACAGCTAACCAAAAAGTTAGCTTCGATAACCACTAATCCGCTAACTGAAAAGTTTACTTTTATAATGCTAAACCAATAAACTCCTAAAAAAAAGTAAGCGGAAGTAACAGCTAACTTTTAATATTGACTTGGCACACCCTCAGCAATTTTTAGCGCCTCAGAGGCTTATAAATAAATTCAGTGTAGTGCTTGTGTCTTTAAACACCCTGTCGGCTACAGCAAAAGTGTCTCGCTTACCTTTCATGGTCGCAGTGTAGAAAAACGCAAGGCACTTTCACTAATGGTTTAATTTATAAACAGACTAATTATGGACAGTTTATCAATGCATTAACAGCAACTCTGTCATTTTTACAAAGTGAAAACATCGCACTTTAAAATTAATGAAAAAGAAAGAATAAAGAAGGTTTGAACATTAAAACTGACACAAAGTGCCAAAAAGCTTTATGGGAAATCCCCCTCCCCCCCTGCCCAGTCATAGAACACTGCCATCTACTGGATGGGAGTGTGGAAAGCAGCCAACATGCTGAGTTACACTTCACAAGCAAAATTTTCAGTTTTGCAAATACTTTTTTTTTTTTTTTTTACAAATGGAAAAAATGACAGATTTCTGATATACACATCTATTTGTAAAAACCAACACACATGTTACAAATCAGTGGCTCACAAAACACATGTGCAAATCAGTGACTATTTGTAGATAACCCTTTGTGCATTTGCAGGTATTAATGAGACAAATTTAACTCCATAAATAAGTGTCTTTTCACTTAAAAAAGTAAAAGTTTGCATCTACACACTGTCTTTTAAAGCAGACACACGGTCAATCATAATGCATTGCAGCAATTCATTATGGGAGTTCGGGGTTTGTTTTTATAATTATTATTGTACTACATGTTATTTTAACATGTATTTTAACTGTTAGTGTTAAAGATTTGTTGTCTTTTTAGAGTTCAAGGAATATAGTTAATGTGGTGAAGAATTATGTTGTGACCATGAGTGAAAACGTTCTGATTTACCTCTTCTCTTCACTTGAGCTGCTGCTGCATGTTGAAAATAAATGACGTTTTTATGTTTTTCTCCAGCCGTACTGGCAGCCGGCCCACCTCTTTCTGCTGAGGGAGGGCGGAGGGACAAAGTTCCTTATGGCAGCCTGGCTGTTGCAAAACACCTAACAGACTAGAATTAATGTTTAGTTTTAGGGTTTACAAGTATTTTGACCATTCGGTCTTACTCACGACACCAGCAAAGAAATGTTAGCGGACTGAAAATTAGAAGAAAAAACTGAGTGGAAGCTAATTAATCCAGTGATGGATTTCAAAATTAGCTGAAAAGATAATCCGCTAAAAAAATGAAAAAGTTTTCTTTGCTAATTAGCGGCTAGTGAATTAGCAGAACTGTGCACACCATTGCCGCTGAATTTAGCTTTGCTAACTCTCTCTCTCTCTCCCTATATATATTTGCCAGCATAGTGACTAAAACTTAAGTCAAAATCATACATTTTAGTACTTACCTATTGCGTGTTTTGTAGTAGTCAAACGGCTGTGAGCTCAGTCCTAACTCAGCAGAAGAGAGCTAAGCAGGCAAGCTACAATTGCCCAAAAGGAAGAAAAAAAAAGAAAAAGCCATTTACTTTAAACGTGCCAAAAGACAAACATTGTGGAGGAGACATGAAGCTCAACACACTTTTCACTTATGGTTTTACTCATAAACAACTAATTCTGGACAGTTTGTCGATATTAACTGTAACTGTGTCATTTCTACAGAAAGAAAATATCACACATGACATATCTTTGAAAGGAATGCACTAAATTCTGAAGGTTTGAGCTTTTAACAGACAGCAGCCGGCCCGTTCTACTCTCTGCTGCTGAGAGAGGACTGACCTCACTTGTGCTGGGGAGGACTGAGATCACAATCGTCTGACTACGTAAGACAGAAGCTCTGGCTCGTTGTTCATTTTTGGGTTTGTGATCAGTTTTGGTTTTACTCAGAAGCCTCACAGTGCTTAAACTTGAAACTGGCTTATCAGTAGCCGACAATACTAAAAGTTAGCGGCTAGGTGTAACTATTTTTCTTGCAGTGTATCGTTTTAGCGTTATAAAAGTTAACTTTACAGTTAGTGGATTAGCGGTTATCGAAGCTAACATTTTGGTTAGCTGTGCTCACCACTGGATTCGGGCTCCTTTACCCTTTAGTGTAACGGATGTATTAGGATGTTATCATACAATGTAACCAAAAGAAAACCACAGATAAACATTACCAAAATGTTTGGTGTTACCTCGGTAGACATGTTGGAGCTCCATTCAAAAGACACAAATCACTGATTACACAGTAGGAAATACTGGTGTGATGCAGACAGTGGGACCAATGGAGCTGGATTTTCCATGTTCAGTTGGCATGGGTGCCTTGTAGTTCAAGCATGATATTGACTCAGAGTGGCACCTGTAGTTGTCATTAAGATAGAGCATTAAACAAAAGATAAAGAATTCTGGCAGATTAAGAGATTGGTGCCAACTTGCAAGAGTGCATAGACGACAACAAAGATCTCACCAGGCAGAGTGTACAGGTGTTGTGAAGCTGCTTATGTAAGGCACTCTATACAGTGTTGGACTTGGTGACTTTAGGTCAGACTTTTGCTGATCTAAGATGCAAACATTTTGGGGTGCCACACATAATAATGCACCAGCTCTGTGCTTGTGTATACAACATTTTTAGACCAACACACTCACCATGTTAGGGTCATTGGAATTTTGAGGATGCGGGTATTGAGTGGAAAGGTAGCTTAGCCGCCATTAGTTCCCCTCCAGCAGATTCCAAGCAGCCAGGAAAGCAGGCCGACTGGGTGACTGTGAAGAAGAAGCGTAGTTCTAAACAGAAGCTCTCTGTACACCACCAACCTGTACACACTTCTAACCATTTTTCCCCACTCGGCGACACACCCGCCGAGGAACAAACTCTGGTTATTGGCGACTCTGTTTTGAGAAATGTGAAGTTAGCGACACCAGCAACCATAGTCAGTTGTCTTCCGGGGGCCAGAGCAGGCGACATTGAAGGAAATTTGAAACTGCTGGCTAAGGCTAAGCGTAAATTTGGTAAGATTGTAATTCACGTTGGCAGTAATGACACCCGGTTAAGCCAGTCGGAGGTCACTAAAATTAATATTGAATCGGTGTGTAACTTTGCAAAAACAATGTCGGACTCTGTAGTTTTCTCTGGGCCCCTCCCCAATCGGACCGGGAGTGACATGTTTAGCCGCATGTTCTCCTTGTATTGCTGGCTGTCTGAGTGGTGTCCAGAAAATGAGGTGGGCTTCATAGATAATTGGCAAAGCTTCTGGGGAAAACCTGGTCTTGTTAGGAGACACGGCATCCATCCCACTTTGGATGGAGCAGCTCTCATCTCTAGAAATCTGGCCAATTTTCTTAAATCCTCCAAATCGTGACTATCCAGGGTTGGGACCAGGAAGCAGAGTTGTAGTCTTACACACCTCTCTGCAGCTTCTCTCCCCCTGCCATCCCCTCATTACCCCATCCCCGTAGAGACGGTGCCTGCTCCCAGACCACCAATAACCAGCAAAAATCTATTTAAGCATAAAAAAAATCAAAAAGAAAAAATAATATAGCACCTTCAACTGCACCACAGACTAAAACAGTTAAATGTGATCTATTAAACATTAGATCTCTCTCTTCTAAGTCTCTGTTAATAAATTATATAATAATTGATCAACATATTGATTTATTCTGCCTTTCAGAAACCTGGTTACAGCAAGATGAATATGTTAGTTTAAATGAGTCAACACGCCCGAGTCACACTAACTGTCAGAATGCTCGTAGCACGGGCCGAGGGGGAGGATTAGCAGCAATCTTCCACTCCATCTTATTAATTAATCAAAAACCCAGACAGACCTTTAATTCATTTGAAAGCTTGACTCTTAGTCTTGTCCATCCAAATTGGAAGTCCCAAAAACCAGTTTTATTTGTTGTTATCTATCGTCCACCTGGTCATTACTGTGAGTTTCTCTGTGAATTTTCAGACCTTTTGTCTGACTTAGTGCTTAGCTCAGATAATTATAGTGGGCGATTTTAACATCCACACAGATGCTGAGAATGACAGTCTCAACACTGCATTGAATCTATTGTTAGACTCGATTGGCTTCACTCAAAATGTAAATGAGTCCACCCACCACTTTAATCATACCTTAGATCTTGTTCTCACTTATGGTATGGAAATTGAAGACTTAACAATATTCCCTGAAAACCCCCTTCTGTCTGATCATTTCTTAATAACATTTACATTTGCTCTGATGGACTACCCAGCAGTGGGGAATAAGTTTCATTACAGTAGAAGTCCTTCAGAAAGCGCTGTAACTAGGTTTAAGGATATGATTCCTTCTTTATGTTCTCCAGTGCCATATACCAACATAGGGCAGAGTAGCTACCTAAACTCTGTGAGTGAGATAGATTATCTCGTCAGTAGTTTTACATCCTCACTGAGCACAACCTTGGATGCTGTAGCTCCTCTGAAAAAGAGAGCCTTAAATCAGAAGTGCCTGACTCTGTGGTATAACTCACAAACGCGCAGCTTAAAGCAGATGAACCGTAAGTTGGAGAGGAAATGGCGTCTCACTAATTTAGAAGATCTTCACTTAGCCTGGAAAAAGAGTCTGTTGCTCTATAAAAAGCCCTCTGTAAAGCTAGGACATCTTACTACTCATCACTATTTGAAGAAAATAAGAACAACCCCAGGTTTCTTTTCAGCACTGTAGCCAGGCTGACAAAGAGTCAGAGCTCTATTGAGCCAAGTATTCCTTTAACTTTAACTAGTAATGACTTCATGACTTTCTTTGCTAATAAAATTTTAACTATTAGAGAAAAAATTACTCATAACCATCCCAAAGACATATCGTGCTCTTTGCTGCTTTCAGTGATGCCGGTATTTGGTTAGACTCTTTCTCTCCGATTGTTCTGTCTGAGTTATTTTCATTAGTTACTTCCTCCAAACCATCAACATGTCTATTAGACCCCATTCCTACCAGGCTGCTCAAGGAAGCCCTACCATTAATTAATGCTTCGATCTTAAATATGATCAGTCTATCTTTATTAGTTGGCTATGTACCACAGGCTTTTAAGGTGGCAGTAATTAAACCATTACTTAAAAAGCCATCACTTGACCCAGCTATCTTAGCTAATTATAGGCCAATCTCCAACCTTCCTTTTCTCTCAAAAATTCATGAAAGGGTAGTTGTAAAACAGCTAACTGATCATCTGCAGAGGAATGGTCTATTTGAAGAGTTTCAGTCAGGTTTTAGAATTCATCATAGTACAGAAACAGCATTAGTGAACATTACAAATTATCTTCTTATGGCCTCAGACAGTGGACTCATCTCTGTGCTTGTTCAGTTAGACCTCAGTGCTGCTTTTGATACTGTTGACCATAAAATTTTATTACAGAGATTAGAGCATGCCATAGGTATTAAAGGCACTGTGTTGCGGTGGTTTGAATCATATTTATCTAATAGATTACAATTTGTTCATGTAAATGGGGAGTCTTCTTCACAGACTAAGGTTAATTATGGAGTTCCACAAGGTTCTGTGCTAGGACCGATTTTATTTACTTTATACATGCTTCCCTTAGGCAGTATTATTAGACAGCATTGCTTAAATTTTCATTGTTATGCAGATGATACCCAGCTTTATCTATCCATGAAGCCAGAGGACACACACCAATTAGCTAAACTGCAGGATTGTCTTATAGACATAAAGACATGGATGACCTCTAATTTCCTGCTTTTAAACTCAGATAAAATTGAAGTTATTGTACTTGGCCCCACAAATCTTAGAAACATGGTGTCTAACCAGATCCTTACTCTGGATGGCATTACCCTGACCTCTAGTAATACTGTGAGAAATCTTGGAGTCATTTTTGATCAGGATATGTCATTCAATGTGCATATTAAACAAATATGTAGGACTGCTTTTTTGCATTTGCGCAATATCTCTAAAATTAGAAAGGTCTTGTCTCAGAGTGATGCTGAAAAACTAATTCATGCATTTATTTCCTCTAGGCTGGACTATTGTAATTCATTATTATCAGGTTGTCCTAAAAGTTCCCTGAAAAGCCTTCAGTTGTAAAAATGCTGCAGCTAGAGTACTGACAGGGACTAGAAGGAGAGAGCATATTTCACCCATATTGGCCTCTCTTCATTGGCTTCCTGTTAATTCTAGAATAGAATTTAAAATTCTTCTTCTTACTTATAAGGTTTTGAATAATCAGGTCCCATCTTATCTTAGGGACCTCATAGTACCATATCACCCCAATAGAGCGCTTCACTCTCAGACTGCAGGCTTACTTGTAGTTCCTAGGGTTTGTAAGAGTAGAATGGGAGGCAGAGCCTTCAGACTTAGACTGCTGGGGGGTTCCCATGATGCACTGAGTGTTTCTTTCTCTTTTTGCTCTGTATGCACCACTCTGCATTTAATCATTAGTGATTGATCTCTGCTCCCCTCCACAGCATGTCTTTTTCCTGGTTCTCTCCCTCAGCCCCAACTAGCTCCAGCAGAAGACTGCCCCTCAGAAGACTGCCCCTACAATATAAAGCGCCTTGGGGCAACTGTTTGTTGTGATTTGGCGCTATATAAATAAAATTGATTTGATTTGATTTGATTTGAAATTGACTTGTCCTGGCCTTTGTGCTGGGTTAAGTGCTCAATATGTTTTTTTCTTACGAATGAAATGAAGGTCGCAAATTTGACTGAATTTTTCTATCAGTGTCTTGTCTGAAGGATTGGATAAGACATGTGTTAGTTAAAGAACATACTCCAGTGTAATTCAATTTCCATGGGTGATTATAGTTACAGCAGTGTTCAGAATAATAGTAGTGCTATGTGAATAAAAACATTAATCCAGGTTTTGATTATATTTCTTATTGTTACATGGGAAACAAGGTACCAGTAGATTCAGTAGATTCTCACAAATCCAACAAGACCAAGCATTCATGATATGCACACTCTTAAGGCTATGAAATTGGGCTTTTCGTTAAAAAAAGTAGAAAAGGGGGTGTTCACAATAATAGTGGCATCTGCTGTTGACGCTACAAACTCAAAACTATTATGTTCAAACTGCTTTTTTAGCAATCCTGTGAATCACTAAACTAGTATTTAGTTGTATAGTTTTTCATGATTTCTTCACATCTGTGAGGCATTAATTTTGTTGGTTTGGAACCAAGATTTTGCTTGTTTTGTCAGGACTGATGATGGCTTGACATGAAGCAGGAGGAGACCAATGCAGACTCACAGGCATGGTTGGCTTAGATTGATAAAAAGCTTTATCAGAAGACCAGGCATAGGATTCGGTACACAGGTAGTCAAACATACTGGCAGAGGTATCAGACATGAGTCAGGCTGGGTCAGGGTCCAGGAACAAGCAAAGTTCATACAACCGGCATCAAGGAGTAATATGGGCAAAACAGAGGCAGAGTCAAAAACCAGGCTAAGTACAGGGCAACAGCGAGGCGGAGGTCAGAGGATAAAGCAAGGTCAAAAAACACAGAAGAGCACAACAGGACGAGAACAAAAGGCGAGAAAGTGAGCAGAGTCAACAATCGGGCAGCGTGAGCTGTGGAACTGTGAGGGTTTTAAAGAGGAGCAAAGTAATCAGGCGTGAAGCAGGTGTGTGGAGAGAGGTGTGGTGAAGCCAACAAAGAGGAGAGAAGAAAGGCAAGAGTGTGCGAGAGGGCAAAACAAAGCGGTGCAAAACAAGAGAAGTGAGTGACAGAAAAACTGAGAAACATGACGTGTTCAAAAATGAATGTGAACAAAACAAAAGGGGCAAACGTAAGAACTACCATAACAAATCAAAAAGGGGAAAACCAGAAAACTAAAACTTGAATGGACTAACTGAACGGTACAGAAAAGTGAATACAATAAAATGGCAAAGCAATCTATCGGTTAATCCACAAATAAACAAAACCCAGTGAACACAGCATAATGCAAAGAATAAAACAAGATAACTGATAAACAGAAAATGCAATGAATAACAAATGGAACATAATCTGATGAGCAACACCAAAGATAAATAATAACAAAAACCTGTGACTAAACATTATACAACAAATGTGATAACCAGAACTAAACTCAGACTAAAGTAACATAAAACACCCAGAGTAACAAATACAAACTGCACAATAAATGATAAGCAAAGAATGAACCAGTGACGAAAGTGTAACACAAGGAAAAGCAACAAATAACTGAATGACTGCAAACTAAATGATGAGGTGCTAAATGAAAACAGTGACTAAATAATAAAGAAAGCAAAACAATAAACAGAATCAAACTGAGAGTAATATGATAAAGTATGAACTAATGAAAAGTAAAACCAGAAAATCACAAAAGAAAAATGCCAACGGCTAAGACCTAAAACCTGAGCCGGGGCCAAGCCTGACAGTTTACTAGTGTGCTTGGGGTCATTGTCTTGTTGAAACACCCATTTCAAGGGCATGTCCTCTTCAGCATAAGGCAACATGACCTCTTCAAGTATTTTGACATATCCAAACTGATCCATGATACCTGGTATGCGATATATAGGCCCAACACCATAGTAAGAGAAACATGCCCATATCATGATGCTTGCACCACCATGCTTCACTGTCTTCACTGTAAACTGTGGCTTGAATTCAGAGTTTGGGGGTCGTCTCACAAACTGTCTGCGGCCCTTGGACCCAAAAAGAACAATTTTACTCTCATAAGTCCACAAAATATTCCTCCATTTCTCTTTAGGCCAGTTGATGTGTTCTTTGGCAAATTGTAACCTCTTCTGCACATGTCTTTTATTTGACAGAGGGACTTTGCGGGGGATTCTTGCAAATAAATTAGCTTCACACAGGCATCTTCTAACTGTCACAGCACTTACAGGTAACTCCAGACTGTCTTTGATCATCCTGGAGCTGATCAGTGGGTGAGCCTTTGCCATTCTGGTAATTCTTCTATCCATTTTGAAGGTTGTTTTCCGTTTTCTTCCACGTGTCTGTTTTTTTTTTTTTTTTTTGTCCATTTTAAAGCATTGGAGATCATTGTAGATGAACAGCCTATAATTTTTTTGCACCTGCTTATAAGATTTCCCCTCTCCAATCAACTTTTTAATCAAACTACGCTGTTCTTCTGAACAATGCCATGAACATCCCATTTTCCTCAGGCTTTCAAAGAGAAAAGCATGTTCAACAGGTGCTGGCTTCATCCTTAAATAGGGGACACCTGATTCACACCTGTTTGTTCCACAAAATTGACGAACTCACTGACTGAATGCCACACTACTATTATTGTGAATACCCCCTTTTATACTTTTTTTTACTAATATCCCAGTTTCATAGCCTTAAGAGTGTGCTTATCATGAATGCTTGGTCTTGTTGGATTTGTGAGAATCTACTGGTACCTTGTTTCCCATGTAACAATAAGAAATATACTCAAAACCTAGATTAATCTTTTTAGTCACATAGCACTACTATTATTCTGAACACTACTGTATATTTGTCATCAATGGCTTGTAAATAGGACTAATGCACCTGCTACTATAGAAAATCTGCCTCTTCTTACAACTGGATTTAATAGAGCAGCATCCCATTAATAATCTCAGTGTGTGGTGTTTCATACAGAAATGGATTAAATGCCACAGAGTAGCCTATTTTTGGAGGGACTGATCCAGGGAATGTAAACAGTCACTGCTGTGATTGTGAAAAGGTTCTTTTGTGTGTGTGTCTTTGCTTGTTTGTTTGTATTCTTACATTGTGTCACTTGTTACTTCAGAAATATCCAAGAAAAGCATCTGTTAACATAGCTTGTCTGCAGCTGGCCTAGACAATGCCGCATTCTTGGAATGCTTTAAGAGGTGCTGGTTTGGTCTACTGAAAAGCTGCACCACTTTGGAAGGAGGCTGAAACAGTAGACTACTTGTTTCCATGGCAACCCTGTGAGTGTGCGAGTGAAAAGGAAAGTGCGACCATGAAGATGCTTGGATCCAGGATGCAAAAAATGGCCATGCAATATTATTCTCTGAATCACTGCACCTTAGATATGTGTTCCAACTCATTGTATTTCACATCTTGTTCATATTGTTTCTTCCATTTCTCTCCCAAACATTACAACAATACTTTTGACTGGAGGTTTCTCATGGTACATTCAAGTTGGCAGATTGAGGAATCTTCACTTTTTTCCCTTTTATCATCAGAAAATGCCTTGATCTGGAGGAAAATCCTGAGCAATGAGCCTTTGATGATAATATATTTAAGGTACTATAGCTTCAAAGTAGTCATTTTCATCCATGACCTCAGCATCATAAACTTTTTGATTCAGTTCTGTTAACTGCGCACCACTAAAAACCAGGAACTTCCGGGTGAGTCACAACATTGGAGAAGGAGGAAGTGACATCAGCGGGAGAACCATTATCTTAACAGTCCCATTTGTTTGGTTAGCGATTGAACGTATTTCTGTATGCAAGTGCTTCATTTCTGGAGTTATGCCGTCTCGATGTGTTTGCTGCAGGCTTTTATTAAAACACTGTGGCAGGCGGAGTCAGCTGGTTTCAGTTTCCTAAGGATCATGTGCATCAGAATGAGTGGATTAATCAGATAAGTGGGTCACCCAGTGACTTGTCCGTCATGTCCTCAGCACATTTTGAAGACAACTGTTTTGGAATTGTCCTATTGAGGAGAGTGCAATTTCAACTGGAACCAGAAGTCTGACAGCTGTCGCCCAGTGTACGCTACTTTTTCACAATGATTTGCAAATCCTTTTCAACCTATATTCAATTGAATACACCACAACGACAAGATATTTAATGTTCAAACTGATAAAATTTATTGTTTTTCTGCAAATATTTGCTCATTTTGAAATGGATGTGTTGTGTGGGCTGCCAGAAGAGGAGGTACTGCTGGCCCACCACCAGAGGGTGCCCTGCCTGAAGTGCGGGCTTCAGGCACGAGAGGGCGCTGCCACCACGGACACAGCCGGGGTTGACAGCTGTCACTCATCAACTCATGACAGCTGTCACCCATCTCCACTTCATCAATCCACTCCATAAAAGCCGGACGTCATCTCCACCTCGCTGCCGAGATATCATCTACCTGTGAAGGTAATATTCTCTGCTGTGTCTGAACGTTGACTCTGTTTGCAGCCGTTGTCCTGTGGTGCCGTCAGCTGGGTTGGCGGTCAGTGAGAGTGCCGACATCTTCGCCTCTCACTCCAACCAGATAAGTGGTAACAGGAGCTGCTATCGTGTTCCTATTTCAGAGGTGGAGGTGACTTTCTACCTTCTGACTGTTTTTGTTACTGGGTGTGCACACACCCACATCTCACTGTTTGTGCTCCTTGCCAGCAGTACCAGATCCAACAGTCGGGGATGGTGATCACCTGGGAATTCGGGACTTGGCGGCTCCGGTATTCACCAGGTTCGGTGGCGGTGGAAATTGTGTGGTTCCGCCTCTTCTCAGGACAGACGTCTTCTATCCTCGAGCCTGCCCACACGTCACCTTTGTGTAATGACTGCTATCAGATTCTGTGATTGTCTGTATAATCGTTGTGCACATTCACATTAAATTGTTACCTTTTGGCTCATCTATTGACCGTTCATTTGCGCCCACTGTTGTGGGTCCGTGTCACTACACTTTCCCCAACAGGATGCCTGCAACACATTTCAAAAAAGTTGGGATAGTGGTATGTTTATCACTGTGTTACATCACCTTTCCTTCTAACAACACTCAATAAGTGTTTGGGGACTGAGGACACTAATTGTTGAAGCTTTGTAGGTGGAATCCTTTCCCATTCTTGCTTGATGTACAACTTCAGTTGTTCAACAGTCCGGGTCTCTGTTGTCATATTTTGTGCTTCATAATGCGCCACACATTTTCAATGGGTGACAGGTCTGGACTGCAGGGAGGCCAGTCTAGTACCCGCACTCTTTTTCTATGAAGCCACGCTGTTGTAACACGTGCACAATGTGGCTTGGCATTGTCTTCCTGAAATAAGCAGGGACGTCCCTGAAAAAGACGTTGCTTGGATGGCAGCAAGTGTTGCTCCAAAACCTGGATGTACCTTTCAGCATTGATGGTGCCATCACAGATATGTAAATTGTCCATGCCATGGGAAATAACACTCCTCCCATACCATCACAGATGTTGGCTCTTGAACTTTGCTCGGGTAACAATCTCGACGGTGTTTTTCCTGTTTTTGTCTGGAGGACGATGGAAATGTGGACTCATCAGACCACAGCACACTTTTCCACTTTGCATCTGTCCATTTCAAATGAGCTCGGGCCCAGAGAAGGAGGCAGCGTTTCTGGATGTTGTTAGCTTGGACAGTGGTATATTGAGTGTTGTCAGAAGGGGATGTAACACAGTGGTAAACATACCACTGTCCCAGCATTTTTGAAACGTGCTGCAGACATCCATTTCAAAATGAGCAAATATTTGCAAAAAAAAAACCAATTACGTTTATCACTTTGAATATTAAATATCTTGTTTTAGTGGTGTATTCAGTGGAATATAGGTTGAAGAGGATTTGTAAATCATTGTATTCTGTTTTTATTTACATTTTACACAACGTCCCAACTTCATTGCAATTGGGCTTGTAGATGTAGTGACGAACTGTGTAAACTGACAGTGGTTTTCTGAAGTGTTCCTCTGAGGGATCGAAGGTCATGGGCATTCAGTGTTGGTTTTCAGCCTTGCTGCTTACGTGCCGAAAGTTCTCCAGATTCACTGAATCTTCCGATTATATTACAGACTGTAGATGGTGGAATCCCTAAATTCCTTGCAATTGAACGTTAAGAAACATTGTTCTTAAACTGTTGGACTATTTTTTCATGCAGTTGTTCACAAAGTGGTGATCCTCGCCCCATCTTTGCTTGTGAATGGCTGAGCCTTTTGTGGATGCTCCTTTTATACCCAGTCATGACACTCACCTGTTTCCAATTAACCTGTTCACCTGTGGAATGTTCCAAATAGGTGTTCTTTGAGCATTGTTGCCCCCGTCCCAGCTTTTTTGAAACATGTTGCAGGCATCCATTTCAAAATGAGCAGATATTTGCACAAAAACCAAAAAGTGTATCAGTTTGAACATTATATATCTTGTCTTTGTGGTGTATTCAATTGAATATAGATTGAAGAGGATTTTCAAATCATTATATTCTGTTTTATTTACATTTCACACAACGTCCATTCTTCATTGGAATTGGGGTTGTATTTTCAGATGTCGTTTTCCAAACTCAGGCTCTATGTGGGTACATTTTTGTCAGACTGTGAAGATGATCTCACTGAAACGAACATGTAAGACTTTATATTTACTCCTTGTGTGTATAGATGTAATATTTATTTATCACACTACTAACATACAGTGCACAAACTATTCAAACGGAAACAAGATTTATTTTAAAAATAACTGATATTTTCAGTCCCTCACAGGTGATGTGTCATTTTTCAGATATGTACCTGTTTTTAAGAAAAATGAACAGACAAAAAACATCAATAAAAAATACACACTTCCTCATCACTTTTTGCTGATGTCAAGGATGGACAAATAAACTATTTTTTTAGTCAATTATGACTGACAAAAAAAGCTGGCAAAAAAAATTAAAACAGTTTATCATCTCCACCTGCATGCCAAAGTCACCTGCATTATTTTTTATTCATTTTTTTTATAATCACCATTCTGTGTTCTGAACTCTGCCAATATCATCACTGTTGTCTGACTGAAGGTCTTCCTCCAAGGTATCGTCTCCCTCGTTGTCTAAATTAGGCTCAGAATGATAACACAGCTTCAGTTTCAATTTATTTAATTTATATAGCATCAAATCACAACAAAGCTGCCTCAAGGTGGTTCACACAAGTAAGGTCTAACGTTACCAACCTCTAGACCAAGCATGCAGGCGACAGTGGTTTGAGGAAACCTCAAGCAGACCAGACTCAAAGCGGTGACCCTCTGCTTGGGCCATGCTACCAACACGCTTGACAATACAAATATACAGGAAATTTTAGGAGCCCATGCTGGTGTACGGAACAGGAGGCTTGCAGAAGAAGACACCCACTCCCACTTCTGGATGGAGCCGCACCTCAAACAGAAAGAAAGAAAAAACATAATCAGGCGGCAGAAAGATAACAAATACAGTATAATTTGTCAGCATTAGGCAACAAGAAAAAGAGAAGATGCCAGTATGCAAGCTAATTACAGCACTTACAATATGTTAATTTTCAAAAGTGAGATTAATCGCACTTAGATCCTTTTGGTTTTGAGATCACTGGTTTGATCATTAATTGAAGATTGTTTTTGAGAGCAATAGTTGGTTTGGATGTCCATGTCTATGGACACCTTTTTTCATGGCTTAAACACAGCAGCAGTCCAGACGTATTTCTTTTTGTATTTCTTTTTTCAATCAATCAATACTTTATTTGCCATTGTCATAATAACACAGAAATAACAAGATATCGTTTAGAGCAACTTACTACTGACATAGAAGTATACTTAGAAAGTGTGAGGAGTGCATATGACATTAATGCCCAGAAGAATGCAGCAGCAGTATAAAAGTTTTGCATTAAAGTGCAGTAGTGCCATCTTCAACTGCCATCCTCTGTGTGAACCAAAGCAGGGAGCCAGTAGACGGAGGCAAGTGGAATGCTGTGTGAGAGCTACAGCAATGACCTAGTTTACATTTATTGTCGGGGTGGAATATAGTGTGTGAGGATGGATGGGAGGAGGGTGGTAGCTCATTTAATTGCCTCGCTGCCTGAGGGTAGAGGCTGTTGGCCAGTCTGGTGGGTCTGTCACAGATTTTATTTTTTCAATCAACAGAACCAAGGAAAAATAATGTTATCAGCAATTCCACAGTGCATGTATTACCTTTATGTTTCTCTCTGACGTGAGCAATAAAACAGGCTTGTTAATGTTTGCTCATGCTCAGCAACACACAGGTGAAATATCTCTTTCAAACCAAGGCAACTTGCTATGGTCGCTGTATCTCACATGTGAACCAGTGTTCATGTGAGATACAACACATGATGGTTAGGCTTAAACATTCATTAATTAGCAGCCACACGGAGCTTTTACAAGTTTTAAATAAGCTGATGTCATGCCAACTTGTGATTGCATCATGAAATGTGTCTACTTTGTGATGGTATCATAAAAATAAATAAATAAAAATCAATCAATAAATAAAAATTGGCTATTTAAAATTTTGGGGTATTTAAAACAGTCAGAAAATACTTTATGATTTATGATGTTTTTCATTGCTATTTTAATATTCAACAGGTATATTTCAAAATGAAATAATCTTAGCTCAAATAAGATAATTATTAAATCAGTCATATTGTGCCAAATCACTTTTTAATATACTCAACAAAAATATAAATGCAACACTTTTGGTTTTGCTCCCATTTTGTATGAGATGAACTCAAAGATCTAAAACTTTTTCCACATACACAATATCACCATTTCTCTCAAATATTGTTCACAAACCAGTCGAAATCTGTGATAGTGAGCACTTCTCCTTTGCTGAGATAATCCATCCCACCTCACAGGTGTGCCATACCAAGATGCTGATTAGACACCATGATTAGTGCACAGGTGTGCCTTAGACTGCCCACAATAAAAGGCCACTCTGAAAGGTGCAGTTTTGTTTTATTGGAGGGGGATACCAGTCAGTATCTGGTGTGACCACCATTTGCCTCATGCAGTGCAACACATCTCCTTCGCATCATCCGTGAAGAGAACACCTCTCCAACGTGCCAAACGCCAGCGAATGTGAGCATTTGCCCACTCAAGTCGGTTACGATGACGAACTGGAGTCAGGTCGAGACCCCGATGAGGACGACGAGCATGCAGATGAGCTTCCCTGAGACGGTTTCTGACAGTTTGTGCAGAAATTCTTTGGTTATGCAAACCGATTGTTTCAGCAGCTGTCTGAGTGGCTGGTCTCAGACGATCTTGGAGGTGAACATGCTGGATGTGGAGGTCCTGGGCTGGTGTGGTTACACGTGGTCTGCGGTTGTGAGGCTGGTTGGATGTACTGCCAAATTCTCTGAAACGCCTTTGGAGACGGCTTATGGTAGAGACATGAACATTCAATACACGAGCAACAGCTCTGGTTGACATTCCTGCTGTCAGCATGCCAACTGCATGCTCCCTCAAATCTTGCGACATCTGTGGCATTGTGCTGTGTGATAAAACTGCACCTTTCAGAGTGGCCTTTTATTGTGGGCAGTCTAAGGCACACCTGTGCACTAATCGTGGTGTCTAATCAGCATCTTGATATGGCACACCTGTGAGGTGGGATGGATTATCTCAGCAAAGGAGAAGTGCTCACTATCACAGATTTAGACTGGTTTGTGAACAATATTTGAGAGAAATGGTGATATTGTGTATGTGGAAAAAGATTTAGATCTTTGAGTTCATCTCATACAAAATGGGAGCAAAACCAAAAGTGTTGCGTTTATATTTTTGTTGAGTGTATGTTTACATTTCGAGTGTCTTATATAAATTTGTATGCAAACGTTTGGGCACCCCTGATAATTTTCATGATTTTCCTTTATAAATCATTGGTTGTCTGGATCAGAAATTTCAGTTAAATATATCATATAGCAGATGAACACACTGATATTTGAGAAGTGAAATGAAGTTTCTAGTATTTACAGAAAGTGTGCAATAATTATTTAAACAGAATTGAGCAGGTGCATAAATTTCGGCACCCTTGTCATTTTATTGATTTGAATACATTTAGCACTAATTATTGGAACACAAAATTGGTTTGGTAAGCTCATTGACCCTTGACCTCCTTACACAGGTGAATCCATTCATGAAAAAGGGTATTTAAAACAACTATTCTAAACAACTCTCAAATGACTTGAAAACAAATATTGTTCAACATCATGGTTTAGGGGAAGGATACATAAAGCTCTCTCGGAGATTTCAGCTGTCATTTTCCACTGTGAGGAACATAGAGAGGAAATGGAAGAGAGAAAACTGACCCACCTTTCGTCAAAAAAGTGACAGCTGCCAATCAAAATCGGCCACGTCACTAAGCCCCGCCCCCTCTATGACGTCATAGCCAATCAGAATTAATGACGTCACTATGTCCCGCCCCTAAGCCCCTCCCCTAGTCCCGCCTCCAAGCCCCGCCCCTTATGACGTAACAGCCAATCATAATCGATGACGTCATTATGCCCCGCCCCTAAGCCCCGCCCCTAGTCCCACCTCCTAGCCCCCGCCCCTTATGACGTCACATCCAATCAGAGTCGATGACGTCAGTATGTCCCGCCCCTAAGCCCCCGCCCCCGGCTCCTCCCCTAGTTCCGCCCCTGGCTCCTCCCCTAGCCCCACCCCCAAGCTCCTCCCCTAACCCCGGCCAAGCACCGCCTCCAAGCCATACCTCCCCTCCCACCCAGGGTCTAATATTTTAATGTCACTTTATTTCATGAATTAAAGAACGATTAAAAATACCTAGATCTTTTTAATGTATTAAAGAATTAACTAATTCTGAAATAATTAAACATAAATCAGTGTCTATTATTTAATGCCCCTTTAATATTTTTAATTCTTAAATTATTACGTTTCCTTTTCTGTTTTTTAATTCGTAAATTAAAGAAGGGGGTACAAATAGCCGTCTCTCGGCTGTAAGTCTTTGCAGCAAGACGGTCAAATACCCACGCATAGAGCCGCTCGCGGAAACATGACCCCACGGCTGTAAAACCTGTTGCAGAGCTGTGTCTGTGTGAGTGCGTGTGTGTGTGCGTGTGTGTGTGTGTGTGTGTGTGTGTGTGTGTGTGCGTGTGTGTGTGTGTGTGTGTGTGTGTGTGTGTGTGTGGCGGGACACCCGCTGAGCGGAGATGCTGCCCCGAGGTGATGAACCCGAAGAACAATAAACAATGCTCCTTATCACTCACGCCAGATGATGTTTTCTTTTAAGATATTAGCCGATCGATCATGGGGCGCGGGACACCCGCTGAGCGGAGATGCTGCCCCGAGCCCGAACAATAAACAATGCTCCTTATCACTTACGTCCCTGGGAACGAGTCAGCGAGCATTTCCACTACAACCGGTGAAGAGTGAAGATGCCTGGACCCCCAGCTATGGGTATAAAATAGAATAAATTTGCGGAAAAAATCCTGGAAAACCATGTTGTTTAATTAAGTTTTCTTGTCTTCGAGCAGAGTGCGAAAACCGCATCAGCTTTCAGGGTAAGTGATTTAAGTAATCTGTTTTGATAGAAATGAGTGTTTTTAAATGATGCACGCCGTCTGAAACTGTTTTTTTTTATTTTTTTTTAGACAAAACCACGCAGACGGTCCAGAGCGCGTTCGGACCCGTCCTCGGTAATATATTTGAAATAGTACAGAATATCCGCTTGCGAGGGTGATGCTTTGTATTCATTTATTTATGTTAATTCTAGAAATCAAGTCAGAGCCCCCTGAAGAAGTTCGAAGGCTGGAAGCCCCGACTTCACCACGCAGATGTAAGTACAGCGATCGAGATTAAATCACGATTAAAACTCTGGAATAACCCGATTTTTTCTGTCACAGCCCATGGAGAAGCGGGTCAGTGGGAGAGACCCGTAAAACGATCCGCGGATGTACACGGTAAGGAGTCGGAGTTTATGTATTTATTTATTTTAAATATTTAATAACTAACGATTTTCTCTTTTTTCAGCACGCGGTGGAGGGAGACCGTCTATTTTCCACCGAGACGCAAGGCTCGAAGATATTCTGAGCTGGGATTAACCTCATCACGCAACTTTCTTGAAAATGTGTAGTCTGTTTTTATTTTTTTATTTTTTCTCTTATTCCGATGGAACGGGAGAATTCATTTTGAAGAGGTATATTAACTGAATTTCTTGAGGTAGATTCTTCCTGCTACAGATTTTAAAAGATGGAAGGAGAGAATTCACATCGGGAAAATAACTTCGGACGTGTATTGGATTTAAACGCTTCAATAATCGACTCAGCAGGGAGCGCTCCTGGAGCAGATGGTCCATTACCCGAGGCGTTAAATTCGCCGCCTCAAAATAACATCGAGTCCGGAGAGAGACTTTTAAGCCGTGTTCGTTTAACACCGTTAAATGAGGCTCTTAACAATTTAGCGGCTGAACGAGAATCGGAAGAAATTAACCCCTACATCATTTCTGCGATTAACGCTATAAATTCGACGGTCCAGTCTGATACTGAAGAGCCCCCTGACCCCCCGCACACCTCACCTCCAGACGAGTCCGGTCCCGCGGCGTTGAACCAGGTACGTCTGACTCCGTTAAATAACGCCGTAAACCTCCTCGCGTGTGAAGTTAATCCTCACGTCCAATCCGCGGTGGATGAATTAAATCAAACGCCTAACGACGCTCGCGCTTTTTCACCTTTAAGAAGTCCCTCCCCGCGCAATGCGCGCGGAGAAGAGATTTTAAACAGAGCTCGTTTAACCCCGATAAACGCGGCGATCTCTGTTTTGATGGAAGACGGAGATGATGCACGACCGGGACCCAGCCGACACTCTCCCATGACAGGTGGTGGGGCTGCTAACGTCATCAGGAGACCTGCTTTTAACAATATCGAAATCAGGCTGCCTCTCAATTTCCAGCGCGCCGACGAAATTCCCGACTACGCGGAATTTTACCGTAACGTCGTTGGGGCTCTTCATAACTCGGTCGAAAAGGCTTTAACACACGCCAGGGCCGGGGACTTTATCCAAATGGAGATTCGTGGGGACTCAGTCTACAACGAGGCCGCTTTGATCAGCTCATATAACGACGCTGGCGATGTGACGGGCTTCCAAAATCTGTTAGAACGATTGATACAATCAAATTCCAACGTTTTAGCCGACGAGTCTCTGGAATTAGTGGTTCAAGTCATCCGCAACCAGAACGGCGCGGGGAAGCGCAGAATAGATGACCTCCTCCATCACGAGGTTCTGAGGAAAAAATCCAAATGCCTTAATATCGTGTATAATCCTGACAACAGTTTATGTTTCGCGATAAACCTCGTTCAGTTATTGAATCCTCATCTGAGTACGCACGAGGCGGAGCAGCGCGGACTGGCGTTACAAAATAGCGTCGGATTAACGGAAGCTACGCCGGTATCTTTAGAGCAGGTGGGAAAATTTGAAAACGCTCTGGGTTGTAAAATTGTGGTGTTTTTCAGAGCCGAAGGGGAGAGAAAGCTGACAAAATTCCAGACAGGAATACCGGCGCAGCAGAAAACTCTTTTCGTTTTTCTGTTTAATAATCATTTTTACGGAATCATCGATTTAAAGAGATTTTTGGGAGTGAAATATGTATGTAAGTTTTGCTTTGAGGGGTACAATAACCACGCCTCCCATAATTGTCCGTCATATTGTAAAATTTGTGAATCCACGCAGTGTTATGAGAAAAATAACCCTGTATTCTGCAGCGAATGTAACAAGGAGTGTCGCTCTCCCACCTGTTACAGCCTGCATAAACAGCCGAAGTATCGTCCTTCCGCCGGTAAGTTCGTTAATGTGTGTGATAACAGAAAAAAATGCTCTCGATGTAAACGTGAGTATTACATAGCGTTTTCTAAAAACAGCGCTCCGCACGTGTGTAAGCAGAAGAGGTGTCATATATGCGGCGAGGCTCTCCAGGAGCCGAGCGAGGGTCACCTCTGCTATATGACCCCGCTCAAAGCTGAAGAGACGCATTCAGAGAAATATGTTTTTTATGATTTTGAAACGTATGTCGATAATAACGGGGAACACGTACCGTTTTACGTCAGCGCTGTAACAAAGACGGGTGATTTTTGGAGCGCATGGGGGACAGACTGCATAGCCCGCTTCTTTAAACATTTTAGAACGAGAAAATTCAAAGAATACGTGTTCATCGCTCACAACTCAAAAGGTTTTGACGGCTATTTGCTTCTAAAGTATTTAGTCCAGCAGGGCGTAACCCCCGCTGTGATTATGACCGGGAGTAAACTATTACTCATGACAGACGCCGCCTTTAAACAGAAATATATAGATTCGTTATCTTTCCTTACAATGCGCTTATCTCAGATGCCTAAAGCCCTGGGGATCCGGCTGAAAGACGAAATCATCCGCAAAGGTTACTTTCCGCACCTGTTCAGTTCAGAAAAAAATCTGAACTATGTCGGTCCGTACCCTGACTCAGCGGCTTACGGGGTCGCAAATATGTCAGAGGGAGAAAGAGAGGAATTTAACGCGTGGTACGTGCGGAAAAAAAAACGCAATTTTCGATTTTAAAGCCGAGGCCGTTATGTATTGTGATAACGACACAAAAATCTTGGCTGCAGCCTGCTCCAAATTTATGTCTGAATTCATCGCTGAAACACTCGTGGATCCTTTTACCTGCGTTACAATCGCCTCGGCGTGTATGAAAGTCTTCCAAACTAACTTTCTTGCTCCAAAAACGCTGGCGATCCCCTCCGCCGACAATTATAGAACGAGGCATAAAAAATATTCGGACGTGGCCGTGCAATGGTTAGAATGGGTTGCTGAGACGCAAAACATTATCATCGATCATGCTCTAAACAGGGGCGAGAAAAAAATAGGAGGTTATTATGTTGATGGGTATGCTCAGATTGACGGCCGGATAAAAGTGTGGGAGTTTCTCGGATGTTTTTACCACGGGTGTGCAAGGTGTTTTACACAGCATGAAATAAACCCTCTCACAAACACCTCATTTGGAGAGCTCCACGCAGCGTGTCAGAAAAAAATAGCCTTTCTGCGGGCTATGCCGGGCGTCACCCTCAACGTAATTTGGGAGCATCAATGGCTTGAAATGAGGCTGAGGGATGAGAGCGTTCGGTGTTTCCTCGCCCGCAGGGGGTTACCGCCGCCCCTCGAACCTCGCGACGCTTTATACGGCGGTCGGACTTGCGCGGCCCGTCTGAGGTACACGGCTGAGCAAGATGAGACGGTCTATTACGTCGACGTGACCTCGCTGTATCCTTACGTTAACGTAAATTTCACATATCCCACGGGGCATCCGGAAATTATAGAGAGAAATTTCAGAGACCCCAGGACTTATTTCGGGCTCATCAAAGCCATCGTGTACCCGCCCCAGGGGCTAAAATTCCCCGTCCTCCCACACAGAACTCCTCACGGTAAACTGGTGTTTACTCTGTGTCGCACCTGCGCTGATGAAAATAATCAAGCTGCAGCGTGCACACACAGTCAGCAGCAGAGAGCTCTGTCTGGGACTTGGACGACCCCGGAATTCCACAAAGCTCTGGATACAGGCTATGCTGTAGCTAAGATTTTTGAAGTCTGGCATTTTGAGGAAAAAAGTGATAAAATCTTTGAGGGGTACATAAACACCTTCTTAAAACACAAGCAGGAAGCCTCTGGTTTCCCTCCCGAATTTGATAAAGACTCCGAGAGCAGAGAAAAATACATCACGGACTACTGGCTGAATCAGAAGATTCGTTTAGACCCAGAAAAAATCAGTCACAATCCGGCAAAACGTCAGATGGCTAAGATCTGCCTCAACTCCTTCTGGGGGAAATTCGCCCAGAGGGCAAATCTGACGCAGACCGCGCTCGTTAAAAATGCTGACGATCTGTTCAGGTATCTGTTTTCTGAAGAGTACGAGGTCACATATCTAACATTCCTCAGCAGTCAGGCGGCTATGGTTCAATGGAGGTACGGCCCGCGGCACGTCAGCCGACCGGGTAAAACCGTCAATATTTTCATCGCGGCGTTTACAACGGCGTACGCGCGTTTGACCTTGTACGGTTTTATGGAGGCTGTGGCAAATCCTGACAGGATTCTGTATTATGATACCGATAGCCTGATTTACGTTTGTAGGCGGGGTGAAACCCCGCTGCCTACCGGTAATTATCTGGGGCAGCTCACCGACGAGTTGAACGGCGACGTCATCACAGAGTTTGCAGCGGCGGGACCTAAAAGTTACGCATATAAAACCGCACGAGGTAAAACGGTCATGCGTGTGAAGGGGATCACTCAAACCCACGAAAGCTGTCAGAAAATAAACTTTGACAGCGTCAAAGATCTGGTCGAGGGTTATATAAAAGATCCCGCCCTCGCTGCATCTATCATAACGCCGCAGCAGGGAATTAAACGTCATAAAAGCAGTTTCAGTTTGACAAACGTGTCATTTCAAAAATCCTTCAGGGTGGTGTATGACAAGCGGCGTCTTTTAAAGGACGGGGAAACCGAACCGTTCGGATTTTGAAACATGTCTCACTCTGGAAATACGGTGGAGATTGACCCCAGACTTCAGCTCCCATTCTCCTGTCTCATCGTTGGACCGAGTGGTTCGGGAAAGACTGTGTTTGTGAAAACATTGCTGGAAAATTGTAGCCACGCTATGAGACATGTGCCTGACAACATTGTATGGCTGTATACGTCTGAACAACCTCTGTATTCTGAACTGAAGAATAAAAATATTAAATTTGTAAGAGGACTCCCTGACTCATTTCTGGACGACAGCCTTTTCCCTGAAGGTCAGAGCCATCTGGTTATTTTGGACGATCTCATCTTTCAAGCAACGGATCATCCTGAAGTTGTAAGAATTTTCACCCAGTACAGACATCACCGGAATATGAGCGTCATCATGATCACACAGAACGTGTTTCATAAAGGGAAATACAGTCGAACCATCAGTTTGAATTGTAATTATATGGTGCTGTTTAAAAATCCCAGAGACAAGTTACAGATGAACATTCTGGCTCAGCAAATGTTTCCCGGCAGAAAACAATTTTTTTTGGAGGCACTTGATGATGCTACGAGCGTACCTTACGGGTATTTATTACTGGATTGCACGCAGGAGTGTCCAGATCAGTTCAGACTGAGATCGGGATTACTCCCGCACGAGTGGCCCACAGTTTATTTACAGAAAGATAAACGGATATGAGCTCTCTTTTAAAAAGGAACGCCCCCGCTCTTAAAGCGCTAATCAGAGCCGGGGCGAGGGAGCGTCACCACAGCCTGAAGACCTGCAGGGCGGAGCTTCTGAAAACTTTATCCGAGATCGCTTTGAATATATTAAAGGGGAATATCGCCTTGAGCGACTCTCAATTCCGGGCCTTGAAAAAACGAAAAAGAGTTTTACGTCTTCTGGCCGACAGAAAAACCAGTTATAAAAAGAAGCGGGGAGCGCTGATTCAGACGGGCGGCTTTCTCCTGCCTCTGCTCGCCGCGGCCCTGCCCGTTATAACGAGTCTAATAGTACCCAGAGGATAATGGCGTTCAAAGCGGCGCAAAAGATGTTTTTACTCACTCCACAGCAGATGCTTCAACTCGGTCATTCCGTTCCGCCGAGCGGAAATAACATCAGACAAACGGCGGAAAATGATTTAGACTCGCGAATGCGAGGTATACTGGAAGAACGTACTCACTCTCCTTATGAAAAAATTAAAAAGTATGAGGCTCTGCTGCAGCGCTATTTAACCCTGATCAAGCAGGGGGAACTCGAATCACGCGTTTCACCCCCGCAAGAGACTCGCGTCGCTAAGCAACCTGAGGAGGAGGGGGTGGAGGAGGAGGAGGAGGAGGATGAGACTGTCACAGAGGTCCTGAAGAATATCCCCTCCAGAGAGCGTAGAAACGCTGAATATATTATGAGGAAATTATCGAAGGGTGATACGCGCTGGAGTCCGTCGGGGGAATTTATTTACAAGGGGAAAGTCGTGAGGGGGTCTCACGCCATAGATCTTATGAAACATCTCGGATCCTCGTTCAAGAAATCGAGCCCTCCTACAGGCTGGGTGAAGTTCCTCAATATTTTACAGGAGCGGAACATCCCGGTGGCGTGCGTATCAAACCCGCAAGCCCGCGAGCAGCTTCAGAAGCTTAAAAAAGGCCGGAGCAGCTCGCCGGATGAATCCCTTCTTTTAACCGATTCGCCGGCCAGGAAGAAACTTAAGAAAAAAAAAGACTTCCAACGCTGGGAAGGTTTCTCACCATAAAAGGAGGGTATCGAATTAAAAACTGACTGGATATTATGATCAAGATTCTTTAAAATACATCGCAGTCAGTCACGTTTTTGTATATTGTTACTAATAAAACACAGACTGAAACTCATCTCCGGCCTTCATCACTTTTATTCGGTATACGGTTTAAAAAACAACTTTCAACACTTCTCTACTTAATAACAACGATGCAAAACATTAAAGGTATGATCGGGGGTGCATTTTCTACACATTCGGAACATTTTTCACAAAAAACACATAAAAAAAAATCAAAGGTCAAAGGTCAAAGCTTCTTTCTACGTTTAAAAACGGGGGTTTACATCATGCAAACGCGATAAAACTTTAAAGGTATGATCGGAAGGCCGCTCTCACACATCCACCCCCGTTTTCAGGCGAAAAAAAACATAAAAAAAATTTAGGATCAAAGATTAACACTTCTTTCTGTACTTAATAACAATGTTTTAAAGCGTGCAAACGCGATAAAACTTTAAAGGTATGTTCGGAAGGCCGCTCTCACACATCCACCCCGTTTTCAGGCGAAAAAAAAACACATAAAAAAAATCAAAGGTCAAAGGTCAAAGCTTCTTTCTACGTTTAAAAACGGGGGTTTACATTATGCAAACGCGTTAAAACTTTAAAGGTATGTTCGGAAGGCCGCTCTCACACATCCACCCCGTTTTCAGGCGAAAAAAAAACACATAAAAAAAATCAAAGGTCAAAGGTCAAAGCTTCTTTCTACGTTTAAAACGGGGGTTTACATTATGCAAACGCGTTAAAACTTTAAAGGTATGTTCGGAAGGCCGCTCTCACACATCCACCCCGTTTTCAGGCGAAAAAAAACACATACAAAAAATCAAAGGTCAAAGGTCAAAGCTTCTTTCTACGTTTAAAAACGGAGGCTTACATTATGCAAACGCGTTAAAACTTTAAAGGTATGATCGGAAGGCCGCTCTCACACATCCACCCCGTTTTCAGGCAAAAAAAAACACATACAAAAAATCAAAGGTCAAAGGTCAAAGCTTCTTTCTACGTTTAAAAACGGAGGTTTACATTATGCAAACGCGTTAAAACTTTAAAGGTATGATCGGAAGGCCGCTCTCACACATCCACCCCGTTTTCAGGCGAAAAAAAACACATACAAAAAATCAAAGGTCAAAGGTCAAAGCTTCTTTCTACGTTTAAAACGGGGGTTTACATTATGCAAACGCGTTTAAAACTTTAAAGGTATGATCGGAAGGCCGCTCTCACACATCCACCCCGTTTTCAGGCGAAAAAAACACATACAAAAATCAAAGGTCAAAGGTCAAGGCTTCTTTCTACATTTAAAAAACGGGGGTTTAAATTTTCCAAACGCAATAAAACTTTAAAGGTATGATCGGGAGAGCGTTCTAAGACGGGGGTTACATTTTCACACGGAAAACATAAAAAAATAGGAACGCCGGTTAACACAAGCCGTGACAATATTTAAACTCATGCAGAGGCCCTGCTAGCTGGTTACAGGAGGTATTGCAGCTTTTCTTAAGGCAATAACGATATCTTTTCACAAAATCAGAAACCAAATCATCGTTCGCGATAGTATTTTCGGAGTATAAAGACACCACGTCCCGGTACGACTTCCCACTGGCTCTGTTATACAGATAATACACGCAGTGTTGTCCGCATACGTCGGATAACTCGTGCTGAAGCTGCTTGTTGTGATACAGAATGTTTTTAACATCTGGGAGATTCTCCAGATATTGCAGGATGCTTTTAGGGTAGTAATCAAAGTCAGGGCTGAGGCCGAACGAGTCAAAAAATGTGGCTTGACCATTTTTTTCAACGGTGAGCGCTAACCAGTGTTCTCCCGGTAAATGTCTAGGGTGGGTGTTTACAATGAATATACGGGAGGGCCCGGCTTGATCCGGAATAACTCGTCAGACGCAAAAACACCGGCAAACAGGTCTCCTATTAAGCCCCTCATAACTGCGTCCAATTCCAGGGTGTTCATCAGTAAAAATCCACAAGGACCTGTCGCTTGGAATTAATCTCCAGGAGAGAATCATAACACGCGTACACTATCAGCGTGGTGGTATGCGGAGTCGCGACTCTGAATCTCATTTCAAGTCGCAGGGTGCCTGTGGAGACGGGGCTCAGAGCGCCGCTGTCCTCCTCCGGGTTTAAATTGAAGACGTACAGCGCGTAGCCGCGCGCAAAATCCTCCCGGTCTATACAGAGAGGCTGGTCTTTGAGGTGTCGTCCGGTCGCGGTGTAGAGATTGTAAAACTCCCTGACAGAGAGTTCGTTGTTAAATTCAGGCTGGAAAGCTTTAGCCGGCAGCTGTCTCCCGTTTTGACTGAGTGCGAGGTACTCCAGGTCATAGTGTGCAAATTCAAACGGGGACAGATCTCTTCTCCCACTGAATGCATTGTGATTCACCATACCCAGAACCACATATTTGGGCATGGTTCCTAAAAACAGGTTCTCCTGGTTGCATATCCTGGAATGGCTGGGGATCACGTAAGTCTTAACGTTGATTCGTGATAACGGGTACACGGCGTTCCCTTTCATGAGAGCCGCGGAGTGGCCCAATCTCACTGCAGGGGATACGGTGACTTTCTTAACGAATAGGGATGCGCCCAGAATTTTCAGCTTGAAAGTGGAGGCCGCCAGCCCCATCAGGCAGAAAGCATCGCTGGCTCGAATTAATTTAACTCTTAGATCAATGTTATTCAGAAGAAGCCTCTCGCAGAAAAATATGTCCGCGTGCAGCGGACCCTGAACTTGAAATTCACGCGATTCGGCGCTAAAGCGCGCTCTGCTCACGAGGCCTTTATTCGGGCCCGCGTCATCCACAGCGGTCGAATTGTGCTGACCCGGGGTGTCCTTGTAAAACAAACCGCCCGTGAACTGCGATTTCAATGAAGCGGGGGAAAAGTTCAGCAGCGTCTCAATCATTGCCCTGTACGGGTGCGTCGCGCTGGACTGGGAAATCAGCCGGTCACCAGAGTCACGTCGACTTGTGAGAAAATCGTATTGAGAGGATAATTTATGACGCCCACGCGGGCGTCATTAGCCAGGTCAGTCCCGTCGGCGTTTGTAATTTTCATTCGCAGATAAAGCAGCGTATTATTGAGGTCTAAATACCTCTCACCGTCTCCGGGGATAAAAAACTCGATAGGGCCCATGTCCGTCAGGGCTGATAACGGGCTGACTTCAACGTATTGGCTTTGCTCGATGGACAGCTGGGTCCCGGGGACGGCGAATAAATCCAATTCGCTCATGGTGCATTCGGGGGAATTATTTCGCAAAAGAGACATTGTTTAAGAGAAAATATCCCCGGACAACCTCCTCTTCTTATGCTTCCTTCGAACTGTTCTGCTTTTTCCGGGGGTCTTTCGCTTTTTAACTGTTTTGACCCGTTTCCCCGGGGGGCGTTTCCGGGGCCTTCTTGAGAGCACCATGATCCCGGACCCCCGCTGCTGCTCGGGCTCCTGACTCCGTCCGGCCCTCTCAACAACGCGGCTCACTACGTCGGAAGCGATGCTTCGGGCTGCGTTTTTCAGGTGAGGTTTGGCGATCGTGTATCCTTGTTTAATCAGCGGCGACACAAATTTGAACAGTTTCGAAAATATGTTCCCGAGCCCGCGCCCGTACATAACAGGAGCGCCGTGGAAGCCGTGAAGGCCGTTCCCGACTTGATTTTCATAGTAAGGCACAAATCTATAAATGTCGGCTTTGTGCGCTGCCCCAGCCATTTTTTTTTTATCCCGCCGGTTTAAAATGTAATGTCACAACCACTTTACCGTATCTGAAATCCACCGTTTGATCTTGATCGCTTTTGATTTCGATGCGTATTGTCTCAATATGTCTTTTGGAGACCGGGATGTAATAAGCGGGGTTGAATTTCTTTGTAATTATTTCCCCGAAACGACCTCCAATTTCGAACGCTCGGAGGAGAGGAGCAAAAGCGTCACCCACCGCCTGAGGCTGTACAACGTCTGTATAACAGAACAGGTGATACATCCCTGCTTTTATATCGGGGTAGCGGGGACAGCTCGTGACCCCGGGTCCGCATCTCAGCCATTGATTAGGGTGCATCCCCAGCATGTACGCCGTCGGGGCTTCAAAATATACCTGGCTGGTACCGTCTCCTTCCCACAGAAACTTTTTCTGGATATCGTCATATTTTAAAGTCAGATTCGGATCTATAGTCTTCAAACGAGGGTTTATCAGCCCTGCAATAACCTCAAAGTTATCATAATATCCCGTGTCAAAATATCGCGAGTGAACGGCGAGTTTGTTCTTGCCCGTAATTTTCATCACCTGGAACGTACAGGAAGGCTTTTCCGGGATATTTAACCAGGTGTGCGGATAACAAATTTCCGTCAGCGCCACATCCCAGTCACCCTCTAGATCCAGGTGTCGAGCCAAGTCCACCTGGTAGCATGAAATTGTGTTGTCCGGGAATACTTTTAGGCTGGCGTTTGAAGGCAGAGTCATATAAAATCCGTGTTTCAGATCCCGATCCATTTCTCATATGTCGGTTGAAGATGGAAGTTCTCATATTTATACGGCCATCAGCTGGTCCACGGGAACCCAGGAGTTAAATTTCTCGGGCCAATTTTTCCATCTGACAAATACAAATTTCTTTCCCTTGGTAAAACGTTCACGAATAATTTCTTGAACCTGATACGGTCTGTCTTTTGCTATTTTAACCTTCTGCAATTCCGGTTCATAGAATGAGCCTTCAATGATCTCACCGTCATAATCTTTCAATTTATAAACGGGCGGCGTACGTTGTATACATTCTGACACCGTGAACATTTCATCCGTAAAACTTTGTTCATATTTTTTATCAAAAACTCCCCTGAGCTTGGAGACCCTGACTATATCTCCGACCTTATATTTACACTTCACAGGCCTCCTGCGTAGGGTGGATGCCCCATACAAATTTTGAAACACTTGATCGACATTTCGATCATTAACCTCATTCGGCCTCATCTTAATGCTTTTATGATAACTCTCGTTATAAGCCGTGAGTAAAGACGGTAGGACGTCGATGTATCTTCTCGTGTTTTTAGCAGTAAAATATCTCCACATTCTCGTCTTTAGCGTGCGATTAAACCTCTCGACAACCGAGGCTTTCAGATCACTTGCGGTGGCAAAATGTAGAATCCGGTGTTTTTTCATTAAATCCTTGAACGATTTGTTAAAAAACTCTTTCCCGGCATCAGTCTGCATCTTCAGAGGCACCCCGCTCTGCTTTAAGAGTGAGGCAAAGGCCTGTGAGACTTCGCGCCCTTGCTTTGACTTCAGAGGTCTGGCATACGCTTTTTTTGAGAAGATATCGATAACGGTCAGCAGGTACTTGTACCCGTCGTTAAAATCTGATAACCCCTGCATGTCGCATAAATCCGCCTGAAATTGGTTAAGCGGGTTTGTGACAAATACTCTATTTCTTGGAAAATGCGTCCTGGCAGGTTTGTGTAATGTGTATGCATCTTCCCCCGACAGGAAATCTCTGATATGCTTCATACGAATTTTAGAGCTGTGTTGATCATGCAGAGCCCTGCGTAAACGCTCCGGCCCTCCAAAACTCCCCGGATTTACCGGACTATAATATACATCCTTCATTAAACCCTCATCACCCATCTTTTAAGACGGATCTCTTCAGAATGATGAACCGGATAGTCCTTTTGCATTTTTATATGTTTTAGCGACCATAAATATTAGTCTTTTGTTTTAAATTGAACTCTGATTCAGCACCGCGGAGAGCGCTCACAGAGCAGCCTCGAGCTTTTAATAAGACCGTGTTAAAACCCCTCATTAATTCATACGAGCACCTTTTTTTCCACCAAAACCTCGTTTGTATGACTCTGTCTTGCAATATGAAGCGCCTTGAGGCAACTGTTTTGTTGTGGTTTTGGCGCTATATAAATTTGATTTGTAAAACATTTCACCCTTTTTCAACAATATTATAGGAAAGAACACAGGCCGTATAAGGTTTAGAATATATGCTTTATTACATTCATTAAAGTCACGCACAGAGAAAAAAGCAATTGTTCATGTTTATTAAACACAACATGTGTGAAGGAAAAAAGTATACGTTTTAAATAGGAGCTCTTGGAAACGTTAAATTGAACTCTGATTCAGCACCGCGGAGAGCGCTCACAGAGCAGCCTCGAGCTTTTAATGAGACCGTGTTAAAACCCCTCATTAATTCATACGAGCACCTTTTTTCCACCAAAACCTCGTTTGTATGACTCTGTCTTGCAATATGAAAAACATTTCACCCTTTTTCAACAATATTATAGGAAAGAACACAGGCCGTATAAGGTTTAGAATATGTGCTTTATTACATTCATTAAAGTCACACACAGAGAAAAAAGCAATTGTTCATGTTTATTAAACACAGCATACGTGAAGGAAAAAAGCATACGTTCACGTACAAAACTGGAAAACTCTCAGTAATACATCTCCCCCGCATTTACGGTTTATTTCAGTATTCAGCTGTAAAAGTGTAGGAACAATCTCCCCTCTGGACACCCCCATCTGTTTCACCCGGCACGCTATCACATCCACAAACAGAGTGTATAATGTAAGCAGATGCATCGTATTACACCGTGTAAAATCGTCAGTGGTCAAAACAGAGATTTTCAGTAATACGTTGTACAGAGATTTTTCAGATGAATGGAGAGCCGCGCTGTAGATATGATCTGTCCAGACTCCGGGCCCGGGGCGACGTCTGATAACGTCGAAAACCCTCTCCATAGCGCATAAAGGCGGGGCGTCTGGGATCTCCAGCCTGCGAATGACTACCCGCTCCAGCTTATACGAGAGTCCACGTATAATATAAACTTCCCGCAAACTTTGAAAGAGAATCATCACACAATTACCCATGACTGTAAAACAATATAATGATATTTAAAAAAAAAAAAAAAAAAAAAAAAAAAAAAAAAAAAAAACAACAGGTTTTTCTTCAGTCGTCTGGGTTATAGACGGCTACCATCCCCTCCAGGTCGAGATCTGCGTCTTCACCGAAACATGTGTACAGTTCGTTGATCTTTGCTTCAAAAGTATCAGTGTATTTCAGCTCAGTGAGGATGTTTTCTACCACCCCCTGAACCCTCGCAGCCGATGGGTTGAGGAAGCGCTGGGCTAGGAGCTTTACCACAGCCGGGATGAAGGTCGGTCTCCAGAGTCTCACCATTAATCTCTCAAAATGTCCGGTAAAGAAATATTCATTTAACGGGTCCAGGCACTCGTGCTGGCGCTGGCTGGGGTGATCGATCTCACACCCGTAACAGAGTTTTTGTCTGTAACTTTTGATCACAGCCAAAAGTAAGTGTGCCACGCCGACTTTCACCGTTTCAGGAATTCCTCTGACAGGAACCCGTCAGGCCGGTCAGATGCGAAAGATGTGGCGTATTTCTCAGCCGGCTCGAGGTCTTGTACCTCCCGCGGACTCGCGGCCTCCGTGACAGCGGGAAGAGACCCCACGCCTCCCGGGCTGGAAAGCGCGTGAGAAGGATGGATCTCGCCCCAGACCGCCTCGAGCTGAACTCCCCACGGGCTCTCGTACCCACCGCGGGTCCGTGAAGCCTGGCTCAGGGAGGGCCGGTCTCTTCCACAGTCGAGCGCGCAGTCACAAGCGATGTCGTCGGCCGCTGCAATGGGAGAGGTTGAGGAGCTCATGCTGGTTCGTCGTCCGATGCTTGAATGAGATGTGGTCCCCTGGTTTTTATAGAAATCCCCGTGCATGCGGGGAGGAGCTACGTCAGAGTTTTTTTATTTTTTTATTTTTTTTATTTTATTTTTTATTTTATTTTTTATTTATTTTTTTTAAGTAAAAAGAGGGGCCACGTTTTTTTCGGACTTCGATAACGTCCCTCCAGGCCAGGCACCTTGTAAAGAGGCCCGTAATCCTGTCGTTGCAGGTGTTGAACATCTCATGCCAGCTCTCAGCCGCAGCTGTGACGCTTCTGACGTGGCCGCTGGCACTAACCCGCTCCAACTTAATTTCACCCTCAGAGACAGTGTCAGGAGGTCCACGCTGGAATATCACCCTATAGCGAGGCCCCTGGGCGCTGAGCCAGGTGAGTTGGAAGCGTGTTTTCTTCTTTTCCGGCGTCCGATCTCCTGGAGGTTCAGGGTTGACCGTGTCGCGAATCATCGAGCCCGCCGCCGCGGAGAAGACACCCCAATCGGCGGAAGTAAGCGCCACCCGTGGGGTTCCTCGAGTGGCAGTCTCACCCTCGGTCAGAGTGAAGAAACTTACTTGGGCATAATACGGGTCGAACGTGTAAGTTAAACGTTCGTGCCCCTCCAGGCTGTACGTCAGATCTTCCTCCGGTATCGGCTGGCTCAGACGGCTGACGTACATTCTCGCTTTTTTTGGGGCAAGCGAGCCTTCTGTTGTCATGGTGATGTTAACCGGGGTCTCGCAGATGTAGCGGAGGATCGGAGTTCGTCTCGCCATGGTGAATGCTGTATGTCACTCTATCGTCGAAAGGGGATTTTTAAACCCTTCTTCGTCCGCGGGGCGTAATTCCTTACCTTTTGCTCTAAAAACACCGTTTGGCGTAAGTGATAAGGAGCATTGTTTATTGTTCGGGCTCGGGGCAGCATCTCCGCTCAGCGGGTGTCCCGCGCCCCATGATCGATCGGCTAATATCTTAAAAGAAAACATCATCTGGCGTGAGTGATAAGGAGCATTGTTTATTGTTCTTCGGGTTCATCACCTCGGGGCAGCATCTCCGCTCAGCGGGTGTCCCGCCACACACACACACACACACACACACACACACACACACGCACACACACACACACACACACACACACACACACACGCACACACACACGCACTCACACAGACACAGCTCTGCAACAGGTTTTACAGCCGTGGGGTCATGTTTCCGCGAGCGGCTCTATGCGTGGGTATTTGACCGTCTTGCTGCAAAGACTTACAGCCGAGAGACGGCTATTTGTACCCCCTTCTTTAATTTACGAATTAAAAAACAGAAAAGGAAACGTAATAATTTAAGAATTAAAAATATTAAAGGGGCATTAAATAATAGACACTGATTTATGTTTAATTATTTCAGAATTAGTTAATTCTTTAATACATTAAAAAGATCTAGGTATTTTTAATCGTTCTTTAATTCATGAAATAAAGTGACATTAAAATATTAGACCCTGGGTGGGAGGGGAGGTATGGCTTGGAGGCGGTGCTTGGCCGGGGTTAGGGGAGGAGCTTGGGGGTGGGGCTAGGGGAGGAGCCAGGGGCGGAACTAGGGGAGGAGCCGGGGGCGGGGGCTTAGGGGCGGGACATACTGACGTCATCGACTCTGATTGGATGTGACGTCATAAGGGGCGGGGGCTAGGAGGTGGGACTAGGGGCGGGGCTTAGGGGCGGGGCATAATGACGTCATCGATTATGATTGGCTGTTACGTCATAAGGGGCGGGGCTTGGAGGCGGGACTAGGGGAGGGGCTTAGGGGCGGGACATAGTGACGTCATTAATTCTGATTGGCTATGACGTCATAGAGGGGGCGGGGCTTAGTGACGTGGCCGATTTTGATTGGCAGCTGTCACTTTTTTGACGAAAGGTGGGTCAGTTTTCTCTCTAATGGAAGACCGCAGGCACAATACTAGTTAAGGCCCAAAGTGGCAGGCGAAGAAAAATCTCAGATAAGCTGAAGCGAAGGATGGTGAGAACAGTCATAGTCAACCCACAGACCTGCTCCAACGACCTACAGCATGATTTTGCTGCAGATGTTTCATTCAACTATACAGCGCACATTGCACAAGGAGATGCTGTAATACAGAGGAAGCCTTTTCTGAGTACACGCCACAGAGTTGCTTGAGGTATGCTAAAGCACATTTGGACAAGCCAGCTTCATTTTGGAATAAGGTACTGTGGACTGATGAAACTAAAACTGAGTTATTTGGACATAACAAGGGGCAGTATGCATGGCTGAAAAAGAACACAGCATTCCAAGAAAAACACTTGCTACATACAGTAAAATTTGGAGGTGGTTCCATCATGCTGTAGGGCCGTGTGGCCAGTGCAGGTACTGGGAATCTTGTTAAAGTTGAGGGTCACATGGATTCCAGTCAATATTAGCAGAAACAATGTTCAAGAAACAATGACAAAGTTGAAGTTGTGCCGGGGCTGGATCTTTCAATAAGACAACAACTCAAAACACTGCTCAAAATCTACTAAGGCATTCATGCAGAGGAACAAGCACAATGTTCTTGAATCACCATCTCAGTCCCCAGACCTTAATGTTATTGAAAATCTGTGGTGTGATTTAAAGCAGGCTGTCCATGCTCAGAAAGAAAAATGGTCCAAAATACCTTCAACCACAATCCAGACTCTCATTGGAAGCTATAGGAAGCATTTAGAGGCTGTTATTTCTGCAAAAGGAGGATCTACTGAATACTGATGTATTTTTTTTCTGTTGGGGTGCCCAAATTTATGCACCTGCCAAATTTAGTTTAATGAATTATTGCATAATTTCTGTAAATCCTATAAACTTCATTTCACTTCTCAGATATCACTGTGTTTGTCTGCTATATGATATATCCATCCATCTATCCATCCATTTTCTTCCGCTTTATCCGGAGTCAGGTCACGGGGGCAGCAGCTCAAGCAAAGCCACCCAGACCTCCCGATCCACACACACCTCCCCCAGCTCCTCCGAGGGAACCCCAAGGCGTTCCCAAGCCAGCCCAGAGATGTAGTCCCTCCAGCGTGTCCTGGGTCTTCCTCGGGGCCTCCTCCCAGTGGGACGTCTGATCCAAACAACCAATGATTTATAAAGGAAAACCATGGAAATCATCAGGGGTGCCCAAACCTTTACATACAACTGTACAGTGTTGCCACAGTTACTTTGAAAGTTACTTCATTTGTTGCTTTTTTAGTCACTTTATACAGTTACATTGGCTTGCAAACGTATTCAGCCCCTTGGTATTTCACGCATTTTATTTTGTTTATGGCATTTCAAATACAAAAAGTAAACCTGGCTTCTCAATATAAAAAATTCAAAAATGATCTTCCTTAGACTAAAACTGAAAGTAAATCTCTACAACTTGATAGAAATTAAATACAAATATAAATATAGATGATGGGTTGCAAATATAGATGATGGGTTGCATAAGTAATCAGCCACTTTGGTATAATACCTGTAAATAATCAGTTTAATTCCCAGTTTGCTTCAGACAAGTCAGGGGATGGATACATGAACATTTCCAAGACACTGAATATGTCTTGAACTTTATTAACATCAGTTATGAGGAAATACAAACAGTATGGCACTCTATGGTAAATCTGTGTGGAGTAGACAGTTCTCAAAAACTGAGTGAGAAAAGTGAGGAAAACAATCAAGACACCCAGACAACCCAGAAGTTATAGGCGTATGTGGGTGTGATTGGAGAAATTGTGCATAGTGCATGTTTTGCATTTTGTATCTCCAGTTGTACAGCTTCATGATGAAGTGGTGTAGAGGAGGGTTTTATTAAAAAGAAGACCTGCAAGTTAGCTACAATTTGCCGGTACATCTGAGATGCAAGCCTACATTTAATGTTTTAGTGAAAGAAAACCCTCCTCTGTACAACTTCATCACAGCAACACTGTGGCAACACTGCTTATATATAATGTTCAACATCTCTAAAGTCCCACAATTCTATGAGTATTTTCACAGATAATCTCCAGAATTTATGTCACAGCTTGTTGAACAGAAATTACCACTGATTAGTAATAGCACACACTCTCATGCACACGCACACACACACACACACACACACGCACGCACACACACATTCTCAGTAGTCCAATATTACAGCTGTGTTCCAAAATAATAAAAAAAACAAACAAACTGATATGTAAAGTGACAATTGCTCCATCACATGCACTGCCAACTTAACTGAAGTGATAAAAAAAAAAAAAGGTACATTTTGTAGTGCAGCAAAAAACATGTTCATTATGCCACATTTTTGCAATGTTCACAGACTGCACAGTTTAATTTACACATTAAAATATTTCAAATTGTTTAAAAGAGTGATTTGTTTTTTTTTTGTCACTGTTCTTGTGTTTTTGAGAGCGTGTGTAAATATTTTGCTATTTGAGGGGTGATGTTTAAAATTACACACTGAAAAAAAATCTATATGCAACACTTTTGTTTTTGCTCCCATTTTTCATGAGCTGAACTCAAAGATCTAAAAAAAATTTCTACATCCACAAAAGACCTATTTCTCGCAAATATTGTTCACAAATTTGTCTAAATCTGTGTTAGTGAGCACATCTCCTTTGCTAAGATAATCCATCCCACCTCACAGGTGTGGCATATCAAGATGCTGATTAGACAGCATGATTATTGCACAGGTGTGCCGTGACACCACATTTCCAGAATTTTAGAGCAAAATTATAGATTTGATATCATTATTTATATCTTATTTATAAATAAGAGTAACACCCCAGCCTTGCTTCGCATCACGAAGGACGTGACTAAATGTATATGCTGGTGGGCAGGCCTCATTTAAGGGGAGGACAGCTGCAGTCCACTGACAGACTGCCCCCAGGTGGAAACGGACCATCAGATCAGAACATAAAGATCATAGTGATCTGACTGTCACATCACCCACATGAGCTCTGTTCCACATGACGCAGTCAGTCCTGCAGCTTACCGGCAGGACATGCGTGTGGGCCGGTTGGACAATGTTATTATATGGTGTGTGATTTTATTTTATTTTTTGTTATGTCCATGTCCTTCCTGATATCAGGCAGTTTCCTGCACTTTTCACAGGCCAGTGATAGTAGCTCAGTGGTAAAGTTTCTGAGTGGCAATCAGAGCTTTATGAAAGCGTGGATTCAAATCCTGTGGGTAACATATTTTTTATTTTTTTATTTTCACAGCAGCTGCGTGATGTGGTTACACATCTCACTGCTGCTCGCACTGTGTTCCCGCGTGCATGAAACTGTTGCAACATCTATCTTCTATTCATCATTTATCTTCTCTTTTGTTTCATGGTGTGCTGAGATGACCTGTTCTGACAGAAGTTGCCCCTAAGTTGCACATATTCGCTCTATGTGTGAAGGTGCCCAAATGAGAGGACCATCACCACTTGACTGACATTTCAGAGTTTGTAAATTTTTACTTAATTTGATTTATTTACTTCTACATACAAGATAGGTTACACTTTCATCCCTTTGACAGCTCAGAATCCCTTTTATGATGTCATCAGACACAATGATAAAAGCGTTTTCTACCCCGGTAACTTAGATAGGGAAGTATGGGTGGGGCTTCTTGGTGGCCTGCCACTGTGGCATGGATCCTGACTTGCAGCAAAAAATGAATGAATGAGGTCAGAATGGAACATATGTATGTTTTGAACATAAATAAAGGCAGGCACTGATAGAAAAAGTATATATTTAAATTTACAGCTACATTTCTATGCAGCTATGTATAAGAAGTACCTTTAAATTACTACTTGTAAAATTAACATTAGTCATGTTGCTTCTTCTTCCAGCTGAATAATATCCGGTATGTTTTTTGCTTTTTGTACAAATTCACATTAAGTAGAAATTGTGTGTCGCTCCGCTCACAATACATATACAAACAATGAGTGGACTTGTTTGGCATCACTGCTCTTAGCAAAGAAACTTTTAAATGTGTGGATGTGTAGCCCTGGTGTACCATCACCGAGCTCTGCAGATTTTGTTGCCATAAAAAGCTTTTGGGTTTACTGCGGGAAGGAGACCAAAGTACTTTAAGTCCATCTGGAAGCAAATATAGCAGATGCTAAAGTTTTGCAGTGACATTTACACAGGAAAAAGCAATTCCAACATTATGATTCAACCCACAAGAACAGAGTCAATTAGGCTATTCTTTTTTTTTTTTTTAGATTGTGCAAGGTAAGATCAAAGAAGTCTGTGGTAATTACTGGTAAAAGTCTGGTTACCCAGCAGTCTGTGAAAGTTGCTCGGATTTCATTCTGGCTTCTTTTCTTCATTCCCTGGTGAGTAACAGGAATATTGCTGCTTTCTCACAATCCCACCCACTCCCATTGCTAAACGTGTGTTGGATGTTTATTGCTGCTGGCCAGGCGGGGCTGCAGACTGCAGCTCATCTCTAACTATGTTTGACCACGAGGCCCTTCACTGAAGGTAAGCTGGCAGTGGGAATTCTACTTAGGATCAAGGCCAGGATGCCACATTTTTAGAAACCCTAAAATCATTAAGGATTTTTGCAAAGTGATTCAGTTACTCTTGAGGCCAATAAACAGCCATAGCTTTTGGAGTGGGGCTGGAAACAAACACTTTTCCCTCAAGCAATTCTGCAACAACTACTCCTTCTCCGCCTCATTATGAAACCAACTCAACTCCAAGCTTCCTGTGATGATCACATGATAAATCATATGAGACTATGTATCTGGTGGTTAGAAGCTTCAGGCTTTTTTTGTCCTTCCACATCATCCTTGGCTTCTGTTAAAGCAATATAGGGTCTAATATTTCAAACTGTCAGCCACCAATAAATAAAATATAACTTAACTAGAAGCACTCAGAGAGTGCAAACCTCCACCAAGGCCATAGGGTCACTGACCCTAAAGAGATTCCCTCCTTGGCACAGTGATCTATTCAACAATTCAGTGTTACAACCAAAACTATGATACATACACTTCTCTTTCCTTTATATTTGACATCCTTGACCATAAAAACATACCACTAGAACTTGGAATCACTTTTGTGTCTTTATTAGTTCAAAAGTTATTGTATAAAAATGATTTTTAGGTAATGGTGGTTTTCTACTGGATCTAGCTCCATAACATTTGAAGCTACATCAAATCTGATGACACCTTACTGAATCAGTACAGATTCAGCTACAATTTGGTGTTAGTTGTGTATCTCTAGCTTCATTTGTTACCTCACACTGACACATTTTCTATTTTCCCTATATTTTTGCATATTCTGGATCACTAGATCCGGAATCCGGATCCGATCATCACCAAACTTTGTTGTTTGATAGAACATTTGACTATTTTTTCAAGCCTTTGTGCCTTGTTTTTGTGGAGTTAGAAACTAGAATTTCAAAATTCCCCCTATCCCGCAATGGTGAAGAATCCTTTAAAAAATTCATTTGTTCCTCTTGTCATTTCCAACCACTCCACAAAATTTCATCAAAATCCGTTCAAACCTTTTTGAGTTATCCTGCTGACAAACAGACAGACAAACAAACAAACGCGACCGAAAACATAATCTCCTTGGCGGTGGTAAAAATCACACTGCTATATTTTCTCATCAGGCCTTCATGAAGGACAAAACATTTACTTCAATCTCACAGGACTTCCTAGAGTTTCATTTACATGATGTTTCACTGTGACAAGGGTTTAGGTAATATCTAACATGTTAAAAGTTCTCACCTTGAAATTTCTGTGCATTGTCTTGCAGCGCATGACATCACAGCTGATGTTTCATCTTTCAGAAATAATTACTGTAATATTTTGTTTTCTAGCCTACCACACAAATCAATCAATCAATCAATCAATTTCTTTATATAGCGCCAAATCACAACAAACAGTTGCCCCAAGGCGCTTTATATTGTAAGGCAAGGCCATACAATAATTATGTAAAACCCCAACGGTCAAAACGACCCCCTGTGAGCAAGCACTTGGCTACAGTGGGAAGGAAAAACTCCCTTTTAACAGGAAGAAACCTCCAGCAGAACCAGGCTCAGGGAGGGGCAGTCTTCTGCTGGGACTGGTTGGGGCTGAGGGAGAGAACCAGGAAAAAGACATGCTGTGGAGGGGAGCAGAGATCAATCACTAATGATTAAATGCAGAGTGGTGCATACAGAGCAAAAAGAGAAAGAAACAGTGTATCATGGGAACCCCCCAGAAGTCTACGTCTATAGCAGCATAACTAAGGGATGGTTCAGGGTCACCTGATCCAGCCCTAACTATAAGCTTTAGCAAAAAGGAAAGTTTTAAGCCTAATCTTAAAAGTAGAGAGGGTGTCTGTCTCCCTGATCTGAATTGGGAGCTGGTTCCACAGGAGAGGAGCCTGAAAGCTGAAGGCTCTGCCTCCCATTCTACTCTTACAAACCCTAGGAACTACAAGTAAGCCTGCAGTCTGAGAGCGAAGCGCTCTATTGGGGTGATATGGTACTACAAGGTCCCTAAGATAAGATGGGACCTGATTATTCAAAACCTTATAAGTAAGAAGAAGAATTTTAAATTCTATTCTAGAATTAACAGGAAGCCAATGAAGAGAGGCCAATATGGGTGAGATATGCTCTCTCCTTCTAGTCCCCGTCAGTACTCTAGCTGCAGCATTTTGAATTAACTGAAGGCTTTTTAGGGAACTTTTAGGACAACCTGATAATAATGAATTACAATAGTCCAGCCTAGAGGAAATAAATGCATGAATTAGTTTTTCAGCATCACTCTGAGACAAGACCTTTCTGATTTTAGAGATATTGCGTAAATGCAAAAAAGCAGTCCTACATATTTGTTTAATATGCGCTTTGAATGACATATCCTGATCAAAAATGACTCCAAGATTTCTCACAGTATTACTAGAGGTCAGGGTAATGCCATCCAGAGTAAGGATCTGGTTAGACACCATGTTTCTAAGATTTGTGGGGCCAAGTACAATAACTTCAGTTTTATCTGAGTTTAAAAGCAGGAAATTAGAGGTCATCCATGTCTTTATGTCTGTAAGACAATCCTGCAGTTTAGCTAATTGGTGTGTGTCCTCTGGCTTCATGGATAGATAAAGCTGGGTATCATCTGCGTAACAATGAAAATTTAAGCAATACCGTCTAATAATACTGCCTAAGGGAAGCATGTATAAAGTGAATAAAATTGGTCCTAGCACAGAACCTTGTGGAACTCCATAATTAACTTTAGTCTGTGAAGAAGATTCCCCATTTACATGAACAAATTGTAATCTATTAGACAAATATGATTCAAACCACCGCAGCGCAGTGCCTTTAATACCTATGGCATGCTCTAATCTCTGTAATAAAATTTTATGGTCAACAGTATCAAAAGCAGCACTGAGGTCTAACAGAACAAGCACAGAGATGAGTCCACTGTCCGAGGCCATAAGAAGATCATTTGTAACCTTCACTAATGCTGTTTCTGTACTATGATGAATTCTAAAACCTGACTGAAACTCTTCAAATAGACCATTCCTCTGCAGATGATCAGTTAGCTGTTTTACAACTACCCTTTCAAGAATTTTTGAGAGAAAAGGAAGGTTGGAGATTGGCCTATAATTAGCTAAGATAGCTGGGTCAAGTGATGGCTTTTTAAGTAATGGTTTAATTACTGCCACCTTAAAAGCCTGTGGTACATAGCCAACTAACAAAGATAGATTGATCATATTTAAGATCGAAGCATTAAATAATGGTAGGGCTTCCTTGAGCAGCCTGGTAGGAATGGGGTCTAATAAACATGTTGATGGTTTGGATGAAGTAACTAATGAAAATAACTCAGACAGAACAATCGGAGAGAAAGAGTCTAACCAAATACCGGCATCACTGAAAGCAGCCAAAGATAACGATACGTCTTTGGGATGGTTATGAGTAATTTTTTTTCTAATAGTTAAAATTTTGTTAGCAAAGAAAGTCATGAAGTCATTACTAGTTAAAGTTAATGGAATACTCAGCTCAATAGAGCTCTGACTCTTTGTCAGCCTGGCTACAGTGCTGAAAAGAAACCTGGGGTTGTTCTTATTTTCTTCAATTAGTGATGAGTAGAAAGATGTCCTAGCTTTACGGAGGGCTTTTTTATAGAGCAACAGACTCTTTTTTCAGGCTAAGTGAAGATCTTCTAAATTAGTGAGACGCCATTTCCTCTCCAACGTACGGGTTATCTGCTTTAAGCTACGAGTTTGTGAGTTATACCACGGAGTCAGACACTTCTGATTTAAAGCTCTCTTTTTCAGAGGAGCTACAGCATCCAAAGTTGTCTTCAATGAGGATGTAAAACTATTGACGAGATACTCTATCTCCCTTACAGAGTTTAGGTAGCTACTCTGCACTGTGTTGGTATATGGCATTAGAGAACATAAAGAAGGAATCATATCCTTAAACCTAGTTACAGCGCTTTCTGAAAGACTTCTAGTGTAATGAAACTTATTCCCCACTGCTGGGTAGTCCATCAGAGTAAATGTAAATGTTATTAAGAAATGATCAGACAGAAGGGAGTTTTCAGGGAATACTGTTAAGTCTTCTATTTCCATACCATAAGTCAGAACAAGATCTAAGATATGATTAAAGTGGTGGGTGGACTCATTTACTTTTTGAGCAAAGCCAATAGAGTCTAATAATAGATTAAATGCAGTGTTGAGGCTGTCATTCTCAGCATCTGTGTGGATGTTAAAATCGCCCACTATAATTATCTTATCTGAGCTAAGCACTAAGTCAGACAAAAGGTCTGAAAATTCACAGAGAAACTCACAGTAACGACCAGGTGGACGATAGATAATAACAAATAAAACTGGTTTTTGGGACTTCCAATTTGGATGGACAAGACTAAGAGACAAGCTTTCAAATGAATTAAAGCTCTGTCTGGGTTTTTGATTAATTAATAAGCTGGAATGGAAGATTGCTGCTAATCCTCCGCCCCGGCCCGTGCTACGAGCATTCTGACAGTTAGTATGACTCGGGGGTGTTGACTCATTTAAACTAACATATTCATCCTGCTGTAACCAGGTTTCTGTTAGGCAGAATAAATCAATATGTTGATCAATTATTATATCATTTACCAACAGGGACTTAGAAGAGAGAGACCTAATGTTTAATAGACCACATTTAACTGTTTTAGTCTGTGGTGCAGTTGAAGGTGCTATATTATTTTTTCTTTTTGAATTTTTATGCTTAAATAGATGTTTGCTGGTTATTGGTAGTCTGGGAGCAGGCACCGTCTCTACGGGGATGGGGTAATGAGGGGATGGCAGGGGGAGAGAAGCTGCAGAGAGGTGTGTAAGACTACAACTCTGCTTCCTGGTCCCAACCCTGGATAGTCACGGTTTGGAGGATTTAAGAAAATTGGCCAGATTTCTAGAAATGAGAGCTGCTCCATCCAAAGTGGGATGGATGCCGTCTCTCCTAACAAGACCAGGTTTTCCCCAGAAGCTTTGCCAATTATCTATGAAGCCCACCTCATTTTTTGGACACCACTCAGACAGCCAGCAATTCAAGGAGAACATGCGGCTAAACATGTCACTCCCGGTCCGATTGGGGAGGGTCCCAGAGAAAACTACAGAGTCCGACATTGTTTTTGCAAAGTTACACACCGATTTAATGTTAATTTTAGTGACCTCCGATTGGCGTAACCGGGTGTCATTACTGCCGACGTGAATTACAATCTTACCAAATTTACGCTTAGCCTTAGCCAGCAGTTTCAAATTTCCTTCAATGTCGCCTGCTCTGGCCCCCGGAAGACAATTGACTATGGTTGCTGGTGTCGCTAACTTCACATTTCTCAAAACAGAGTCGCCAATAACCAGAGTTTGATCCTCGGCGGGTGTGTCGTCGAGTGGGGAAAAACGGTTAGAGATGTGAACGGGTTGGCGGTGTACACGGGGCTTCTGTTTAGGGCTACGCTTCCTCCTCACAGTCACCCAGTCAGCCTGCTTTCCCGGCTGCTCGGGATCTGCCAGGGGGGAACTAACGGCGGCTAAGGTACCTTGGTCCGCACCGACTACAGGGGCCTGGCTAGCTGTAGAATTTTCCACGGTGCGGAGCCGAGTCTCCAATTCGCCCAGCCTGGCCTCCAAAGCTACGAATAAGCTACACTTATTACAAGTACCGTTACTGCTAAAGGAGGCCGAGGAATAACTAAACATTTCACACCCAGAGCAGAAAAGTGCGGGAGAGACAGGAGAAGCCGCCATGCTAAATCGGCTAAGAGCTAGTAGCTATGCTAAGCTAGCGGATTCCTAAAAACACGCAAGGTGAATAATGTGTAAATAATTTAGAGGTGATTCAGCAGAAGGAGTGCTTTAGTTAAGGCACGTAAAGATTACACTGGGAAACAAATCGTAATCTAGATAACTAGATCAATCTAACTGCACAGATTAAACAGCTAACAGATACAGAAAAACACCGCTGTGCTCCGGAACAGGAAGTGATACAATACCGTAGTGAGAGCCAACCACCAGTAGAGGCAAGCAAGAGCTTGAAATTCAAAAGCCTGTGCAAAATGTGCATGAAATCTTCAGATAATTCAAAATATGGCTACCAGAGTATTTCCTACAGGAATTGTGACTGCATCACGCCTTAGTTGGCCTCCTTTCATTGATTGTCTTTGACCATAATAGCAGATATTCGGGTTTTGTTGTTGACAACTAAAATACTCAATGACTGCACACTGACCTATCTTGTAGGATGTACTGAGCCTTGGGTGCCATCATGAGTGTTGGTATAATGCTTTACAAAGTAATGCTGGAATCACATGACAGTTGTCTGTAATGTAGAAAACCTGTGTTGTAACACTTTACTTGAAGGTACTGTCATAATCGTGACATGACACTGTCATAACTGTTACATGACACAGTCATGAATGTGTCATAAACATTATGTCAATGTCATAAATGTTTATGATTGCTGTCATAAAGTGTCATTCAGTTTTTGTCATGACAAGTTGACATTAATCAAAGTGACATGACCAGAAGTTGTCTTTGTCATGACAACTTGACATTAAATTTGTTTAGGATGTCCTTATTATGACAACTTGACATTAATCAAAGTGACATTACCAGAAGTTGTCTTTATCATGACAACTTGGCATTAAATCTGTTTAGGATGTCCTTATTATAACAGCTTGAGATTAATCAAAGTGACATGACCAGAAGTTGTCTTTGTCATGACAACTTGGCATTAAATTTGTTTAGGATGTCCTTATTATAACAGCTTGAGATTAATCAAAGTGACATTACCTGAAGTTGTCTTTGTCATGACAACTTGACATTAAATTTGTTTAGGATGTCCTTATTATGACAAATTGACATTAATCAACATGACAGTAAACACAAAAATAGATGCATATGTTGTTAATGTGAAGTTGTCATGACAAAGACATTTTCTGGTACTGTCATGTTGATTAATGTCAATTTGTCATAATAAGGACATCCTAAACAAATTTAATGTCAAGTTGTCATGACAAAGACAACTTCTGGTCATGTCACTTTGATTAATCTCAAGCTGTTATAATAAGGACATCCTAAACAGATTTAATGCCATGTTGTCATGATAAAGACAACTTTTGTGTTTATGACATAATTATATTATTAGGTAAGACTTTATAATAATGACACCTTATTTAGCCTTCATTAAGCATGAATAAATATGTAATGAATTCATCTCAAATAATTAAGAATGACTCATACTTAAGTAATTAAGAAGTCCTTTTGGCTGCTCCATGGTTTGCACTTGTGTTGTCACAGCAAATCCGAGATGCATCTGCATGTTGAATTGACACATTTTACACCAGATGCCCTTCTTGACACAATTCCATATTACATGGAGAAATGTGTCAGAGGTGGAGTTTGAACTGGAAATCTTCCACATTTAAACCAAGGGCATTAACCATTTAGAGCCACCACTTCAGTCTACTTAATAAGTAATTAATAAATTTAATTAATGCTTTACGTATCATGAATAGTCCCATTCATTATGTGCTTGCTCAAAGTTTTTCATAATTAATAAACAATGAACAAACTATTTGTAAGTGCACTATGTATGCACTATTATACCATGAATTACTTTGTGTTCATGGCAAGTTGACATAATGATTATTATAATTACATGCACAAGGTTACACACCAATTCAAATATCTTCATTACACTGCGATAACTGTGTCATGACTCATGACAGCCAGTTGATACTTCATGATATGTTAATGACAAATCAAAATGCTACCACTTTACTTGAGGTCAAAAATATCTTTATTACACTGTCATAATGGTGTCATGACTAGGGATGGTATTGATAAGATTTTATCGATATCGATGCCATTATTGATTCCGCTTATCGATCCGATTTCTTATCGATTCCCTTATCGATACCTCTTGTGAATTTTCTGTGTACTAAAAGTAGGCTTTACAGGTTTTTTATGTCAAAATTTTAAATTGGTCACTCACTGGATCCTTGATCTCTGGACAAAAATAAAAATAAATAAAATCTGTAGTTTTTGTCAAAAGCATTTCCTTTCAGACATTTTGGCATGAATGTCTCTCCGTACCTCTGAGCTGAGCTCAGACGGCTGCTGCACGTCAGTGCAGGGCGTCTCATTTTGGGAAGAAAAAAATGTTTTGACTGATTGCAGTTTGTTTGTATACAACATTTGGAAAGAGGTGTCATTTGATTTAAACGGCATTATTAATTCTGACAGGACTCTATCGTTGCAACTTGACTCGGCAACGAGTCTCGCAGCATTTGGAGCTGTGTGAACAGAATGGAGGACGAGTCTCATTTCTTTCTCCCAACAAGACAGGAGCCCCAGTTAGTGACTTTAATCCACACAAAAGTGACTCACGATTGAAATATTCAGGGATGAAAGTGGTGAAAAAAAAAAAAAAAAGCTGAAACCCAAAATTACTCCCCAACACGACCTGCATGAAAAATTTTGAATTCTAGAAGCTCTGAAATGCAATCTGGAACTCATTCATTCATTCATTCATGTTTTACCGCTTTGTCCAATTAAGGGTGGCGGGGGGCTGGAGCCTATCCCAGCAGTCACAGAGCGTGAGGTGGGGTACACCCAGGACAGGATGCCAGTCTGTCGCAGGGCCACAAATAGACAAACAAACACAGACACACCCACACACACACCTACGGACAATTTTAAAGATGCCAGTCCACCTAACCTGCATGTCTTTGGATGTGGGAGGAAACCAGAGCACCCGGAGGAAACCCACACAAACACTGGGAGAACATGCAAACTCCACACAGAAAGGCCACGGGAATCTAACCCATGACCTTTTCGCTGGGAGGCAACAGTGCTAACCACTAATCCACCGTGCTGCCGCAGTCTGGAACTATTCCAGACAATTAACTTCAGTGAGTGCAGCATCTATTTTGGTGAGAGGAAAAAAGAAAACTTTCCTTATTCAAATTCATTCCAGTAGTATTCTGATCTTACTGGGATGCAGCAGTTCTAGCTTGGCAGACAGTTCTGGAGGAAATCACTGAAGAAATTAACAATTTGAAAATATGGTTTGACCGAAGCAAATTGTCATTAAACTTAAATAAAACAGGGATGAAGTGGAGGTCTAAGAGTCACTAGGTGTTCACAGGAAACAGTTATTAATTTCTATATGTATTTATTTATTTTCATTGTTAGTTGGTTTTATCTTTTCTGTTGTGTTTTGTTTTACCATGTTCTTTTTGTCTCTTTCTCTAAAAATGTATTGTCTCTTTCTCTAAAAATGTATTGTCTGTCTGTTTGTCTGTTTGTCAGCAGGATAACTCAAAAGGTTTTGAACGGATTTTGATGAAATTTTGTGGAGTGGTTGGAAATGACAAGAGGAACAAGTGATTAAATTTTAGTGGTGATCTGGATTACGATCCGGATCCAGGAATTTTTTTTAAGGATTCTTCACCACTGCGGGATAGGGGGAATTTTGACATTCTAGTTTCTAACTCCACAAAAACAAGGCAGAAAGGCTTGAAAAAAATTAGGGTGTAACATAGTCAAATGTTCTATCAAACAACAAAGTTTGGTGATGATCGGATCCGGATTCCGGATCTGGTGATCCAGAATATGCAAAAATATAGGGAAAATAGAAAATGTGTCAGTGTGAGGTGACAAATGAAGGTAGAGATGCACAACTAACACCAAATTGTAGCTGAATCTGTACTGATTCAGTAAGGTGTCATCAGATTTGATGTAGCTTCAAATGTTATGGAACTAGATCCAGAAGAAAACCGCCATTACCGAAAAATCATTTTTATACAATAACCTTTGAACTAATAAAGACATAAAAGTGATTCCAAGTTCTAGTGGTATGTTTTCATGGTCAAGGATGTCAAATATACAGGAAAGAAAAGTGTAGATCACTGTGCCAAGGAGGGAATCTCTTTAGGGTCAGTGACCCTATGGCCTTGTTTAGAGAAGTGTTTCATAAATGTTAAAAAATTCATATATTTGCAGTTTAGTTGAATAATAAATTGAATTTTGTCTGTTATTTGTTTTTGTCTATAAGCACATGCAATATCAATATCAGTACTCAGATGACAGTAGCTTCTGGGAAAGGTGCAAGTTGCAATAAACTGTGATGCCAAGCGCGAAGAATACATGCTATCCAGTCACAGCAGATGGAAATTTTTTACTACTGAGCAAACATCACTGTTAGACCTTTTTAGGTTCAATGATTCCACGGCGTGTACATGTTATGGCGTCAGTGACCCCATGGCCTTGGTGGAGGTTTGCACTCTCTGAGTGCTTCTAGTTGTTGTTGTTGCTATTGTTATTAATATATGAATAAAAATAAATAAAAAAAAACAATATGAACAATATTTAATTGAACAATATATACAAAATGGTCTATGAGTTTTGTTGTCCATTGATATGGTAAACAGTGCTTTACGCAGAGAAAGCAACAGTGTTATCCAGTAACATTCACAGGCAAACTAGTGGAGCAATCCTGATAGTTACACACTCTTTGTTTGAGCACATGAGATTGTCATCAGAGGCTCTCCGTCTGCTCCGTGTGCTTTCACTGGTCGCTGTGTGTAATGGCGCAGGGCGCATTTGGAGCCCAATAGTATGTACTCATTGGAGCACCCAGGGGGCTATTCAAACGGGTCAACTCGTAACATATCACTCCTGAAAATGATCGTTGGCTTTTCACGTGAGGTAAATCTGCCCTACGATTGGACTTTGGAACACCATGTGATGGTGAAACAATTCCGATTGGACGCTAACATTGCGCACATCATCACACAGCTTCTATGAGGAGTACAAAGACGGCCGATGGCTGGCTCAAAAGTCCGCGAAGTTAACTTTTCAGCAAAAAAAGTAAGTTTCTATCTTATATCATTAAAAAGTTATTTATAATTTAGTAAAGCTGGGTCTTAGCCGCCGTATATGACGGCGTCGGCCCCAGACGGTTAAATACCAATTGTAAAGGTCAAAATAAAGATACACAACATAATAATTAACACATGCAAATAAAACAGGAAAAAATATTAGTAACAAATTTACTTCTCTGACAATCTTCCTCCTCATTCTTCTGTGACTTTTCCCCTTCGTCCTGTTTTTGGTCTTCCTCTTCTTCTTGACATCATCTGATGACAGTGGTCATGTGCAATATTCAGATGACTCAGACGAACATTCTAATGATGTGTTGGAGGAACAAGGTTGGGTAGGATTACTTTGAAAGAATACATGTGGATTACATGTATGTATGTACATACATTTGGATTACTTGTAATCTGATTACTTTTGGATTAATTGTAATGTTAGAGCAAATAGAGAAATACACACAGGGACAATGCGTACAGTACATTTTAATATACTGAAAAAGATTTACCTGATGCCAACTGCTCCTACAGAAGGTCTCGTTCATTAGTCAGCTCATCAATTTTGTTGTTTTGCCAGTCTACCTTCATCTCTAGCATTTTTTTTCATCTGATGTTTTTCATCCAACATTGCAGTTGGGGCCATTGAAACACCTGAGGCAGAAAGCACAGAGAGGTCCATTTATTAAAATAAAGGAAACTAGAAAATTACACTGAATGGACAATTTTCAAGTTGTGCTGCCAAGACGTCCAGTTAGTAAGCCTCTTGCTCATGTGTTTGGTGTCATTAGAAACAACAGCTTGTTATGACGCCTCGCGGCTAACCAATTGGTTGTTATGGGTCAGTTACCGTGGTCGTGAAGCATTGTGTCTTCTCCAAAAAAGCAAAAATTAAAAAGCAAAACACTCAGTCTGGGCTAAAAACAGAAGAGTGATGGACTTCTGCTGACAGGAGCTTCTTTCAGAGACTGTTTGTCAGTGTGATCCTGGTGTGAGGGAAGTGCTGAACCCCTCACACCGGCCAGAGAGAGACAGCAGCCGTGTCAGAGTGTCCGGCCCTGTCGGGTCAATAGTCACTCCTGGTGGTTATGATGCCTCACAGAGCGGCTCACCGATCCATTGTCATAACGCCTCATGGAGCAGCTAACCGATCCATTGTTATGATGCCTCATGGAGCAGCTAACCGATCCATTGTTATGATGCCTCATGGAGCAGCTAACCGATCCGTTGTTATGATGCCTCATGGAGCAGCTAACCAATCCGTTGTTATGACGCCTCACGGAGCAGCGAACCGATCCATTGTTATGACACCTCACAGAGCGTCTAACCGACCCGTTATTATGAGGCCTCATGGAGAGGCTAACCAATTGAAGGTGGATGCTGGTTAAATGATGTCTCTGAAAGTCAATGCAAGTCCAGATTTCTTGTTTCATTTTGGCTTTGGTGTCCTTTGTTAGTGCAATGTGACTGGGTCTTTACATTCATTGCTAGGAACGTTCAACGACCAAAATACCAACATTCTGGGTGCAATGAACATGTTTTTACTATTATCTGATTTCTTTGTGTGACTGACATCGCTAGTCAAGCATTCAAAAGGCTATTCCTACCTCCACACAACTCCAAACAATGACGAGAAAGTTTCTTGACAGTTCTTTTTGTTGAACGAAAGCGTCTTCCTAACTGGACAGAGTTGTGATGTCATCACGAATGCATGTAGGCACTGGTCTGTCGCAACTTGAAAATCACTCATTGTGTTAGAAACAAAAATGTAAGTGCTTTGAGAAAACATTGAGACATTATAAAGAGCGATACTATTATTATTATTATTAGTAGTGGTTAGTGCGCTTGGTTTCAGTGCAGAAGGTTCTGGGTTCAAATCCCACCCCTGCCACATTTCCCCATGTAATGTGGAGTTTCGTCAGGAAGGGCATCCGGCATAAAACCTGTGCCAATTCAACATGCAGATCCACCTTGGATTTGTTGTGGCGACCCCGAGTGCAAACAAGGGAGCAGCCGAAGGGAATTACTATTATTAGTAGTAGTAGTATTTATTTTTATTTTAAACTATGCAGAAATACTTAAAGTGAAAAGTAGTCTTGAATCAAAAGGTATAACAGACAGGATAAAAAATCAGAGTAAATCATACACTCACATATATTTTTCATAATTGTGTGAAAAATAAATTTGTACATTCATGAGCTCTGTGTTGGGTCTCGCAAGTGACACCAGGGTTGCAGTCACTGATCTATATGTAAAAATATCTGGATATCTCATTGGTCCATAAACGCCGTACAAACCATTGAAGCAAACGAGTCGCCACATTACCAATTTGCAAGCTATGTGGACCGCATGTCGATGGCTTGTTAGAATGTCAACAATTTTGAGTAATAATCAAGCTGATTCTCTCATTTCCTTCCTTTTGTTTTTCAGTTAATGTAACCTTCATCCCTCCTTATCTATGTATGTCATGATCAGCTATTTCATTTATTTCCTTTCTTTCTTTTAGTACTTTGACACTTTCTTCCCCTTCTCTTCTCATATCTCACTGGGACAAATACTCAGTTCTCCTCAGCACTGCCATGTCATGTATCACTTATAACCGATGCTGAATTCAGAAATGTCACAATTTGTTTTCTTATGCTTCTATGTCATTGTCACATAGGAACAATGGTTACAGTTTCATGAATAGTTTGTCAGACTCTCTTTTTTATTTAAACTGCAATGACATGTCCATGATAAATGCAATGAAAAGCAACCGGAATCCATCTGAAAGCCATCTCAAAGCCGTCCTGTGAGACCAACACCGAGGTGGTTTTGTCCCGCGTAATGAACGGCTCTGTGGCGCATCCCTCCACTTTTCTTTCCATGAAAAAAACTCCTGTAACAGTGGAATGTGCCAAAAAAGTGCTGATGTCCACGACTTCTGCCTTTTTGTGAAAGTCAGACAAGGTCCCAGATTAACAAAGCCTTCACGTTGGAAATGATCTGGTTGTTTCAGTGGGATCTGAGCATGTCGATCGGCGCTGGGAGCACGCCGCGCTCTCAGCAGTTGTGGGCCGTCCTTAAAGCGGCAGTAACACTCCTTAATATGTATAATCCCCATAAAATCGTCCGTGAAAGCCATATTAATTTTCTGAACGGTGTCCACCTCAGGTCTCTCACAGTTTCTGGAAAAAAATTGATGCAGCAAAGCTCCAAATCGTTCAGACATTTATTCACAATAACAAAACGACGAGAGGGGTGGACCAGTGCTCACACAAAGCCTGCTCACAGGCGAATGACGCAACCAACAGGCGTGAAAAAACTCACGCATGCGCACGAAGGTTCAAGCTTGTCTGATGCAATCACACGTGATTCAAATCCATATGGTTTTTGAAAAAAATAAAAAGGTCAGATACTTTTCTAACAGACCTCGTATATATATATATATATATATATATATATATATATATATATATATATATATATATATATATATATACAGTAGAGATTAATCCAGGTTTTGAGTATATTTCTTATTGTTACATGGGAAACAAGGTACCAGTAGATTCAGTACATTCTCACAAATCCAACAAGACCAAGCATTCATGATATGCACACTCTTTAAGGCTATGAAATTGGGCTATTAGTAACAAAAGTAGAAAAGGGGGTGTTCACAATAATAGTGGCATCTGCTGTTGACGCTACAAACTCAAAACTATTATGTTCAAACTGCTTTTTTTAACAATCCTGTGAATCACGAAACTAGTATTTAGTTATAGTCTCAGTATATCAATATTAAATTGTGACATAATGACTTTAAAATAGACATTTGTTTTACATAATTACATTAAGGCTATTGTACAGTTCATTTTAGTATTGGAGAATTTGTTTTTGTAGTTGGTGCAGTTGATGGTGAAGCACTGGCTTCCTTTTTTTCCTCTCATTTTGCTTCTGTTTAACAGGTTCAAGGGGCTCTCTCCACCCTTAGTAATGGCCGTGCGGCATGCCGCTAGTCACGTGACGTCCATTCCAGGTCTCTATTTCCATGGTGTGCACATGGAGTAACGTTCTCTGTTGATGACGTCATAAAAGCGAGACGGAGATCATTCGTGCGGCACCAGTGGATGTACATGGGAAATAGTCTTCACTTCAGAAATGTTCACAAAAAGACTTAACTTGCTAATATAATGAAGGCAAGCCTTTGACTGAACAGCATTTTTCTCTTCTGCAAAATATTGAAGTTGATTGATTGAAATACTGTAAAAATTGAAGATTCAATTGGGCAATATAATTTTAATAATTTTCTTCGGGGGTTGATGATTTCTTTTAAAAAAGTGATGTTTACACAGCAACAAATATTTATTCTCCTGACTTGTGTGACACTGATTACATGTAAAACATATATTAAATTGCAATTATAAATATACTGAGAGATATTTAATGACAATATCATAAAACAACATTTTAATTCAATGGAACTCAATTCTTATGCTATGTACAATGTAGAAGTATTCATTACAGGACCTCTAATTATAAATAAGCAACAAATTAGTAACAGTTCACATTCATTCTATATATAAATGTTCATTATAGTACCTGCCATTATGAATAAGCAACAAGATATATATATATATATATATATATATATATATATATATATATATATATATATATATATACACACACACACACACACACACACATATTCTTTCTTCAAGATCTGTAATTAATGTAACAATATATTATTTATGCCTAATTCACAAATTTGATTATAAATGACTAATTACCATGGAGCCATGAAGCTGATCCATAAGATAGTAATCTATTCATGTGTCACATACATCTTCTCAATGTTGAAATATCTGAGGAATCCACCTGAAATCTCAGTAACAGGGCTTTATATCTGACTTTGAGATAATAATAATAATAATAATAATAATAAAAAAAACACATTACTAACCTTAATGTAGGTCCAGAGGGTAGTTTCATTATTATTCCTTTGCCTTTTAATTATTACACAAATGCCTCATTAATAGCCTGATAAGTTTGCTACTTTGTTTACAAACTCTGGAAGTGGCTTGTCATAGAATGGGGCCTACGTAGTACAACAGCTGACCTTAGAAATATTTTCATACCATTTTATGTCCACAGTGTAATTCCTTTCAGCTCTTTAACCCTCTATATGACAGCTAAGACCAAGCTTTACTAAATTATAAATAACTTTTTAATGATATGAGATAGAAACTTACTTTTTTTTTTGCTGAAAAGCTAACTCCGCAGACTTTTGAGCCAGCCATTGGCCATCTTTGTACTCCTCATAGAAGCTGTGTGATGAGGTGCGCAATGTGAGTGTCCAATCGGAATTGGTTCACCGTTACATGGTTTTCTAAAATCCAATCGTAGGGCAGATTCACCTCACCTTAAAAGCCAAAGATCATTTTCAGGAGTGATATGTTACTAGTTGGCCCGTTTGAATAGCCCCCTGGGTGCTCCAATGAGTACATACTATTGGGTTCCAAATGTGCCCTGCGCCATTACGCACAGCGATCATTGAAAGCAGATGGAGCAAACAGAGAGCCTCTGATGACAATCTCACGTGCTCAAACAAAGAGTGTGTAACTATCAGGACTGTTCCACTAGTTTGCATGTGAATTTTATTGAATAACACTGTTGCTTTTACCATGAAGACAAAAAAATGCATAGACCATTTTGTATATTTTGATCAAAATGTGCATTTGTGTTTATTGTTTGAACCTTTTTGTTGTACAGTCTTTCACACAACACATCAAATTACCTTTATAAAGTGTCAAAACTATAGTTTGCTGTGTGTTTTGAATAAATGTGTGTGGAAAATTATTTTCCTTATTTTTGATTGTAAACCTTTATTACACTTATAAAACACAACAAAAACATATATATATATATATATATATATATATATATATATATTCTGAAAGCACAGGTTGTCCTGAAAAAAGTGACCTAACTCTTGATTGTGTGATGCAGGGAGAGCTGTTAACAGCAATAATAAAACATTTATGCCAGGCGAGTGAACTGTCCAAAGAATGCCCTCGGACCTCAGAGGGTTAAGCTGTTATGTTGCTTCAAAAAATACTGTCTTCTGTGAACGGCGTTGGCAGCGTGTTTGTATGCACTGATCTGTGAACCAGAAGTGTTTGCTATCTCACGGCACATGCGCACTGAGAAAATCAAAACTGGCTTATTAATTTTTCCAAACTACTTTCTTGGGTAAAGCTATAGAGTTATGGTGGTAATACGGCTCACTCAGTGTATTCCTACGCCAGCCTTTCACTGGTGTCCAGTGGGATGGCATAACGCCGTTTCTACACATTTCTGGGAAAAAGTTCTCCCATCATGCACCTCGGTTTCTCCCATCATTCTTCTTGTGTACTTCCTGTATGAACTTCTTGTTTGCATTGACAAACGTGTATGGTTTGCAGTCATGGTGGAAACTGAGCTGGATGGACTGTGAGAACACGCTCATTTTGTCATCATCCTCGCTAAGCTTGGCTGTAGAACCGCCGAGCTCTGCTTGGTTTTAGCAACTGTGTGTATTATACATGCATTGCACAATTGGTAAAGCATTTACTCAGACACTTCCTTATCATTAATATATGTCTCATAACTCATGCAGGTGAACAACGATGTCACATCAAATGACACCATAGTTTCATCTTCATCCAGCTGAAGGTCCTTGATCTTGTTCACAAATTCTTGTGTGTTCTCCACAGGGTGGTCTGAGTTACCTACGAGAGGAGCCAAAATCCACTTGAGGTGCTTGGCCAAATTGTACATGATGGAATCTGTGCTACATGCATCCTCAATGCTGAGGCCATCTCAACTGTGAGGCAGAGGCTGCTGGAGGATGTGTCTCTACTTGAAGGGACCAAACCTACACCAGACCACATCTGCCAACTCTTGGAGATCTGTCTTAACACCACGTATTTCTTGTTTAGGGGGAATTACTACAGGCAGATCCATGGTTGTGCGATGGAGTCTCCAGTATCCCCCATTGTGGCCAATCTGTACATGGAGCGAGTGGAGAAGAGAGCCTTAACATCGTTCACGGGCATCTCTCCCAGTCACTGGTTCAGATATGTCGATGACACATGGGATAAAATCAAGGAACAGGAAGTTGAGGACTTTACAGAGCACATCAACTCGGTGGACTCCAATATGAACTTCATACATGAGGATGCCAGAAACAACCATTTAGCGTTCTTGGACTGTGATGTTACGATTGGAGAGAACAGGCAGCTCCAGACAGAGGTTTACAAAAAACCCACTCACACTGACCAATATCTGCTCTTTGACTCGACACCACCCCTCTTGAACACAAGCTCGGGGTGATCAGGACTCTTCAACACAGAGCCCTACAGGTGCCCACAACTACAGAGGGAAGGGCTAAAGAACAACAACTTGTCTGGAAAGCCCTCACAATATGTGGGTACCCATGATGGTCCCTGGATAAAGTGCAGAAGTCCCAGAGAACAAAGAGACCAGACATACAGGAGATGGAGACAAGAAGAAGATGAGTGTCTCTCCCTTATTTAGCAGGAGCAGGGGGAAAACTACAGAGGATCTTCAGACAGCACAAAATCACAGTTTACTTTAAACCTGTTAAAACCTTGAGACAGAAATTAGTTCACCCTAAAGACAGGATCCCTAGTTACAAACAGAGCAATGTAGTGTATGCTATCAGATGTCAGGAAAACTATAGCGAACACTACATAGGTGAGACTAAGCAGCCGTTACACAAAAGGCTATACCAGCACCGCAGAGAGGGTGCCAGTGGACCTCAGTTTGCAGTTCATCTCCACCTTAAAGACACTAACCACACATTTAAGGACAAGGAAGTTAAAATCTTAGCCAGAGAGAAGAAATTGTTTGAGAGAGGGGTGAAGGAGGCATTGTATGTGAAACAATTGAAACCCAGCCTTAACCGGGGAGGGGGCCTGAGACACGCTTTGTCCCCTGTTTACAATGGGGTACTCAGGTCAAAGCAGTTTCAGTCTTTTGTTCATGGTGATGAGTCATTCACGTCATCAGGAGAGGCGTCAGTCCCATTGTTAGGACAGCTACCCTGTCATTAGGAGGGTGCTAACTAGAGCACAATAGGTGCTAATTAAAGCAATTGTTTAGTCACTAGCCAATAGCAGTCTGCCTCTCGGTAGGAGGGGTCTGGTTAAGGTGCGTTTACACATAACCAAGACACGTTACGAATGTCATTTTTCTGTCATTCGTGACATGTTCTTGACATTCTTAATGTGACTTAACACATCTGAATAGGTTTCTTAATAGTGCGTGTTGGTGCGTGATATTCTTGATATTCGTGGAGCATGTTTTTGCCTGTCAAAAAATCTTCCACGAATGTCACACACCACCCTCATTTCGTCTCACGTCGTGGAGGTCGCAACTGAGTGTATTGATCCGTCTTGATGAGTAGTGATCCTTAATAGAACGTGACAACATTCGTATTGGTTCCTGTGATGGCTCTTGGAGCCCAAACTGTCACCCGTTATTATGAAGTGACACGGAAACTGTCAAGTTTTGACATGACTTGTAACGTGGCATCACATTTCACTGAGCGCCACGACGAATCAGTTTTCTGTCACGTGTGCACAATTAAACTCGGCTCCACAGCGTTCAGTTTGATGCAGGATGCCGAAGAGGAGGGACGCGAAGTCGGCCAATTCTCATTCCACAGTTCCTCCTGAAGCTCCTCAGGAACTCTCAGGAACTCAGGACTCTCCTGCAGGTGTTCCGCCTGATGTTGTGAATGATGAGCGGGAGAACGACTCGGAGCGAGAGGAGCGAGTGGAAACACAGGTGCAGCCAGACATCTGTGCACCTCCTCCAATCCGACGGAGGAAGAAGCCCACTCCTCGTGTTGTAACAGGACTCTCCGAGGAGCAGAAAGAGGAGGTGATAGAATTTTTAAAGGCTAACCCTTGCATATATTCAAAACGTCTGGCTGATTACAAAGATGTGCAGAAAAAAGACTTCCTGTGGGGGCGCCAAGCTGAGATGATGGGAGTGTCCGCCCAGGAGCTGAAGGTGTGGTATGACTCCATGCGTACCCGAATGGGCAAGTTGAAGAAGGCAGTGGTAGTGTCTGGCCAGTCAGCAGATGTTTTCACCCCCACAGAGGCATGGATATGGACACATTTCCAGTTTCTGAATGAACATATCAGCACTGTGACTCGCCGTAATGTGGCCAGTTTTACATCTGCTGTGGAGTCAAGGGAACAGGAGCAGCAGCCGGCACAACCCAGTGCTGCTCTTGGAGCTCCTATGTCTGATTCTGAGCCACCCAGGTCAACCACACCTGCTTCGATGACATCCACATCAACTTCGGTGACATCCACATCAACCCCTGTGTCACAGAGCGAATCAGGGGTGGTGTTGAACCTGTTAAAGGGTTTTCTCCAGGACCAGACCTCCAGAGGTGCCAGCTTTGGTATGCTGGTGGACAGAATTCTGGACGACCTTCCAACTGACCTCCGTTGGGTGACAGAGAGTTGACTCCTTGCCATGTTACATGAGGCCCAGGCTGAGGGAGAAAGACATCACCAGACTGTGTTGTCTTAACAGCAGCAAGTGCCACATCACCCACAACAACCCCTGCAGCGTCCACATTCAATGTCAACATTTCCTAACCCATCTGAGAGCCGCCAGTGGCAGCCACCTCCATCTGAGTGGAGCACGGTCCCATCAGGTGCCCCAGACCTGTGGCACTCGCAGGACAGAGAATGTGTGCAGCAGCACTTCCTTGGTTACGCTGCTGTCAGGACCCAGTCCACTACACCAGTCCTGCAGGACATCTCACTCAGTCATGGGTGTTCTCCATCTACTGAGTGTTTCAGCAGTCTGCTGGGCAATTTGGCTAGTTCATCGAGCCAGGGGCATGTTGACCAGAGTGATGGTCAACCCATATTGACCTCTCTTCATTGGCTTCCTGTTAATTCTAGAATAGAATTTAAAATTCTTCTTCTTACTTATAAGGTTTTGAATAATCAGGTCCCATCTTATCTTAGGGACCTCATAGTACCATATCACCCCAATAGAGCGCTTCGCTCTCAGACTGCAGGCTTACTTGTAGTTCCTAGGGTTTGTAAGAGTAGAATGGGAGGCAGAGCCTTCAGCTTTCAGCTCTCCTCTGGAACCAGCTCCCAATTCGGATCAGGGAGACAGACACCCTCTCTGCTTTTAAGATTAGGCTTAAAACTTTCCTTTTTGCTAAAGCTTATAGTTAGGGCTGGATCAGGTGACCCGGAACCATCCCTTAGTTATGCTGCTATAGACTTAGAATGCTGGGGGGTTCCCATGATGCACTGTTTCTTTCTCTTTTTACTCTGTATGCACCACTCTGCATTTAATCATTAGTGATTGATCTCTGCTCCCCTCCACAGCATGTCTTTTTCCTGGTTCTCTCCCTCAGCCCCAACCAGTCCCAGCAGAAGACTGCCCCTCCCTGAGCCTGGTTCTGCTGGAGGTTTCTTCCTGTTAAAAGGGAGTTTTTCCTTCCCACTGTCACCAAGTGCTTGCTCACAGGGGGTCGTTTTGACCATTGGGGTTTTTCCGTAATTATTGTATGGCTTTGCCTTACAGTATAAAGCACCTTGGGGCAACTGTTTGTTGTGATTTGGCACTATATAAATAAAACTGATTTGATTTGATGGTCAGTGAATGTCACATGTGTGACATGTCACACATGTGTCATGTCAGTGAATGTCACATATGAGACGTCAGTGAATGCTGATATGTCACATGTGTGACATGTCACGTGTGACATGTCACACATGTGATATGACATGTGTGACATATCATGTGTGACATGTCACACTGTCATATGTGACATTCACTGACATGTGTGACATGTCAGTGAATGCTGATATGTCACACTTGACATTCACGAATGAATGTCACATGTGTGACATATCTTACAGTGCCAGTATGTTATGGTACCAGTATGTTAGTACCGTTATTATTGCTATGAGTAGTTGTAGAATTACATACAGGTTTTTGAAAAGTGTGTGAATTTGTGTGGTGTAGTTCAGATACAGTCTTTGGTTATAAACATTGGTGTTTTCCTACATTTTAAACACAGTACTGATTAAATAAAATGAAGTTCCTAAAACAATACTTGTTCTGAATATAATCCTCTGGCAGTCAGGAGGAATGAAACGGAAAGAGAGTTACGTATGTAACTACAGTTCAATGAATTTTAGTACAGCTCCAAAAAACATTTAAGATCCCAAATCCCCAAAAAGGTCCTGAAGGTCAAGGTTGGTCGAACTGAGGTCTTTAATATCTTAACAAATTCAAACATATGTATATATATATATATATATATATATATATATATATATATATATATATATATATATATATATATGTGTGTGTGTGTGTGTGTGTGTGTGTGTGTATGTATTATTTCTACCAGTCATATAGAGCATTTCATCAGTCCATATTCATATACATATATTACATCTTGAACATTTTATATGCATTTCAGTACATATGGAGCCATGAGTCCATATTCACATATATCTCACACCATACGGTCCTGCCACTCCACTGCCCCTGCAGGCGAATTGAAATATGTGCATAGGTAATCCCTCTGGGTCCTTGCATCGTGTGTGTCTCTGTTCCTGGGTTCATTGGTAGGGGGCACTTCCCGCATTCCCAGTTCCTCTCTCCAAGACGTCTTGATGATATTGTGTTCCTCATCCTCGTGGTCAACCTCTGCAGGATGCAGCACAGGATACCTGATCCTCATCAAGTTGAGCAGCACCACTGCAGCCTCAGTTATATCTCTGATTGTCTCAGGATCCTGTTCCAGGGTGCCCAGGAAGCAGCGAAAGCGCTTCGCAAGGATGCCAAAGGCGTTTTCCACCACACGCCTTCCACGGGAAATCCGGTAGTTGTAGATCAGGTTTTCCCTAGACATCCCTCGTCTGCTGTATGGCTTCATGAGGTAGGGGCGCATGGCAAAGGCGTCATCCCCTAGGATAAAGTAAGGAATGTCACGGCCCTGTGGATCATTTGGCAAAGGGCATGGTGGTGGAAGTCCAATGCTGTTGTCTTCCAGTACATCTGCCAGCTCTGACTCATTGTATATTTGGGCATCTGACATATGTCCCACTCCACTGATCTCGATCCACATGAAGCAGTATCGAGCATCCACCAAGGCCAGGAGTGGAATGCTGAAGAAGCCCTTGTAGTTCCTATACTCTGACCCAGAATTTACAGGTTTGGCGATGGCGATGTGCTTGCCATCTATGACACCTACTGCATGGGGCACGTTCCATCTGTGCTCAAACTCTTCAGCTGTGGCCTGCCACTCATCTGGAGTTACTGGAAGAGCAAATACTTCATCCTTGTAGGCATCTACGATAGCTTTGCAGACCTCAGGAACCATTAAGTTTATAGATGACTTGCTGCACCTGAAGGCATATGCCAGCGAGGCATAGCTGTCTCCATTTGCCAGGTACCGCAAGGTGAGAGGCAGCTTCAGGCCAGGTTGCAGAGATAATCTCCAGCCAGTGTCCTTTCGTTGAATAGAGGGGCGTATCCTTTGCAAGATTTCATCAAAGAGCTCTGGAGGCTTCCTCAGGTAGTTCTTGAAGGTATCAACATTAGTGAGACGGAGTTCCCTGGAGATGAAAGTGGAGTGACCAAAGTGCTGTCTCCTCCTCTGTCTGAGCCAGTCTTGCACCCAGATTCTTCTGGTCCTCCTGCGCATGACAGCATGAGCTTCCTGCAGTCTGGCTGTCCCCGCCTCCTCCTCCTCCTTTCTGCATAACTCTATAGCATAGAGCCCAACTACACAAGCAATGATGAAGTTCTTTTTCTGCTGTGGATTTATCGGGGAGTTGACGAGCAATCTGGAGCGGCGTGAAGTCATCAGCTGACGGTAGAATATGTGTGGTGTGTGGAGACAATTCACCAAATTCACAACATTCCTGACAGATTGTGACAGGACGTAACACTGCGCTGCTGCACGCAACACAGCGGGACAACATTCTTGACCGTGCGTAATGGCTCGTAATAATTCTCCAGTGACACATGCCATTAATCCTAACACGTCTTAACAGGTCCTAACAGTTCTTGGGGGCACCTGATGCTTCTGCACCTAATCAACACATTCGTGATCAGCGGCCACGAATGTATACTTAGTGGCATTCGTGACTTGTCGTCGTTATGTGTAAACGTAGCATTAGGTTTAAAACTCCAGCTTTTGTGGCTTCTGTTTGTTCTTCTCTACAAGGGTCAAGACAGAAGTGAGACTACCAGAGCAAGAATTTTAGCTGAGGAAGCTTCTGTGATTTGAAGCGAAATGTCCTCGCATCAAGTAACCCAGTCCAGTCGGAGATTCAAGCTTCTCTACTATGGAAACCACCTGGACAACTGAGAGCCTTCACAGAAACACAAATACATGTATATTTTGTTAATGTCAAGTTGTCATAATAAGGATATCCCAAGCAAATTTAATGTCAAGTTGTCATTTGAAAGACATTATCTGGTAATGTCACTTTGATTAATCTCAAGTTGTCATAATAAGGACATCCCCAGCAAATTTAATGTCAAGTTGTCATGACAAAGACAATTTCTGGTCATATCACTTTGATTAATGTCAAGGTGTCACAATAAGGACATCACAAACAAATTTAATGTCAAGTTGTCATGACAAAGACAACTTCTGGTAATGCCACTTTGATTAATGTCAAGTTGTCATAATCAAGACAACCCAAAAATGTCAACTTGTCATGACAAAAACTGAATGACACCTTATGACAGCAGTCATAAACATTTATGACATTGACATAATGTTTATGACACATTCATGACTGTGTCATGGAACAGTTATGACAGTGTCATGTCACGATTATGACAGTACCTTCAAGTAAAGTGTTACCTAATGATTACTCTTATAAATTCAGTAAACACACTACATATCCTCAGAACTTGTGAAAAAAATTACTGTATTCCCCTGAATGCAGCATGAAAAGACAGCATAAGTACTCAAATGACTATCCAGTAGTGACTTTGTTTACTCTCACAATGACTGTGGAGAACATGAAAAGAAACAGTATAACTTTGTTCATTTCATTACTATCTGTCATACGTAAGTCAAACACCTGAAGTAACTTGCTTTAATAACTGTACCGCAATATTAAAACTCTGTGTGTGTATGTGTGTATTTGTGCATGCACATGCAGTGTTGCCACAGTTACTTTAAATAAGTAATCTGATTCCTGATTACTCCTTGAAAAGGTAACTTAGTTACTTTAGTAATTACTCAGTTTTAAAAGTAACTAAGTTAGATTACTAGTTACTAGGGATGAGCGAGTACACCACTATCTGTATCATAATCTGTTCAAACATCTAAATTATCTGTAGCTGAATTTGGAGTGGGGGGCTAAACAGCCCATCTCCTTTGCGATGGGCTGGAGAGCATGCACAGCACGCACATTGACAGGTTGACCCAGCTGAAATGGACCTTCAGGTGGACACACAGCAGGCGATCTGAATGTCACGTATGTCTGACAGAACAGGCGTGTCAGGCCGGACATGCGTGTGGGCCCAACCTGGCACACGTGTCCTGTGAATGGCGCACCACAGGTGACAAGCCAACAGTGTGACAAACACGCCACTTTCAGTCATGTATCAGCAAAAACACACCGTAACAAATGCTGTTTGGTCAGTTATTACAGCGAAAATTAAAGACGACAAAAACCTCCTCTTCTATGCATCATCAGCTCTTTACGCTCCCATTATAAGATAGAGACTGTAGCGAAGTGGTAAAGTTTTCCGTCTGTTAATCAGAGCTTTTGAAAATTGATGTGCAGCTGTATGCCCAACACGGTTTATCCCCACTTGGATGCAGCTGCCCAAGAGCAGCTGTCTCTCCATGCTTTTCGACACCTGAGATGCTGTAGCAGCATGTCTGCCTGGCTATGCCTCAATCCCTCACCGAGATGCTGCACAAAGCTGAATGGACTGAGATGGTGCTCTCCACCCAACCTACACAACCATGGGTGCCTGTTCCATGACCACTCATCGGAATAGCATACTATGATTAGGAGGAAGAAGCCGAAGGGGTCCACCGAGCCATGCCACCACCACTGCAGTTCCAGGGTGGGCCTCCACACTCCCAGCGGCCGGCCCACTCAGCTGATTGCTGCTACCAGTGAGACAAAGCTAGTCACATCACACAAAACTGCCCAGCACCTGCCCCGAAAGCCAAGGGGGTGGGAAAGTACTGTGGAGTGATCTAGTGAGGAGACCACCATTCCAGCCTCTATCCCCCCTCCAAGGCAGATGCACACTGGTGGTCCATTGTGGCCACGCCAATGGACAGTACCTGAACTGCCAACTGGAGGGTCAAACCTGCCAGGCATTGATAGATATGGGGTTCCACCATCTCTTTGGTGACACCAGGCACCCTCCCTGACACTGCCAACCTGCTTTCCATGGTTTAGAACCCCACCAACACCCAGCTGATGATGGTAACTGGTGAAAAAAGTTAGCAGGGGCAGATGGAGGCTACTGACAGTCCAAGCTGGCCCCCGGGGGGTGGTGCACAAGTTTTGGCTTGCCAATATCCAGGACCCATGTATCATCGGCCCGGACCTGCTGAGCTGCTGGGGTGCTCAGGTTGATGTGCTGGGGAGCACTGTCACCCTTGGCAGGGAGACTGTGGCACTCCAATCAGGGTAGAGGGGGGTGAACCGAACAAAGAGGCTCTGTCAGTCAGCTGTACCCCAGCAGGTGCCAAGTCCCCATGCCCAAAAGCATAACACCAGCAGCATAGCACAGTCACAGCCTGCCCCAGCACCACCCACAGAGCCACCAGTCACTGCATCTGCTGAGACAACCGAGGCCATACACCAGCTTTGCCAGTGTAGCAGTGACAGCCTTGACCCTGAGCAGCACCACCAGCTGAAATGTCTCCAAAATGACTACAGGGATATTTTTGCTGCCAGAGATGAGGACTGCAGGCAGATAGGACTGGTCCAGCACACCATCGACACTGGAAAAGCTCAACCCATCCGCCTGCATCCCCATCAGCTGGCCCTCTCAAGATGGCATGTGTTAGAGGAAAATATCTGTGAAATGCTCGCAGCCGGGGTGATTGAGTGGTAGGGGTAAGGAAGAAGAATGGCACTTGGTGGTTTTGTGTGGATTACCTTTGCCTCAGTGCAGTCACCAAGAAGAACTCCTACTCTCTCCCTCACATTGAGGATGCCCTTGATTACACCGCTGGGTCCACCTAGTTCAGCTCCCTTGATCTCCGCAGTGGCTAATGGCAGGTAGAGCTGGCCCCTGAGGCAAGGCCCAAAACTGTCTTCACCCTCGGACAAGGGCTGTGGCAGCTTTGCATCATGCCATTTGGACTCTGAAATGCATCGGCAATGTTTGAGTGGCTGATGGAGAGAGTACTGGCCAACATGCCCCTGAGTTATTGTGTGGTGTATCTTGACAACCTGCTGGTGCATGCCACTGAGTTCAACAGAGCTCTGTCATACCTGGGTGAGGTCTTCACTGCCATCTGCCAGGCCAGGCTGTTGCTGAACCTGGCAAAGTGTCACCTGCTGTCCAGAGAGACTAAGTTCCTGGGCCATGTTGTCAGTGCTAGAGGGGTTGCTATGAACCTGGCAAAGGTGGTTGCAGTCCAAACTTGGCCAATACCTGCAATTGTCAGTGAGCTTCGGAGGTTCCTAGGACCCGGCTTCGTACTGCCAGTGGTTCTTCCAAGATGTCCTCAGCATTGCCAGCCCACTGCACCACCTCAATGACAAGGGCCAGCATTTCCGCTGGAACCGCAAGTGCACAGCAGCCTACACCCAACTCAAGAGAGCTTTCACTGAAGCACCAGTCTTGGTGTATCCCATTGCTCAGCAGCCATTCATCATGGACACAGATGCCAGCAAATTCAGTGTTGGAGCCGTACTCTCCCAGCAGGGGGAAGGCAGGAAGAATGTGGTGGCTTACTTCCGTCAAGCGCTGAGCAGTGTCACCCACCGACAGCTACTGGCAGTGGTCTTGGCCCTGCGGCAGTTCTGGCTTTAATTCCTTGGGAGCCACTTCCTTCTCTGCACCAACCATGCCTCACTCACCTGGCTCCTGAACTTCAAGAACTCTGAAGGCCAGGTGGCTCATTTGCTGGAGGCTCTTCAGGGGTACGACTTTGAGATCCAGCATCAGGTGGGGTGACTTCATGGCAACACTGATGCCCTCTCATGCCATCCATGTGCAGCAGTGGAGTGTCGTTACTGCTGCAAGAAGAACAGAGCCAGGTGGCAGTGAAGGGAAAGGATGGTTCACACTGACCACCGAGCAGCTGAAGAAACAGCAGGAGGCTTATGTGACACCTAGCATTGGTGAAGGGCTGGTTGGAGGTGGGGCAGTGCCCCAAGTGGGCAGAGGTGGCAGCCCTGGGACCTGAGGTGAAGGCTTATCACATGCAGTGGGGACCTTTGAAGTCCATAGTACAGTAATGTACCGGAGGTGGTAGGCGCCTTGGCAGGGGAACAACCTAGTGCAGCTGCTGGTCCCCCACACCCTGCATCCCCACATTCTTCAAGTTGTCCATGGCTTGTGGGGGTGGTGCACTATGGGAATGCCAAGACCTTCCACCGCCTCTGGAGCTAGTTTTATTTGCCAGGCTGTTGGTGAGATGTGGAGCTATACTGCCCAGAAGGGGCTGACAAAGCACTCCCATGCCCCATTGCAGCAGTACTTGGTGGGGGCCCCAATGAAGAGGGTAGGAGTGGACATCCTTGGGCCCTTTCCGATCACTGACTCTGGCAACTACTATGTTCTGGTGGCCATGGATTATTTCACAAAATGGTCAGAACCATATGCAGTTCCAGATCAGAGTGCCACTGCCACAGTAGAGAAGCTGGTGGAAAAGATGTTCACCCATTTTGGAGTTCCTGATGAGCTCCACAGCAACCAGGGGTGGAACTTTGAGACCCATGTTTTTGGTGAAATCTGCCAGAGGTAGCGGTGAGCAAAAGAAGAACAACTCCACTCCACCCACAAACTGACGGGTTGGAGGAACAGTTCAACTGCACCTATTTTCACCAGATAACATCAGACTGATGTCGTCACCTGCCCCTGGTCCTGTGGTTCTGTCGGTCCACTGTTTAAGCCCTTTTTAAAAGCATCCACAGTCTGTGGTGCCCTTAGATGGTTATGAAGAGCGTTCCACAAAATGGGAGCAGCTGAGCAGAAGGCGGAGTCACCCACAGTTCAAAGCCTTGTCCTTTGAGGCTGGAGGAGGTTGGCATGTCCAGAGCGGAGATGGCATGGGGAGGAATGGGAGGAGCAGTGCCATAGAGGCACTGGTGGGACAGCAGGGAGATTTTAATTTCAATCCTGTACTGGACAGGAAGCCAGTGAAGGCATTAAAGGAAGGGTGCGATGTGATCGTACTTTTGCACTCTTATCAGGATCCTGGCAACACTGTTCTGGATGTATTGCAGCTACTGGATGTTCTTACTGGAGATCCGTTGAAAAGTGCATTACAGTCGTTCAGTTTGGAGGAGACAAAGGTATGGACAAGCTTTTCAGCGTCCGAGAAGGTGAGTGTAGGGCAGAGTTTTGCAATGTTCCTGAGGTGGAGGAAGGAGGTCTTACGTAAGTGCTTTATGTGAGCCTCAAAGGTCAGGTTTGGGTCCATTCTGACACTGAGGTTAGTGAGTCAAGATGAAAGGTGGATGTCGTGACCAGCGAAGGTGATGCTAGTGATGGTGGAAGACCGGGTTGAGTATAGGGTGCTAATAACAATGGTTTCCATTTTTGGGCTGTTTAACTGCAGGAAGTTAGTTGTCCTCCAGGCAGGTAGAAAGTGTGGATAAGGGCAGAGCTGCAGAGGCGGTTGGGTTGGTTTTAATGTAGAGTTGGGTGCCATCAGTGTAGCAATGGAATGATACTCCATGTCGACTGATGACACGGTCAAGGGGAGGCATGTATAAAGTGAAAAATGCGGGGCCAAGGACCGATCCTTGATGGACACTACAAGTGACAGAGTGCATGTCTGTCTTAGCTCCTCCCAAGGACACATACTCCGTTCTGTCTGTGAGGTAAGATGTGAACTTTGCCAGGGTAGAGACAGAGAGTCTGATGGAGAAGCAGAGGCGGTGTGAAAGGATGCGGTGGTCAATGGTGTCAAAGGCTGTGGTGAGTTCAAGAAGAATAAGAAGTGATGGTGAGGGAGCATCAGCCGTCATCAGCAGGTCATTAGTGACCCTGACCAGAGCAATTGCTGTGCTGTGAAACCAGACTGGAATTTCTTATATAAACTGTTGGATTTGAGATGGTTGTGCAGTTGGGCGGGCACTACCTTTTCCAACACCTTTGATAGGAAAAGAAGGTTGGAAATGGGACGGTAGCTGGCATATACCTGGTGGTCAAAGGCTAGGCTTTTTGAGAAGTGGCTTGATGACTGCAGTTTTCAGGGCATCGGGGACATGGCCGGCATGAAGGGAATGATTAATGATTTTGTTGCTGATGTGATTTATTGCAGAGGAGTAGGTTTATATCAGGGCTGAGGGAAATGGGTCCAGGGCACAGATGGAGGGTTTCATTTTCCCCAAGATGTCTTCCATTTCTCGCTATGCGGTGTCCATGAAACAACAGAGGGGCTGAGTAGTTTCGGACTGAGGGTCAATGGTTGGAACTAGGGGTGCGGGCGGGGAGCAGAAGGACACTCGAAAGAAGAGAGCGGATGTTGTTTACTTTTGTTCTGAAGAGCAATTGTTGAAGCTTTTGCACCGCTCCTGCATATTGTCTGAGTGTACAATAAATTTAGTGGACAGAAACGTGATAAATATTTCACTTTAAAAAAAGTAACATCTGCTTCAGAATACTAAAAACAAATAGAAGCTGTTCTTGCCACGTTTTATGTTTGTACCATTATTTGAAGCATTCTCCTCAAAATCAGCAGTTAGCTGCTCTCTCTGAGGGGTCAGAGTCAAAGATCAACAATCTGGATCACAGCTCATCAATCCAGATCACACTCTAACAGTGAGTGCTCAGGATCCAAATCCTGATTATCATCGGGATCTGGAGGATGAAAACATCTTCTTGGATGGGATGCTAAGCATTGGAATTTGGTTTGGAGCTTCATTTAAATTAAAGGGGGTCTCTTGGTCTTTGGCAGCTGTACTGTATGTGATTTACAAAGTCATCTTCTACAACCCCAATTCCAGTGAAGTTGGGACATTGTGTAAAATGTAAATAAAAACAGAATACAATGATTTGCAAATCCTTTGCAACCTATATTGAATTGAATACACCACAAAAACAAGATATTTAATGTTCAAACTGATAAACGACATTGTTTTTGTGCAAATATTTGCTCATTTTGAAATGGATTCAAAAAAGCTGGGACAGTGGTATGTTTACCACTGTGTTACATCACCTTTCCTTCTAACAACACTCAATAAGTGTATGGGAACTGAGGACACTAATTGTTGAAGCTTTGTAGGTGGAATTCTTTCCCATTCTTGCTTGATGTACAACTTCAGGCATTTCTGGATGTTGTTGATTTATGGCTTTTGCTTTGCATGGTAGTTTTAACTTGCACTTGTAGATGTAGCGACGAACTGTGTTAACTGACAATGGTTTTCTGAAGTGTTCCTGAGCCCACGCGGTAAGATCCTTTACACAATGATGTCAGTTTTTAATGTGGTGTAGCCTGAGGGATCGAAGGTCACGGGCATTCAATGTTGGTTTTCGGCCTTGCTGCTTACGTGTAGAAAGTTCTCCAGATTCCCAGATTATATTATGGACTGCAGATGATGGAATCCCTAAATTCCTTGCAACTGAACGTTGAGAAACATTGTTCTTAAACTGTTGGGCTATTTTTTCACGCAGGTGTTCACAACGTGGTGATCCTCGCCCCATCTTTGCTTGTGAACGGCTGAGACTTTTGGGGATGCTCCTACCCAGTCATGCGTGTCCTCAGTTCCCAAACACTTATTGAGTGTTGTTAGAAGGAAAGGTGATATAACACAGTGGTAAAGATACTACTGTCCCAGCTTTTTGAAACATGTTGCAGGCATCCATTTCAAAATGAGCAAATATTTGCACAAAACAATAAAGTTTATCAGTTTGAACATTAAATGTCTTTGTGGTGTATTCAATTGAATATAGGTTGAAGAGGATTTGAAAATTATAGTATTTTGTTTTTATTTACATTTTACACAACATCCCAACTTCATTGGAATTGGGGTTGTAGTTACATTCTCTTGTAAAGGTCACTTAACTTGCAAACACACAGTGACCCAGGAGACAACACACATAAAACAAAAACAAACAAAACAGCTTGTTGTCTCTTAACAAGTGTTTGATTGTAATTGCTTTGCAAAAGCTCAGCATGTTTTTTTTTTCACAATGTTAATAAGCTCTTCTCATGTGTGATTACAGTACACTGTACCGTTTATGTCAACACAAGCAGCTAATTATCACTGTGTGCTCTGCAAACGCTGAGAGTTTCATTTCATTCCATCCAGTCTGTCATTCAGTCTGTCACGTTAACCATCATCACAACTTCAGTCTTTTTGGACCAAACATTACTGATGAGTCAACCTATTGTCTGACATGTTCATTATTTTACTCTGACTGAAACTCAGATGAATGAAATCCAGTTTTGTCTTTGGTATAAAAGCAGCTGTGTGTTTATCTAGAGTCCACTAATTTAATTCAATAAACTGTAAACACTGGATTCATTAGGACCAATTTATCAAGTTCTGCTGCTGCTATCACTGCTGGGAAACATTTCTTTGGTTAGTCTATTTGATCTTAAAATAATGAAACAAAACATCTCATGAAAGAAATCTGATCATGAAATAATAATAATAAAAAAAAAATGAGTGAATTGATCATTCAGTGATTTTGGCTCCTCTAGTGGGTAACTCAGACCACCATGTGGAGAACACACAAGATTTTGTGAACAAGATCAAGGACCTGCAGCTGGAGGCAGATGAAACTATGGTGTCATTTGATGTGACATCGTTGTTCACCTGCATCCCCACCACTGAGGCCGTCTCAGCTGTGAGGCAGAGACTGCTGGAGGATGTGTCTCTACTTGAAAGGACCAAACTCACACCAGACCACATCTGCCAACTCTTGGAGATCTGTCTTAACACCACGTATTTCCTGTTTAGGGGGAATTACTACAGGCAGATCCATGGTTGTGCGATGGGGTCTCTGGTATCCCCCATTGTGGCCAATCTGTACATGGAGCGAGTGGAGAAGAGAGCCTTAACATCGTTCATGTCTTTCACGGGCATCTCTCCCAGTCACTGGTTCAGATATGTCGATGACACATGGGTTAAAATCAAGCAACAGGAGGTCGAGGACTTTACAGAACACATCAACTCGGTGGATTCCAATATCAAGTCCAAACGTGAGGATGCCAGAAACAACCATTTAGCCTTCTTGGACTGTGATGTTACGATTGGAGAAAACAGGCAGCTCCAGACAGGGGTTTACAGAAAACCCACTCACACTGACCAATATCTGCTCTTTGGCTCAAACCACCCCCTTGAACACAAGCTCGGGGTGATCAGGACTCTTCAAGACAGAGCCCTACAGGTGCCCACAACTGCAGAGGGAAGGGCTAAAGAACAACAACTTGTACAGAAAGCCCTCACAGTATGTGGGTATCCACGATGGTCCCTGGACAAAGTGCAGAAGTCCCAGAAAACAAAGAGACCAGATAGATAGGAGACGGAGACGAGAAGAAGAGGAGTGTCTCTCCCTTATTTAGCAGGAGTAGGGGAAAAACTACAGGGGATCTTCAGACAGCACAAAATTCCAGTTTACTTTAAACTGGTTAACACCTTGAGACAGAAATTAGTTCACCCTAAGGACAGGATCCCTAGTTACAAACAGAGCAATGTAGTGTATTCTATCAGATGTCAGGAAAACTGTAATGAACACTACATAGGTGAGACTAAGCAACCTTTACACAAAAGGCTATACCAGCACTGCAGAGAGGGCGCCAGTGGACCTCAGTCTGCAGTTCATCTCCACCTGAAAGACACTAACCACACGTTTGAGGACAAGGAAGTTAAAATCTTAGCCAGAGAGAAGAAATGGTTTGAGAGAGGTGTCAAGGAAGCATTCTTTCTAAAACAGTTGAAACCCAGGAGGGGTCTCAGACACGCTTTGTCCCCTTTTTACAATGGGGTACTCAGGTCAAAGGAGTTTCAGTCTTTTGTTCATGGTAATGAGTCATTCACGTCATCAGGAGAGCCGTCAAGGGAGCCATCAGGAGAGACTTCCGTCCCATCATTAGGAGGGACAGCTGCCCTGTCATTAGGAGGGTGCTAACTAGAGCACAATAGGTGCTAATTAGATCTATTGTTTAGTCACTAGCCTGTAGCAGTCGGCCTCTCGGTAGGAGGGGTCTGGTTAGGTTAAAAACTCCAGCTTTTGTTGGCTTCTGTTTTATTCTTCTCTACAAGATTCAAGACGGAAGTCAGACTACCAGAGCAAGAATTTTAGCTGAGGAAGCTTCTGCGATTTGAAGCAAAATGTCCTCACGTCAAGCAACCCAGTCCAGTCGAAGATTCAAGCTTCTCTACTATGGAAACCACCTGGACAACTGAGAGCCTACACAGAAACATGCATGGGTAATATTTTTTTTTATTTATGACTGACTTGTTAATGGCATTAATGAGTGAGTGTAATGATAGAATGACACGTAGATCTCCAGCACGCTGTTTGTCTTGTTACGGTTAGGGGTCCAGACAGGACCGGACCAGTACTTGGCAATGGACTTAAATGCAAGGGAGCAAGAAACAGGATGACAACTTGAAGGAGAATGTCAACTAAGAGTTCAAGGACCAGGACCAGGTGGAACGCTTGCCTCTGAAACCAGAAACTATGGAGAGTAAAGACACACAAGGTGAGTCAATGCACTCATAACGCTGGAGCCTCAAAACAATCACAGATCATAAAAGGGTTAATACAGGTTGTTTCAGAGTTCATGAAATAAAGTTATCTTCTTAAGAAAAGCAGTTCACTGTTCAGCAATTGTTCATAGTTCATAAGTTGTATCCAAAGCTCAGAGATCAAGTGTTGCGTGTTGAAGTGCAGCACCAATTAAGCAGGACTTGATACAGCTGGGCTGGGTACTTCAGTTGTTTAATATCAGAGTTCATGCAGTTCTTAAACAGAGTTCTTGGAATAGTTCTTTATCATAGGACAGTCACAAACAGGACCAGTGAGAATGGGATCCCACTGAGACGAATAAGAACTTAACTGGCATTTAGTCAAGATGCGCTCCATGCTGGGAGCTCAGGAGTTCCCAAAGTGATGTTGTTGTGCAGGTAGTTAGTGCCAGAATCAAGGTCTGCTTGGGAGCCATACTGGAATTGTCTGGAACATCAGGAAAAGACAGTTCATTCTCATGTGGGAATTAGAGGGGGAGGCCAGTGTTACCTGAGCTTAAGCTACGGAAAGCTTTGGTGTCTTGAGCACAAAGCTGGAAGACGTGGTCAAGGTCACAAGGTGGCAATCAGGTTTGGTCCTCCTGGTATCTGTCTGGATCATAGACGAGGCATCAGAAGTTGGCAAGGCAAAACGAGGAAAGCAAGGCAACAGACAGCAAAGGCGATGCAACATGTAAATATTTGGCTTCGTTCTTGGAAGAATCCAGCAATCAAAGAACAGAAAGTCTGGGTTTAAAGTCTGAAGTACCACACATTTTGTCTCTAAGGCCTATATTACCCCCTATTATGAATTAGTTATTTTTTATTCATTTTTACTGTGCAAAATTGTCAAAACCTTGGTGTTTGTTCAGGGCCTGCAGCTTTGAATGCACAGATCATGGGCATTGTGTTGTGGACACTGGACTGCCTTTGTCTGCCTCCCTTTCCTGTCTGTTTTTAACCTTGTGTGTAGTTTGTTAGTTTTCCCCCAGATGACGCACTCAGCTGATGAACACCTGCTGCTCATCATTGACATACACCCGATGTTCATGAGCGGCTCATCAGCAGTGGATTACTTAAACCCAGGCTTTCAGCTCATTCACTGCCAGATTCTTGCATTACATCCTGAACGTGAATCTTCCATGACCTTGATCTCGTCTTTGCTGCCATTTCCATGCACTCTGACATCTGAGCTCTCCGCAGCGCATTCCAAGGTAACCTGGCCAACTCTAATTTCCACATTAGAGCTCGTTGATGTTTTTGGTGTTTCCAGATACTCTCCTGTGCAGCTTCCTGTAGCTTTGAATGCATAGGTCATGAGCAGTGGTTCCAATGGTGTCTTCCCAGTTGTTTTTTTTGGAGGGGGGCGAGTGACAGTTCCTGCTGTCCCACACATTATATGCCTGTAAAGCCTGTATGACCCCCTATTATAAATTAGTTATTTTTTATATTTTACCCTACAAAATGGTCAAAACATTGGTTCTTGTCAGGGCCTGTGGGTTTGTATGCACAGACCATGAGCACTGGCTCCAGTGGTGTCTGCCAGGTTGTTTCTTACAGGGATGATAGTACCTGAAGTCCCACATCTATCTGTAAGGCCTGTATTATTTACCCCCGTTAAAGTAGTATAAGTCTGTGCCGAAGTGTAAGACAGCTTTGTTGCTTCTTGTTTCAGGCAAAAGATGGAACCAATTGCCAACCTCAAGAGAAGTCATCCTTGCATGTCATACTCACTATGTATAATTTGTCAAGAAAGCAGCCGTACTAAGGATACTGGTACACTTTTCAGTCAGACAGAGCAGGGTCTTAAGTCTATTCGAGAGGCAACTGAGCTGGGGCAGAAATTGAGACACTATGAGTTTTGGTTCGCTGTGGAGAAACTTTCATCATTCTTTGCCGATAAATCAGAAAATACCCCTGAACTTAAATGGCACAAATTATGTAACGGCTAAGTGGATCCATGCCATATGATTGGTGTTTTGTATGTCACATGACATGGATTAATTCATCCCATTTGTGTTGCATTGCATTTATAGTGCAGTTTGGTTCCATTTAGAGTGCAAATTTGGTTCCATACATTTGATACTATTGCACTAAGCACGTGTGCACACATGCATACGTACACATGCATGCTCACATGCCCCCACACGTGCTCGTGCACACAAAACAAATCTACTGCACTGTCTGAAGGCTGTTAGCTGGAAGAAAGAATGAAAAGCTGGACTAATGTCTGACATAATTTTTTTTTTTTTCACTGCACTGAGGATGTACTGTTATGTGTCGACGCGGGTTGAGGAGCGGACCTGCGTCAGACGGAACCCAGCGCTAAAAATAACCAGAAAAGCGGTTCCAAAAACAATATATTTATTACACCCACTGTGCATAAAAGGTGTAAAAACAAAAACAGCGTCCCTCTGGTGGAGTGACTGTTGGCACTCTCTCCAGCGCCCGCAAGGATCAAAGCCCGGCGCTCCTGGACTCACTACCACCGCCAAACACCCCCCAGGTGGACACAACAAACCGACTCTCTGTGAAGCAAAGAAGAGGTGAGGTAAGTCAGCAGTTACAACAATATCTTTCAAAAGACACACGCTATCAGCAACACATCCAGGTCTGTATCTTTTTTAACTTTATGCAAATGAGCAGCTTCTCACAACAGGTGGAGGATCACTTATCCGCACGCCACAGCAGTGAGAAGCAAGCTGCACAATTCTCATCACAATTCAAGTATACTGTGTAACAAAACACCAAGTTACTATCAACAATTAATCAAACACTTAATTACCTTTAATGTGTGCTGACAGCATGTGTCCTCACCCTTCCTTGCTTCACGGGCTCGATGTGTCAAACCCAGGCGCGGTCCTCAGCGTCTCACAAACGAACATCACAAGGTCGAGTTCCCGGCAGTTCTGCTTGAATCACACATGACTTAAATGCAGAACGCCATCCAATTATCTGCTTCAGCTGAAAGTCTTCAAGGTTGCATGTGAGCACCCGTCACAGGTGCTACACATGATGTTGATGAGGGTGAGGACTCTTCAGCCAGCACCTTCTCCATAGACAAATCAGTTTCCATGCCACCTGAAGAGCAAAGAAAAGAAAAGAACACCAAAATATCCAGCCACACCCCCCAACACACAACAGTACCCCCCCCATCAACGGGAAGCCTCCCGGCGACCGAACAGACCAGGCCCGAGAACAGCACCTCCCTCCGGGGTCCACGTAGGAAGCAGACAGCACCACGCTCCCAAGGTCCACCACAGACAGCAGGACAGGCACCGCAGCTGGAAGGCCGGCTGGCATCAACAAAAGCCCCAAAACATTCCCCAGTACAATTCAACACACAGAAAAAAAACAGAAAACCCAACCAAAACCTCCCCAGGGGACCGTCCCATCAAACCCCGGGAAGAAAAGAAAAACTCCCAAACGCAAAAACCCAACACAGCCCCACAAACACAATACAAACGTAAATGCATAAAAGAAAAATAACAAACAACCCCCCCAGAATGACCTGCAGAGCCCAACCCCCCCCCCCCCCCCCCCCCCCAGAAGGCCTTCATCGCCAGTTCCAGGAGGAACAGCCAGAACCATAATCCCACAAAGGTCCCCAGCTGTACATGGAGCAAACGGCGCCCCCCAGAGGACCATACCATCAATCCCAGGAGGTACCCTCCCCACAACCCCGGAAGCCCAGACCCGGTCACACTTGGCTAGTTGGCCCCAAGCCAATTCCCCCCCAGAGGACCGTCCCATCAACCCTGGAGGTGGAACCTGGAAGGAAACAGAACAAAATCAAAAATCAACCCCCGGAGGACTACCAAAAACAACCCCGGGGGGATATAAAACGACCATAAACCCTGTTACCCTCCCCGGCACCCCGAAAGACCCCAGGTCCCTCCCAGAGCCCTTTAGCGGCTCAATTTTGGCGAACGGCTCAAAATATTAAGCCGGAGAAGGGAACAGGAAAAAACTAACCCAGCTCCAACCCCAAGGCGCAGCAGAGAACCGGAAATACGTCCGGTGCCCCAACTCGACCATACCCCAGCCTCTTGGGAGGGGTGGAACTACCGAAATGGCGAACGGCAACAGATCAGCCCACCCCTCCGACTGAGGTAAGTCTCCGCTGCACCACACCCCGGCAACACCAATGACGAACGGTACAAAGGCTCACCGAGGCTGGAGTGGAACCGGGCCCTAACCAAACCAAGAAAAACACCTCTAACACCCCCCCCAGGTGCAGAGGTCTTCTGAGAATGCTCAGCGTGACCAACCTGCACCACCCCACAACCCACAAGACAAACGGTCTTGGGGCAAGTGAGGTTGGGGTTAGGGATGTAGAGAAATAAAAAACAACAAAATAAAACGACCCAACAACCCAAACAGAAAATACCTATAAACACAAAAAATTGACAATTAAGTGAGCCCAGGCGGACTTCTAACTGCCTAACAATCACTCCACCAGATACGCCTCTGACTCCCCATACAATTATAACCCCTATTTAAAGAAAACAAAACATTTACCCATGCTAGATTTTTTTTTTTTTTTTTTTTTTTTATGTGTGTTATTTTGCCTGTCCCAGAACACTTGGAGATACGTCACCATTATTTCTCTTGACGCTTACGTGTCGGGGCAATACAGGAATCTCTGCTCGTCCGAGCTGCATGGGCTCGTCAACAGGAGGAGCCAGAGGTCCCGTCGGAGGAGCCTCAGTGGGGCGAAGAAGAGGCGGCCCAGATTTGTGTCGGGGAAAGCCCCGAGACGAAAAAACCCGCTCTGATGGGCGTCCTCTCTTGCGTCCACGCTCCTTCATCCGATCATCTAGACGAATCACCAACGATATTAGCTCATCTAAATCGTTTGGCTCGTCACGGACTGCCGGCTCGTCTTTTAATGACTCATTTATCCCATCTACAAACATTCCTCGTAAAGCTGCGGCGCTCCAACCTGACTGAGCAGAAACCAGAGAACATTGCATCACCGCACAAGGCTCCGGACGACAAACAATCGGTTCGGACGCCGAATCTCTGGGTGACGGAGTTATCTGCACTAGTATCGATGATGCCACAGCTGGAGCAGCAGGAAGCAGAACGGCTTGCGCTGCAAGCTCCGTAACACGGGCGTCTGTTTGTTTAATTTGGTTTGCGAGATGCTGTAATTGCTCCCATATTTTCTCCAAGTGTTCTTGAACTTTTTCGGCAAAAGGAACCGCCTCTGCTGCTGGGTCCATTATGGAATGGCCGGGAACTACTGTTATGTGTTGACGCGGGTTGAGGAGCGGACCTGCGTCAGACGGAACCCAGCGCTAAAAATAACCAGAAGAGCGGTTCCAAAAACAATATATTTATTACACCCACTGTGCATAAAAGGTGTAAAAACAAAAACAGCGTCCCTCTGGTGGAGTGACTGTTGGCACGCTCTCCAGCGCCCGCAAGGATCAAAGCCCGGCGCTCCTGGACTCACTACCACCGCCAAACACCCCCCAGGTGGACACAACAAACTGACTCTCTGTGAAGCAAAGAAGAGGTGAGGTAAGTCAGCAGTTACAACAATATCTTTCAAAAGACACACGCTATCAGCAACACATCCAGGTCTGTATCTTTTTTAACTTTATGCAAATGAGCAGCTTCTCACAACAGGTGGAGGATCACTTATCCGCACGCCACAGCAGTGAGAAGCAAGCTGCACAATTCTCATCACAATTCAAGTATACTGTGTAACAAAACATCAAGTTACTATCAACAATTAATCAAACACTTAATTACCTTTAATGTGTGCTGACAGCATGTGTCCTCACCCTTCCTTGCTTCACGGGCTCGATGTGTCAAACCCAGGCGCGGTCCTCAGCGTCTCACAAACGAACATCACAAGGTCGAGTTCCCGGCAGTTCTGCTTGAATCACACATGACTTAAATGCAGAACGCCATCCAATTATCTGCTTCAGCTGAAAGTCTTCAAGGTTGCATGTGAGCACCCGTCACAGGTGCTACACATGATGTTGATGAGGGTGAGGACTCTTCAGCCAGCACCTTCTCCATAGACAAATCAGTTTCCATGCCACCTGAAGAGCAAAGAAAAGATAAGAACACCAAAATATCCAGCCACACCCCCCAACACACAACATGTACACAGTCTTTTTTTGGTAGTACATGCAAGCACCAACCCTGTCACGTGTGTGCACGCGCGTGGGGGACAACAACACGATAATTTGATTGAGCTAACTGATGCTGCTAATTCTTGTAATACACACACAAAATCCACTCCGCTGTAAGCTGTCTAGATGCATGAAGAGCTGTTCAGATGAAAAGCTGACATGATTTTGGATGGACTGAGGAACTACACAAAGTCTTTTTTTATGGAAGACCGAAGTCAGTGCACAGCATCACTGGACAACATGTCACTATTTGGACTTTAGCAGGAGTGGAACACCAAAATGTAAGTCCCTTTTCTGTTGTTTATAAATTAATAAAATATCAAATGACAAGGATCTATTTTAGCCATTTGGATCGACGGTGCAAGAAGACATATTTGATGAAAAAATATAATGTTGTATGTTTTGAACTTTGACCCTAATTAGTGATCTAATTAAGCATTTGTGCACTTTGCAAATACCAGATTCTTTTTAGCATAAAAATTACCCCTAGAATAGAAAACAGTCATATTTCTTGCTTTTAACCAGTGACATGTTTCAACACTCGGTGTAAATCAAAAGAAATTAGATTTGCACTCCTTGAGTCCTATGACCCTAATTAATGACCTAATTAGGCATCTTTGGGCTCAGCAATCATCAGAATCTTATTTAGCCTGGGATACTATCCTAAAAACACATTTGTTTGCTTTTAACCATTAGGTAGTATAAATAGATGGTGCAAAATAAAGCATTCGCTGAAAAAGAGGAATTTTGCACTCACTGACCTTTGACCCTAATCAGTGACCTTATTAGGGACTTTCTGGCTTGGCAAACCACAAATTCTTATTCAGTATGAAGACTACCCCAGAAATGCATATTTGTTTGCTTTTGGCCAGTCACTCTTATGAATAGATGGTGAAAAATGTTGCATTCCATGAAAAAAAGAAATTTTGCACTCATTGACCTTTGACCCCAATTAGTGCCCTTATTAGGCATTCTGCAGCTTGGCAAACAACAGATTTGTTTTCAGCACAAATAACTACTCTAGAAAGACTTTTTGCTTTTACTCAAAAATGCCTTATACATTTACTTTTTCTGGAAATGGAACAAGTCTAATATTACAAGGACTGCTTTCTTCCACCTGTGAAATATAGCAAAGATTCTTCCCATGTTGTCTATAGCTGATGCTGAGACCCTGATTCATGGATTTGTTTCTTCTAGATTGGACTACTACAATTTCTATTTTCTGGTTTACTGCAGTCCAGCATCAGGGGTCTCCAATTGGTTCAAAATGCTGCTGCCAGACTTTTGACAGGAAGCAGAAAGTTTGATCACATTACACCCATTTTGGCATATCTTCACTGGCATCCTGTTCCTGTGAGATCAGATTTTCAGAAATTATTCATGGACTAGCACCTCCCTACTTAGCGGACCTAATTAAACCCTCCGTACCGGCCCGGGCTTTGCGTTCTCAGAGTGCAGGACTACGTTGTGTCCCTAGGGTGAATAAAAAGTCTGTGGGTCACAGAGCTTTCTCTTATCGTGCGCCTGTTTGTGGAATGATCTCCCTGCATCAATAAAACAATCATATTCTGTAGAGACTTTCAAGACCAGACTTAAGACTCACTTATTTTCCCTTTTGTATGGCTAGCATACTCGCATAGTATGTTACTATGCTTTTTACCCTTTTAAATTAATTTTATTACAAAACACAGCTGGCCGTGGCCTCAACTTTATCTAAAGTCTGGGTCTTTTAGTGAAGCTCAGGGCTAGTATTTCTTCAGGGAAGCATTTCTTCTGTTTTTCTTGTTGCTTCATTAATGAAAAATGTATAAATACTGTATTTGTTGTCTTTCTGTCATCTGATTCTGTTTTTTCTCTGTTTGAGGTGCGGCTCCATCCAGAGATGGGAGTGAGTCTTTTCTTCTGCAGGCCTCCCGTCTTGTGCACCAGCAAAATTTCCCAAAATTTCCTGTATACTCATATTGTGAAGTGTGTTGCAGCATGGCCCAAGCAGAGGGTCACCCCTTTGAGTCTAGTCTGGTTTCTTCCTCAAATCATCAGAGACAGTTTTTCCTTACCACTGTCGCCTGTGTGCTTGTGCCAGGTGTTGGTAAGGTTAGACCTTTTTTGTGTAAATCGCCTTGAGGAAATTTTGTTGTGATTTGGTGCTATAAAAATGAAATGAAATGTGCATTCTTGTGCTTTGGGGGTGGCTTTGGAGGCCGGTCTGAAGGGATGGTTTTGACTTTTACTGGCTTTTCTAGGATCAGTTAATATGCTTTTAATATCCCAGAAAATATCACTGAAGAACAGCAATGAATGAACATTAAATTACAAGACTGAAATGATGGTTCTTGGTCATACATCACACTGACAAAGTGAGGAACCTTTGGGTATAATTTTGATCCTGCATTGTCCTTCGACCTCCACATTAGACATAATGGGCCTCATGTATCAACGTTGCGTACGGCGATATTTGAGCGTATATGGGGTGTACGCCAAAACGGCTGCGCTACTTGGCATTTATCAATGTGGTCGTTGGCGTACGCTGCGCTGAAAATATACACCAGGTCGAGAGGTGGCATAAATTATACACCAAAATGAACCAGCGCTGGAATCCACATAAAAATGAAGATGATCAACATGATAAACAGTGCCATTATACAAATCAATGCATATGTTACATAAATAACACTTTCCTGATTATACTACATAATAATCAATACAAATCCCGCTTTTGCGGGATTGTTATGGAGCACGATCCGTGGCTACAGCACTGACTGCAAAGACAGCGCTGCACGCGCTTTTCTCCAGACTTCGAGCCTGGAGCCAGAGCAGCGCTGAGCTTAACTTCATGTGGTGTGATCATTTTAGACTATGAAATTGATAATTACAACTGTAGTTTCATCATTCCCTTAATTCGCCCGTGCTGCAATCAGGTTTTGTCATCTCCATTCGGTTGTCACAATAAAATAAATACAGAAATACATTTAAAAAATAAATCTGACAGATTAGGCATGTCTTATTAATTGAGCGAGCAAACAGCCACATGTCAAGAATTACTGACATGTGAAAAGAGAATACAGTGGTCCCTCGCTATAACGCCGTTCACCTGTCGTGGCCTCGGAGTCTCGCGGAGTATTTAGTCCAATTTTGCATGCCTTTTTTTTTACAGTGTTCTGTGTTCTGCGTATCTGTTTATAAGAATCTTGTTGCCCAGAAGAGAAAAGAGCGCCAACAACTACTCATAACTGTGTTTGTCACTCGGAAACAAACACCTGCAGCCAGGTGTGAGTGGAAAAAGGCGCAGCGCCAGGACGCAGAGGCCCGATCTGTGACATACTGGTCAGTTACTAATAATAATTTCTTATGTGTCCGACCTCGTTCGTTGATCGTTAAAATTAATTTGTTAGTTCTAAATGCCATCATAATTATTTATAGGAAAACTTTCTATTTTTATTTCTCAAACAAATGTTTGGGCCTGAAACAGTTTGGTATTATTTTCCTACTAAGGTTTGAACTTTGAGAGTGTTTACATGAGAGAAAAGTGAGAAAATGTTCATGCCTGATTGAGAAAGTGTATAAACTGTGTAGTGAGGGGTTTTACAGCTTTGAAACGTCTATAATAATTGTAAAAAATAACGCTGCCTAACGTCACGGTTTCGCGTATTTTGGGCTATTTTTTAGAACGTAACTCCAGCGATTAATGAGGGACCACTGTAACACTTTATTGATTATATACTACAAAACAATTGATACGACGGCCGCTTTTGACGCTCTATTGGCACGCGTCATGATTGGTGAAGTTCTTTTTCTTTGCCATCTTCCTGGCTTCCATGTCGTAAAATGAGGGTGTGTCTGAAGCGGAGTCTGAATATTTATGGGCATGTTTATTATAATTACAGTCATTTCCACCCGCCGCATTTATCAAGATCACGTCAGGCGTACGCCAGAAATGGGCAGGTGCGCACTGCTTGAAACATGTCACGGCGACTTTGGTGTATTTCAAGTTTACGCCATAAATTTACGCCACAAGTGCGCAACATTGATACATGAGGCCCATTATGAGGACTGCTTTCTTCCGTCTGTGAAATAGAGTGAAGATTCATCCCACCCTGTCTATGGCTGATGCAGAAACCTTGATTCATGCATTTATCTCTTCTACAATGGACTACTGCAATGTTCTATTTTGTGGTCTACTGCAGTCCAGCATTAGGGGTCTCCAGTTGTTTCAAAATGCTGCTGCCAGACTTTTGACAGGAAGTTTGACCTTAGGTGTAGTTTTTCCAGGAGACTGTCCCAGGTACAGATCGTGGGATGACAACTGAACACAGGATGCCAGACTGACCGACTGCACACTGCACAGACATTTTCATGGGAACAGGTCACTGACAGCATGAGGACTTCTGGATGACCCCTGTCTGTGCCATAACCGCCTCATCAAATACACATTCTTTTGTTATTATGTCATGTTGTTTTGAATTCCTGTTTTCTGTTTCTTCACCCTTGTAAAGGTTTGTAAAAACCTTGTACCTGTTAGAATGGCCTAAGCAGTGTGTCACCCCTATGAGTCTGGTCTGCTTGAGGTTTCTTCCTCTGTGTCATCAGAGTGAGTTTTTCCCTTACCACTGTCCCCTGTGTGCTTGCTCTAGGGGTTGATAGGGTTAGTCCTTGTTAAGTGCCTTGAGGCAGCTTTGTTGTGAGTTGGCACTATTTCAATTGAATTGTATTGAAATTGAAATGAATCATGATCTGACTCGATCTTCACAGGAACAACCACACTGGGTTTGAGTAGACATACTTTAATATTTCACGCCAAAGAAGGTTTTGCTGCGCATGAAAAGAAAAAACATACAGACATATGATATTGTTCCATGCCACTCTAATGAGGAAGTTAATGTCTACATGTAATTATTAGCCTACAGGAAATTGTTTCAGAGGATCATAAAACCAAAACCAGTTGATGGTGAACAATTTCTGCCTTAGGCTGGGAAAAAAGAAACATCAAAACATAGGAGATGTTGGCGATGTTCACCACGCAGATTTGTAGCTCCTTTAATGGTTGTTCACAATATAAAATGAGCTTTTATTAAAAAAACAAAACAAATCCAACTTAAAAATTTAACATATAAAGTGAATTTATTTAGTAAGACACTGAAGGAAAATATCCTAAATGTGCTTAAATATGCATTAACCATTTGTGCTTTTTTCCCCCATTCAGAATCATCATATTATTCTTTATCTTTTATTGAGCCAAGAATATATTGTTACACTTATGAGTGTGCTCTAATGTTTGGAAGTGATCATTTATATATTAATAGAGCTTGTTGCTGTTGAAGAATACGAGGTCTGTCCATAAAGTATCGTACCTTTTTTTTTTTTAACTATATGGATTTGATTCATATGTTTTCACGTCAGGCAAGCTTGAACCCTCGTGCGCTTGCATGACTTTTTCCACGCCTGTCGGTGACGTCATTCGCCTGTGAGCACGCCTTGTGGAAAGAGTGGTTCCGCCCCGTTGTCGGATTTTCATTGTCTGGAAATGGCGGAATGATGTGGGGGTTTTTTCCATCAGAATTTTTTCAGAAGCTGTTAGAGACTGGCACCTGGAAACCATTCGAAAAATTTATCTGGCTTTCGGTGAAAATTTTACGGGCTTCACAGAGAATAAGGTCTGTTAGTACAGCTTTAAGGACCCCTTTAAGGACGCTCGTCGCTCCGCGCTCCGAGCTGCGACGACGCGGCACAAGCCACTGGACCATTTCTAAACGGATGGCTCTGTGGATACGAGACTGTCGTGTGCTCTTTCTCTGGTTATCACAAGAGCTGGACATCAGCCATTTTCCGGCAGATTTCACTTTTAACAAGAGATTTTGTCATGGAAAGCCACGCAGAGGCTTCGCGCGTCACGACCGATTCGCTTTGGAAGCGAGACAAAGGAACACCTCCGTTTCGGCGTGCCAGAGGACAAGTTCGGACATGCCTATCTCGGCTTTCAATGCTTACCAGTCGAGTGAGTTATAAGAGAAATTATGGAGAGCTGGGCGTGTCCGAACTTGTCCTCTGGCACGCCGAAACGGAGGCGTTCTTTGTCTCGCTCGAACAGTGAATCGGTCGTGATGCACAAAGCCTCCGCGCGGCTTTCCACGACAAAATCTCTTGTTAAAAGTGAAATCTGCCAGAAAATGGTTGATGTCCAGCTCTTGTGATAACCAGAGAAAGTGCACACGACGGTCCCAGCTCCACACAGCCATCCATTTAGAAATGATCTGGTGGTTCATGCCTGTCATCGCGGCTCGGAGCACGGCGCGACGAGCGCCATTGTGGGCCATCCTTAAAGCTGTAGTAATAGTCCTTATTCTCTGTGAAGCCCGTAAAATTTTCATCGAAAGCCACATAAATTTTTCGAATGGTTTCCAGGTGCCAGTCTCTAACAGCTTCTGAAAAAATTCTGATGGAAAAAAAAACCCAAATCATTCCGCCATTTCCAGACAATGAAAATCCGACGATGGGGCGGGACAACTCCTTCCACAAGGCATGCTCACAGGCGAATGACGTCACCGACAGGCGTGGAAAAACTCACGCATGCGCACAAGGGTTCAAGCTTGTCTGACGTGAAAACATATGAATCAAATCCATATAGTTTAAAAAAAAAATAAAAAGGTACGATACTTTATGGACAGACCTCGTATATTACTCATATGCTCATAATGATCAATATTGATCAATGCTTATTAAACATGTAATGAACAGCTAAGGTTAATTACACGATATCTATATGTTTAAATACTTTTGAAATGTTAGTATGCTTTTGAACTGTGTATCAAATTAAAGATAAGTATTAGTTTAATTTCTTAGCATGCTGTTATAAAGATAATTTACTTATATAATCATTTTCAAAGTGTTGTAAAGGTGATGTGTCCCTTTTGCAGTGAGGCCCAGAAAGATACATTGAGAAACATCCATATGTTGCAGCCAACATATGGAACAGGATGCCAGTACTGACCACAGTCAGCACGAAAAGGAGACTAAACTTGATACGGGTATAATTAGACTTGTTTGTCAGAATGTGGTGCAATTTTGAGATGTGCTAATATTCTTGTGGTATAACCGCAGTGATGACACTTGCTGACAGTCTTTCAATTAGCAAATTTTCTGCCCCAAACAATTTCCTATCAGTTTACACACAGGTGTCACTTTAGAAGAAAGACGAAGCAAGAAGAACTCCACGGCGCAAGTGGGCATGAGGACCAGTGCCACGAAGCAGAGGGATGAAGACCACTCAGATGAAGGACAACCCCCAAGATAAGCATGAATCATTGTATTAGCATAGGAAAACAGAGGAGTATAAAAACAGAGCCCAGCCCACTGTTTGGGGTTCCTTTTTTCTGAGAGCTTGCTGGAACAGGCCTGGTTGGAAGCTCTCAGCTCCTGGGACCCTCAGGACGTCTGGGTATGATTTAATCTCTCACTCATTCTGTGACATTTAAATTCTGTTTAATAAATCTCTGAGCGGTGGTTTAGCCCTCACGGTAATTGTGTTTACATTTAAATAACTGGTCAAAACCTTCTTTCAAATCAACGGACGCGTGGGATAAGAGAGACAGGGGGAGGCAAGGTCATTGGAGACCCCTGAATTATCCCAAGAACACAAACAACAGGATAATGTCAGAGTGACTCTCGGGTCTGATTTAGATGATATGAAGTCTGCATCAAACAGCCCTGTGATGTTTTTTGTTCGTTTTAGATGTGCAACAGGTTGTGATGAGAGAGCAAAAATCTGAGAAGCACTGACTATGAGTGAGTACAAGCTTTTTTCCTAAATTAAAGTTTAATACACTGATGAAGCAGCAGTAATGAGACAAGCAGGACCTCTGGCAAGAGCGAACACCATCATCTAACACCACAACCATCATTCTGACTTCTGAGGGGAAAATATGTAACTGCATTATGATTTTTCCAAGCTAATAATTTGATGGAAGATTGTAGATCCTACACACCTTCAGTGTGTGTTCACAAAAAAAGAGACATCAGATGCTTTCACCAATCTTCATTCAGCAGATAATTAGTTTATATTCAAAAATAAAGCAAATTAAATATGTCTGTGAATGTGTCGGCGTGAGCCTGAAGGCTCATTTTCAGCTGCAGCACTGCAAGAATGATGTTTCCTGACATGGAGTAAAATCCTGAAGTTAGAAAATGCTGAGCAAAAGAAAACTCAGAGATAACAATGTGGAAACATTATGACTGACCTTATCCCCATCAGACCTTTGAGGGGTCATAAGGCCAGAATGCTAAACACTGAGATGGGAAGAAGGCATAACTCACAATAAGAAATCACTGAACTAAATACAAGGCAAATTAATTTCTAACATGTTTAGGTCAAAACATCCTTGACCAAACATGCTTTTGTTCATTCCTTGTAAATACTTTGAAATGAATGATCCTTTGCAAATTTGCCTTAAAACTAAACAAAATGGAGCTATGTGAATAACTTAGAGCTTACCTTCAAAATTAAACCTTTTTTACACTGTGCTGATGATTTTGAATATGTTCTTGAAAGTGCTTTCAAAAGAAAATTTGATTAAAATTCAAAGAAAGCATCTCACATGGCCTTAAATATTAAAGTCTTACAGCACGCAGCCAGTGTGCTCTGTGTAAGCCTGGCCCTGTCAGACCTCGGAAGCAAAGCAGTGTGGTAATTGAATGGGAGACTGCTGTGGTGAACTGGAGTTGGCAAAAAGACAATCACTGTATTTTAACACTAGACAAGAAGATGATTTGTAACTTGTTTAACTATGGCATCAGGCATGGTTTCTTGTGCATAAAGTACTCTTGTTCTCTACAAGAGTCAAGACAGAAGTCAGACTACCAGAGCAAGAAATTTAGGTGAGGAAACGTCTGTGATTAGAAGTGAAACGTCCTCGCGTCAAGCAACCCAGTCCAGTCGAAGAGACAAGCTTCTCTACGATGGAAACCACCTGGACAACTGAGAGCCATAACAGAAATATTTTGGTGGAAATTGTGCAAAATTACCCAGTGCTCACAAAGGGATGAATACATCTTGAGTAATCAATAATGAAAGACATCAGAGTCTGAGGCAAACCCTGCACACTCTGCACACCATGATATAAATGTATAGTAAAATATACATTGCATCTGTCTGTAATGGTGTTATTGACTCTGTATGACATCGTATGATTCCTATGTGACGTAATTTTGAAGTCATAGCTATAAACCAATCGGTAATAAATATTTTGTTCATCATCCAACTAGACTTCTTGGTTTTTGATATATATATATATATATATATATATATATATATATATATATATATATATATATATATATATATATATATATATATATATATATACACATAAAGGAGTGTCATGATCTGCCCCATGTCTGGGTTTTCATCTAGATTTTATCTCTGTCCATGTCCCCTGTCTTGATCCCCTGTCTTTGAATATCATTTTAGGATTACTTTAGTCACTGGTTTTATTTAGCATTTTTACCACTGTAGTCATTGCTTGTTATTTCTGTTTGTTATTCTTTTGCCACAACAGTTCTAGTTTCAGTCCCAGCCTTTAATTCTCTTGTTGATCACTCTTCAGTTCTCAACTTTGTTTTCCTGGTTTTGTTTCTTTGCTCCTTTCATGTGTACATTTTTTTTACATTATGATTGGGACTCACTTTCTACTAGTTCTGTCTGCTGAGTGTTTACTTTACTGCACTCTTTTGCACCTGCTCACTTCATCTTTGTCTCATTCTTCCACGCCTCTATTTCTTTCTGCTTAGTGTTTGCTTTACTGACTCTCTTGCTCCTGCTTGCCTCAGCTTTGTCTCTTTCCTGAACTTTCTCACACACCTGTTTTCACTTTCCTTAATCACACCCTGTTATTTAATCCTTGCATGTTTCTCAGTTCTTTGCCAGTTTGTTTTGACCTTGTTTGCATTCTGGCCTTGTTTTGCTCAACTGTGTAAGACCTTGCCTTGTGTTAGACCCTGTTTTTTGCCTCAGCCCTTGCATTTGGACTCACTGTTTTTTTTTTTTAACTTTGCTTGTTTTTTGACTCTGATTTTGCCTCAGCCCTGACAACATTGTTTCTCTGTGCCTCTGAACCCAGCTTGCTTTTGACCATGCCTCAGCCTCATGTCGGCCGATTACCTTTGCCATGTTGACTGATTACTTGTATACCGTACCAGTGCCTGTTTTTTTTCTTAACAAAGCATTTTATTACTCTACCTCCCATTTCTGTGAGTGTGCATTGTGTGTCCTGCATTCTGTTCGTTCCTTGCCATGAATCCTGACAAAGAGATGTTTTTCAGTGTGTTTTTTTTTTTTTACCTTTGGTTAAACTACTCCACAATCTAACTATTCGTCAAGGCTATTTGGTTGTTGACTTGATGAAAAAAAAAACAAAAAAAAAAAAAACAAGCCTTTGTTGGGCTATATTTTCCATGGCCTTTGATTAAACCACTCCAAAATCTCGTAACCTTGACATATCTGTCCAAATAATCCTCCCACCAAGTTTGATCCATCTACACTCCATGGTTCTTGAGCAGTGAAGCATATGGTAAAGCATTACCAGTAACGCATTACTTAGTAACGTGTTAAGCCCTGGTCCCACTGAATAATAAAGCCATGAGTAATGAGCTATGTATGGATTTGTCAAATTTCAGTGATATACATATTCAAATAATGAGCCACGTATACGAAGATAGCGCAAACAATTAAAAACACTGCCTGTGATTGCGTCAGTGCACACAACACAGTACACCTAATCGATGATAACGGGATGTTCAATCTACCATAAACATACTTTTACGCTGTTCCAAATACATTCTCCACATCATGCAGTGCAGGAGAGAGACAGAAAGAAAAGCTGCAGATGAAACGGTCCTCTGTGATTCCAGAAGCGACGAGAGGTGTTTTCAACAGGCAAACTGTGACAGAAAATTAATCGGCTACTAAATATATATATATATATATATATATATACAGCATCCAGCGCACAAAGTGAGTGGGATTGTCACGATCATGCATCGTGCAGACCACACTTCCTTGGAAAGGAAGATGTTGGAGACCAGGGAATACTCATAAATTGGATTTGGTTATTCATGAGAGCTGCAAATGTGTTTTCACTGTTCAACCATAAGGCAGGCTTATCAGCCTCTGAAGGTCAAAACGCCCCATTATTAAATAAATGGACTGCATTTATATAGCGCTTTTCCATCTGCATCAGACGCTCAAAGCGTTTTACAATTATGCCTCACACCTCCCCTTATTTTCTTCCAGAAGAATTTCTATGGCCTTGGTGAAGCATTTAGCTGCCTTCTTATCTTCTGCAACTCCAGCACACATGGACAGAAGCTGACATAAACTTAACTCATCTGCCACTCACACATGGACAGTGACTGATATGCATGCTTCCACCCCCTCCCCCTCCTTTGTGTTCCTGTCCCCATCCCCCACCTGATCCCGTCCCCCGCTCATACCACTGCCTTCCTCCTCTGGAGCGCAGCACAGCTTTTTCAGCGGCAGCTCCCCATTCCCCCCAAGCTGGCTGTGTGACCACGTGTTGCTGCAGCCCCCCCACAGTGACATTTCCTCAATTCGGATGATGGACTGTTTCAAAGTTTAGCATACATAAACAATCAAATGCATATGTGTGGTCATTTTAATTCTGATGTTGGCCATTATTACGTTCAACTAGTAATAACTGTGGATTAATTGCTGTACATATGTATGAGGTAATTGGGTGTGAAATGAATTGCCTGTAACTGTCACTTTTGTCCATTGGTCAGATGCAAACCTCAGTGCCCATTGTTGGTATGTCAGCATGCACATATTTATGAGAGAGCTGTGGTGTTTGTGCTACCTTTTACACAAGCAAACCTTTAGCAACTCAGGCCCTGGATCTATATCCTCTCAAAAAATTAATGTAAGATACCATCAGAACCAAGGCTTTTAGTGTTTCCATATAATGATATGCAAAACACTAAAATGTTGTGGTATTGTTCAATTAAGCAAATTATTTTCTGTTTTCTTGTCACTGAAAAATGGCCACATCTCACGTCATCATCTACTGTCTCTTCACCTTCTCGGGGAACAATTGTATTTCAACCAGCTTGACAGTTTTCTACTGTCAACATGTGAAGGCAGCATTGGGTAAATGTAAGATCCATACTCATTCCTGAGTGTTGGGGATGGCTTACTTAGAGTGACAAATGCCCAGGGCCAACACCAGGAGGTAGTAAGATGTGCAGACTCTGATATCTTCCAAACAGAAATCAGTTCATTACCCTCTTAAGTCTTGGTCCCACCAAATAATAAAGCTGTGAATAATGAGCCACATATGGATTTGCCAGAAATTTCAGTGATTATTTGAATAATGATATATACAGTAAATCTATCACATATCCACTATGAAGAAGCCTCTATGTGCCTCTAAGTACATTACATGTGCCAGGTATCAGACTCTAATCAGCCATGACTGGCCTGTTATTTGAGCCCTGTTCAGCCTCAAATGGCTCGTGTTGCCACATATGAGCCATGTCAACCCACATATGATCCATGTAGTGCCATGTAACGTGACATTGGTGTATGTTTAGGCATGGGTTTGGTCCAACCCTCCACCCCTCCCACACTTGGTCCCTTTTTAAAGTGTGGGTTTTCAATTCACAGCATCCATTCAAGATGTCATTTTTTAAATGCAGTCCAAAAAAAGACACTCCTGCACAGTCAAGCCCGTGTGCGCAACCGTGCGTGAGGCTGCAGTTCACCTGTGTTCCAGAGTCATTAAATGCGCTTCTTCTCGCTGGCTTTATTTCTTTCATGGCTCTCCGGTGATCCACCGGTGTTTGTGGCCCTGTGACAAACTGGCGTCCTGTCCTGGGTGTACCCCGCCTCGTGCCCTATGACTGCTGGGATAGGCTCCAGCCCCCACGACTCTTAATTGGACTAAGCGGTTGAAGACGAGTGTGTGTGTGTGAAATTAGCGCCACGCTCAGAGATGAGCCTCGACAGCCACATATTCTGCCTCTCAGAGCCACCATTCTCCCACAGTTGTTGAATAACTGGACTCGTACCAAAAACAACATGCTACGTGGCTCATTATTCATTCTTCATTGTTCGGTGGGCCCAGGGCTTTACTCTGGGGTGAGCCAGAATATATCATGTGGGACCACCTGGGACTTGCATTTGCATTGCATTTGCATTGCTCTGCACAGACCAGTGCTCTAACCACCATATTATTTAGTATAACAGTGAAGTGCACATGCAGAAACATAACACAGGAGATCATCAAGCAGGTGCTGTGGGACATTAGGTGACAATGGCAGCACAGAAACATTAACAACAGTTTTAGAACATGTAATGTTCGGGCAGAGTAAAGACAGGGTTTGGTAGGAAAGAACTAAGATAACACACGTCAAGGTATCTAGAGGAGTCTACAGTCGGACCTCGATTTAGATCAGCGGATGCTTTACTTTCAGTCTCCAGTGTGACATTTACAAATGTATTTTTCTGGCAGGGATTATGAAAACTTTGCCCACAAAATGCTTTCATAAACATCAAATGGGTGAAGCATAAATCATGGCAATGTCTTCATCATGGCTTTAAGAGACAACAGAAAAAAATGCAGAGGCACAATATCCAGACCGTCTGATCTCAATGTCTCTGATTCTGAACAACAGGTGCGAATTTGGCATTTTCTGATGAGTTGACTCCCGTTTGCAATGGTGGAAGTCATTTGTGCAAAATGGGAGTGTGATGATATAATGCCATGGATGTGCTGATACGCTGAATTTCATTATTTCAGTGAACTGATAAAACATAGTGCATGTCAGGTGATACCCATTTAGCAGTGCAGAAGAGCTCACTGATGCTGTAGTCCCGCCTGATAGCTTTCTTTTACTTTCTGTAATAGTCAGGCTCCCACATAAATGCATTCTCTTCTCCCCACTACACAATTTCAAGCAGACATTACAACTGGTAATACTAAAGCCCTACTATATATATATATATATATATATATATATATATATATATATATATATATATATATATATATATATATATATATATATATATATATGTGTAATACTAAAGGACCAGCTCGACATAAATATCTGAAGGTTCTCACTGTAGAGCATTTAATGTCCTCCTGTGTTTGCAGGCATTTATCTCTGAAGTGCACAATAAACTAAAAGGCATATGACAAGCCCTGGTTCACACCTAAACTCCAGCAGCTCCGTCAGCAGAAAGAGGTGGCTTTCAGAGAAGGAGACAGAGACAGCTATAGAGGTGCAAAGTACAGATTTAGCAAGGAGGTGGCAAATGCTAAATCCATGTACAGTTCACGTCTGCAGCAAAGGTTCTCTGTCAACGACTCAGCCTCTGTGTGGAGGGGGTTGAAAGAGATCACCAACTACAAGCCCAAAGCACCTCGTTCTATTGACGACCTCAAGCTGGCCAACGACCTAAACGTCTTCTGTTCACGGTTTGAAGACAAGGACTCACACTTCCCCACCCCCCACACAACTGGATATTCAAACACTCTGGACCTCCCCCCTCTCACTGCTGTCCTCCCCACTCCCCCTGTTGCCCTCTCGGTCCAAGGGGAGGACATGAGGAGACATTTCAAAAGGCTGAATCCACGTAAGGCCCCGGGCCCAGACTGTGTCTCTCCTGCCACCCTGAGACACTGTGCTGATGAGCTGGCCCCAGTCTTCACGGGAATCTTCAACACCTCCCTGGAGTCATGCCATGTTCCAGTCTGTTTCAAGTCCTCAATCATAGTTCCAGTCCCCAAGAAACCATGCATCACTGGACTTAATGACTACAGGCCTGTGGCTCTCACGTCTGTAGTCATGAAGACCTTCAAACGCCTGGTTTTATCCCACCTGAAGTCCATCACCGACCCCCTCCTGGACCCCCTGCAGTTTGCCTACAGAGCCAACAGGTCTGTAGATGACGCCATAAACCTGGCCCTGCACTCCATCCTGCAGCACCTGGACTCCCCAGGAACCTACGCTAGGATCCTGTTTGTGGACTTCAACTCTGCATTCAACACCATCCTTCCAGCTTTGCTCCAGGACAAGCTTTCTCTGCTCCACGTGCCCAACTCCACCTGCAGGTGGATCACAGACTTCCTGATGGACCGGAGTCAGCGTGTGAGGCTGGGAAAAAAATGTCTCGAACACTCGGGTTCTCAGCACAGGATCTCACAGGGCTGTGTCCTTTCCCCTCTGCTCTTCTCCCTGTACACTAACTGCTGCACCTCCAGCCATGACTCTGTAAAGCTCATCAAGTTTGCGGACGACACCACCCTCATCAGACTCATTTCGGATGGGGATGAGTCTGCCTAAAGGAGGGAGGTGGACCGGCTGGTGACCTGGTGCAGCAGCAACAACTTGGAGCTCAATGCCCAGAAAACAGTGGAGATGATCGTGGACTTCAGGAAAGCCACAGCCCCCCCGCCCTCCCTCGCCCTCACCAACAGCCCCATCACCACTGTGGTCGTTCACCGCTTCCTCGGCACCACCATCACCCAGGACCTCAAGTGGGAGTCAACCATCAGCTCCCTCATCAAGAAGGCCCAGCAGAGGATGTACTTACTGCGGCAGCTGAAGAAGGCCAAGCTGCATGTCCAGCTGATGGTGCAGTTCTACACGGCCATCATCGAGTCCATCCTCTGCTCCTCCATCACGGTGTGGTACGCCGGGGCCACAGCCAGGGACAGACACAGACTGCAGCGCATTGTGGCCTCTGCTGAGAAGGTGATCGGCTATAGCCTTTCATCTCTCCACGACCTACACGTCTCCAGGACTCTGGGCCGAGCAGGTCGGATCACAGCTGACCCTTCTCACCCTGCACACGGTCTGTTCAAACCACTCCCCTCGGGCAGGAGGCTACGGTCCATCCGGACCAGAACCTCCCGCCATAAGAACAGTTTCTTCCCCTCTGCTGTTAGACTCATGAACTCCTCATAACTCAGTCACCTTATGCTTAACTCTGTCACTTTATCATCTTATCACGGGTCACTTTAGACAGTGTACTTTGGTTTTTAATTGCACTCCTCCCACTGCACTGTTTTTTTCTGTTTCTCTGTTGCACACAGCCTTTCATATTTCATATTTCTTTTTTTATCTTAGATTTTATCTTATTTTGACACATATGTTATATTTTATCTTAGCATTTTATCTCTTCTTAATGTTGCACCATTGTACCGAAGCAAATTCCTAGTCTGTGAATCCTGTTCACTGGCAATGGCAATAAACTTCTTCTGATTCTGATATTTTCAAATGTCAGCCAGTTTTGTGAATTATATATGTATATGCAGAAGATCTTTTCTTTCTTCATTTAAGGTTTTCTTTTGCTGGAGGAGTAAAGGGTGCTACAATCCAGACTCCAAGTCAGTGACTACGTTTACATGCAGCCAATAACCCTTTCATAACCGGAATATTGGCAATAACCTGGTTGCACGGCCATGTAAATGCCCGCAAAAACCTGAATATGCTCATATTCCGGTTTTTAAAAACCCGAATAAGACCCCTGAGTTACTCCTTTTCTAACCCGAATATCAGGTCATATAAATGCGCATCGGGATATCCCCATAGAAAGGAACATTATTTTGTGTTCTGCGCATGTCCTATCCGCATGGAATCTTGGTCTTTTGAGTACAGCAACTACTTGTATGCGGCACGTGCAGCCCACCGGACACCACAGAAACAGATGTAAACAGCACATTGTGTTCTGCGTCCTTATCAGGCGGGCCGGTCACAGCACCGGTCGGCATATCACCGCGATTGCTCTGCCTCCGATGCGCTTACTGTCTGTGGCTCGGTAAACGCCACAACGGACCACTCTCACCGCCCCCTCTGTTCTGTGCGTAGCTGCGCCAAATCTGGCAACAGGTCCAGAGACGCTCGCTGTTTTGATGCGGAGGCAGCCCGCAGGAGAGAAAAATGAGAAAATGTTAATGCCTGTTTGAGAAAAGTGTGTAGTATCCTGCACGAACGCCAGATCAAATCAAGCACCAGTGGACGACGTGTGTCGCTGTTTAGATGGGGATATTCCAAATGATACCAGTGACCATGTATACAGGAGTAACTCTGTCTGCTTAAGCATGTAAACGGGTTATTCCTAAAGATTCAGAAACCAGAATATTGACCTTAACCCGAATATTAATGGCATGTAAACGTAGTCACTGTGCAAAACAAGTGAGCCTGACTTGTATTTTTGTTAATTTAAATTTGCAGTGCAGCTGTGTTCTATGCTGTAATGTTTTATTGTTTGTTCTATACGGAGACAGTCTTTGCTGATAGGGACATTTCACTTCATACCAGCTTACATAGGAAAATAAATGGACTGGTCAATTGTTAAAGTGCCTGCAGTCAGGTGCTGCAGTTGTTCTTCTCACTGCATGGTAACTGGTAACCACCTATGATAAAACTTTGCTCAAATTGGCTGAAGTCTTAACTGATACTCATGCCATATGTCATTATTCAGAGAAGTTCAGATCCCATATCTTTTCTCTCCCAAACAAAGTAAAATTTGATCTCCTTCTCAGACTTGCTTTAAAACATATGGCCACCATAAAACATAAACTCCCAGCATGAAACCTGCTATAAAAACAAAAAGATCAGCCATTGTTGTCGTTTTACTGATGCTTTGGGAAAGTTTGGCTTTAAGGTTGTGTCATTACACTCGGCACCGCAGCCACCAGCAGTTCACAATAGACCATTACATCAAGCTAAAGTCAATCCTGAACATCCTAATGACAGTCACTAACTTGCAGACAGATGCCTATTTGACAAAACAAGTCTTGGGTCAACATGCAGATGTACATTAATTTAAACAAGATTTAATATGATCTCTCTGGGAACCATCACCTTATCGTGGTGGAGAGGTTTGTCTGCCCCTATATACCTGAGAGCTGTGTCTGGAGACATGCTCCTGGTAAGGTCTCCCATAACAAATTGGTCTCCGGTGAGGGGCTAGACTAAGAATGGTTCACAAGGACTCCATGAAAAAATGAGGCAGAAGAAATGTGACCTGGCCTGGAGGAAGGCCGTGGCCCTCATCTGGAGCCAGGCCTGGATGGAGGGCCTCTCAAGTAGTGCCTGGTGGCTGAGCTTACCATGGAGTCTGGCCAGGCACAGCCTGAAAAGGCAATGTGGGCCTTCCATATTCACCCTGTGGGCTCACCACCTGCAGGGGGAGCCGCTGGACTTGGGTGTGCTGTCCCATGGGTGGCAGTGAAAGTCAAGGGCCTTGATGGACCAGACTCAGGTGGCAGAGGCTGCTATGGGGTGTGGAACGTCACCTTGCTGTGGGAGAAGGAGTCACAGCTTATGAGAGAAGTGGAGCGCTACCAGTTAGATCTGGTGGGCCTCGCCTCCATCCACACGCTTGGGGTTGGACCTTATTCTTCTCTGGAGTTGCCCAGGGTGTGAGGCACTGTGCATGCGTGGGGACACTCACAAACACCCGGCTAAGCGCAGCTATGTTGGAGTTTACCCCAGGTGCCTCCCTGCTCCTTCAGGTTGTGGGGGGAAAACTCTGTTGTTTGTGTGTATGCACTGAACAACAATTCAGTATTCGGTCTTCTTGGAGTCCCTGACTGGAGTCCTGCACGGGACTCCAGTGGGGGAGTCCATTGCTCTGCTGTGGGACTTCAATGCAATTTCAAAGTTTCCTTTTATCTCCAAAATTTTAGAAAAAGTGGTGGCCAAGCAGTTTAATGAGGTTTTAGCTAAACACAATATTCTTGAAAAATTTCAATCTGGGTTCCGTAACTTGCATTCAACTGAAACTATATAACTTATATTTTAATGCGCAGAGATGCAGGTGAATATTCGGTCCATGTACTTTTGGATCTGTCTGCAGCTTTGACACTGTTGATCATGGTGTTTGAACTGAGAGATTAAGGACATGGGTGGGCATTTCTGGGTCAGCCCTAGATTGTTTTTTTTATCCTAGCTCTCTAATAGACATTTTTCAGTTATTGCAGCCAAATATACATCCTCTTCTGCCATTCTAGATAGAGTATCTCGTCAATAGTTTTACATCCTCATTGAAGACAACTTTGGATGCTGTAGCTCCTCTAAAAAAGAGAGCTTTAAATCAGAAGTGCCTGACTCCGTGGTATAACTCACAAACTCGTAGCTTAAAGCAGATAACCCGTAAGTTGAAGAGGAAATGGCGTCTCACTAATTTAGAAGATCTTCACTTAGCCTGGAAAAAGAGTCTGTTGCTCTATAAAAAAGCCCTCCGTAAAGCTAGGACATCTTTCTACTCATCACTAATTGAAGAAAATAAGAACAACCCCAGGTTTCTTTTCAGCACTGTAGCCAGGCTGACAAAGAGTCAGAGCTCTATTGAGCTGAGTATTCCATTAACTTTAACTAGTAATGACTTCATGACTTTCTTTGCTAACAAAATTTTAACTATTAGAGAAAAAATTACTCATAACCATCCCAAAGACGTATCGTTATCTTTGGCTGCTTTCAGTGATGCCGGTATTTGGTTAGACTCTTTCTCTCCGATTGTTCTGTCTGAGTTATTTTCATTAGTTACTTCATCCAAACCATCAACATGTTTATTAGACCCCATTCCTACCAGGCTGCTCAAGGAAGCCCTACCATTATTTAATGCTTCGATCTTAAATATGATCAATCTATCTTTGTTAGTTGGCTATGTACCACAGGCTTTTAAGGTGGCAGTAATTAAACCATTACTTAAAAAGCCATCACTTGACCCAGCTATCTTAGCTAATTATAGGCCAATCTCCAACCTTCCTTTTCTCTCAAAAATTCTTGAAAGGGTAGTTGTAAAACAGCTAACTGATCATCTGCAGAGGAATGGTCTATTTGAAGAGTTTCAGTCAGGTTTTAGAATTCATCATAGTACAGAAACAGCATTAGTGAAGGTTACGAATGATGTTCTTATGGCCTCGGACAGTGGACTCATCTCTGTGCTTGTTCTGTTAGACCTCAGTGCTGCTTTTGATACTGTTGAACATAAAATTTTATTACAGAGATTAGAGCATGCCATAGGTATTAAAGGCACTGCGCTGCGGTGGTTTGAATCATATTTGTCTAATAGATTACAATTTGTTCATGTAAATGGGGAATCTTCTTCACAGACTAAAGTTAATTATGGAGTTCCACAAGGTTCTGTGCTAGGACCAATTTTATTCACTTTATACATGCTTCCCTTAGGCAGTATTATTAGACAGTATTGCTTAAATTTTCATTGTTACGCAGATGATACCCAGCTTTATCTATCCATGAAGCCAGAGGACACACACCAATTAGCTAAACTGCAGGATTGTCTTACAGACATAAAGACATGGATGACCTCTAATTTCCTGCTTTTAAACTCAGATAAAACTGAAGTTATTGTACTTGGCCCCACAAATCTTAGAAACATGGTGTCTAACCAGATCCTTACTCTGGATGGCATTACCCTGACCTCTAGTAATACTGTGAGAAATCTTGGAGTCATTTTTGATCAGGATATGTCATTCAAAGCGCATATTAAACAAATATGTAGGACTGCTTTTTTGCATTTACGCAATATCTCTAAAATCAGAAAGGTCTTGTCTCAGAGTGATGCTGAAAAACTAATTCATGCATTTATTTCCTCTAGGCTGGACTATTGTAATTCATTATTATCAGGTTGTCCTAAAAGTTCCCTAAAAAGCCTTCAGTTAATTCAAAATGCTGCAGCTAGAGTACTGATGGGGACTAGAAGGAGAGAGCATATCTCACCCATATTGGCCTCTCTTCATTGGCTTCCTGTTAATTCTAGAATAGAATTTAAAATTATTCTTCTTACTTATAAGGTTTTGAATAATCAGGTCCCATCTTATCTTAGGGACCTCGTAGTACCATATTACCCCAATAGAGCGCTTCGCTCTCAGACTGCAGGCTTACTTGTAGTTCCTAGGGTTTGTAAGAGTAGAATGGGAGGCAGAGCCTTCAGCTTTCAGGCTCCTCTCCTGTGGAACCAGCTCCCAATTCAGATCAGGGAGACAGACACCCTCTCTACTTTTAAGATTAGGCTTAAAACTTTCCTTTTTGCTAAAGCTTATAGTTAGGGCTGGATCAGGTGACCCTGAACCATCCCTTAGTTATGCTGCTATAGACGTAGACTGCTGGGGGGTTCCCATGATGCACTGTTTCTTTCTCTTTTTGCTCTGTATGCACCACTCTGCATTTAATCATTAGTGATCGATCTCTGCTCCCCTCCACAGCATGTCTTTTTCCTGGTTCTCTCCCTCAGCCCCAACCAGTCCCAGCAGAAGACTGCCCCTCCCTGAGCCTGGTTCTGCTGGAGGTTTCTTCCTGTTAAAAGGGAGTTTTTCCTTCCCACTGTAGCCAAGTGCTTGCTCACAGGGGGTCGTTTTGACCGTTGGGGTTTTACATAATTATTGTATGGCCTTGCCTTACAATATAAAGCGCCTTGGGGCAACTGTTTGTTGTGATTTGGCGCTATATAAAAAAATTGATTGATTGATTGAATTGAATTCTGTCCTGTGGTGTGCCCCAAGGTTCCGTTCTGGGACCTATTTTATTTGCATTGTTCTTGCTCCCACTTGGACATATTTTGAGTTTCTTTAATGAAGTATCATATCATATCTTTGTTATGCAGATGACATACAGCTGTACATCTCCTTTTCTCCACAAAATGTTTCTAGGGTATCTGTTCTTCAAAAATGTATTGATGTCATAAAAAAACTGGATGGCTGCTAACTACTTGTCACTTAATACAGCAAAAACTGAAGTCCTTGTTTGTGCCCCTGAGGAGTTTGTTCCCTCAGTGATTAAGAACCTTGGCTCTCTATCCTCTTTTTCTTCACTCAGCAGTCAGAAATTTGAGTGTTACATTTGACCAGGGGCAGAGTTGTCAGCTGATCACCATCTGATGGTCAGTTGAGGAGGGTGGGGGAGGACTTTGGAAAAACCTGGTAAGCCCAAACGGATAGTGCAGTTGAACTGGGCACATCTGGAGAAGCCCACTGTCCAACAGATCCTCAACTCAGACCTCCGGCAGAGCTATTCTGGCTTCCCTGTGGAGGTTGGGGGCATTGAACCAGAAACAGTTAAAGACAGGCTTTTTGGGACTGACTGGGTACAGTAGAAATTGCATCCCATCCTATGTGGACAATACACGCCTTTTAAGAGACTTGGTAAAAACCCAGGGACATAGAAATCTCACTGCCGAACGTGTGGACACCTGAAACAGAAAATCAATTTATTGTATTCAAACAAATGTTGACACAAATTACTTCACTTGCTGTTCCTGATTACAACATTCCTTTCTATTTGGATGCTTCTGAAAAAGGGGGTGTAGTTAATGCTGCCCTTTTTCAGAAAAAAGGGGGTGTAAGACAAGTACTTATGTACTTGAACAAGGTCATCCGCCATGCGCACGTCATGTCGCGGTAGTGGCAAAAGCCATAACAAAAACCGCTCACATAGTGATGTTACATTCACTGACTGTGTTAATGTCACACACAGTGGCTTCCTATGTGTCGTCGAAAGCATTCACCATGACAAATTTGCAACAATCTTGATTGGAAAACATTCTTCTGCAGCCTCACTTAACTTACACTGCAGAGGGAATAAACATGGCTGATTCAATGGATCCTTTCCCAGCTCACAAGTGTGAGGAACGAATTGAGGTGGATGTAAAGTTGAGGAAAGATTTGAAAGCAGAGCCTCTGATAGACCCTGAAGTCAGGACACTCTATACAGATGGTTGCTGTTTCAGATATTCCTTAGAAGGTTTGAGAGACAGATGGGCTGTAGTGGAAGAAAAACAGGAAGTAAGGGAAGAACAGATTAAATACATAACAGATCAGGAACACTTCAAACACACCCCTCAGGACAAAAAGCAGAATTGAAAGCCATGACTGAAGCCTTAAAAGAAGCAAAAACACATAAGGTTAATATCTACACAGACTCAGCTTATGTACATGGGATCATTCACTATCAATTGGCAAGGTGGTATCCAACAGATTTTTTAACATACACCAGTAAACATTATGAAGTAATGGGTGGATGGATGGATGGATAGCTTTATTATCATTGTCATTACAAGTGCAACAACAACGAGCTTTAGCAAAAGCATTAATGCGACCCAAAGAAGTGGTAATAATGAAGTATAAAGGCCATGATAAAACCAACAAAAAAACATTTATTTGGGAAATGAAAGCGCTGATCAAGTAGCTAAACAAGCAGCAGGATATGCGGAGGGACATTTAATGGTACAAGAACAAAAGGAATCGGATTTTCCAACTCTCACAAGAACAGATTTGGAAGTGTTGCCAGAAAAAGCAGGAGTATATGAGCAACCTGTGTGGCTTGCCCATAGTGCCCATGTTGAGGATGGAATCTGGAGAACAAGTGATGGCAGATTAGTATTGCCTGTTGGACTAGCACGGATAGTGATAAAAGAAGCACATGGAAAGGCACACATTTCAAAACAACAAACAGAGACAAAATGTATCACTCTGGTGGCATCCTTACCTGAAAAACATGATCAGTGAAAACATTGGGACTTGTGATATCTGTTTGAGGTACAACTCTAAAACAGCTATGACTCCTATGATGGGGACCTATCCTGTACCCACTGCTCCATTCCAGGAATTGGTGGACTACACAAATATGGGACCCGATAATAGGGTGTCTGGATATCTTTACCTGCTGGTAATAGTAGATGCATTCACCAAATAGGTGGAAGCTATCCAAACAAAAAAGAGGATGCTACCATTGTGTAAATCAACACATCCCAAGACATGGATTTCCTCAAAGAATCAGATCAGACAATGGAACACATTTTTAAAGTACTGATCTACAAATGATAGAACAAGTTTTAGGAGTAAAACTTTGTTTTGGCTCTGTCTATCATCCTCAGTCTCAAGGGTTGGTGGAAAGAACAAACAGGACATTGAAAGAAAAAAACTGGCAAAGATTTGTGCAGACTCCAAACTAAATTGGATTCAGGCATTGCCTATTCATCTGATGGCTATCAGAGCATCTGTAAATAGTAGTACAGGATTTACCCTTTTGAGTTATGTACAGTAAGACAATTCATGTCTACTATTTCTGCAGGTTTAAGGGGGACACCTCTGGACCTGGATGAAATTAAGCATTCAGTTTTCTACACTTCGCTAACTGCACTGGTAGCCTCTCTCTCCTCACATATTCAAGACCAAGAGGAAACAGCCCCACAGGGACGTGTGGGAAAGCCAGTGAAACCTAACAACTGGGAGTGTTTAAAAGTGATCAAGAGAAAGTGGATGGAGCCTAGGTGGACTGGTCCCTATGTTAAGGATTTTGTATATATGTTATCACTGTTAAACATTTGTACATTTGTCTTCTTTCTCATGAGAACGGTGTTGTGCTGTTTTGCACTTCACCCTGAGAATGTACGTGTTATTCAACCTTGTTTTAGCTTTGTCTTCTTTCTCATGAGAACGGAGATGTGCTGTTTTGCACCTGTCTTAATGCAATCCTGAGAATTCAATTTTGTTTTAGCACTCTGGGGTCAATCTGAGCTGGGAATGAAGGGCTGGATGTACTTATTATTATAATATAACTTTGTTTTCGCAGCCTCTAACGACTGGGAGCAAGAGAACGTTTTGACTATTGTGATGTGGTGTTTAGTGTGAAGGAGTGTGAAAGACAGGACACTTCAGGCAGATGCAGAACAGCTGATACCTGCAACAGACGAACGAGATGTGCTGACCTGGAAGTGTTCTTCCTTACAGCTGCACTTATTGCCGTATGCGTTTATGTTATGGGAAGAAACTTGTCTTGCGTCATCACCCCCACCCTTAGGACAAGTTTTTTGTTTATGTGATGAGGGCGTCTCTTAATAAAAAGAGCGGAAAAGCAGGCCAGACTTTAGTGTAGCTTTGGTGTACAGCCTGGCCGCACTCCGCGCGTGATTAATTTGACTTTCTGTCTCACTGGTGTTTCTTGACTCTGTTTGTCTTGTTAAAGGTTTTAAAAATGTTTGGAGGAGAAAATACCCAACACCCTATCAGGTGGTAAAGGCCAACTCTCACTCAGTACAGGTAAAAGCCAGGGAAGGTACCTGGTATCACGTATTACAGTGTGCGTCTGCAGACCCTCCAGGAAGAGCATTACATCAGACAAGAGAGGACCTGTGTAACAATGTGGTTTGAAATTTCTATATTTCTCATGGCGGCAGGATTTGAATCGATCATTCCCTGGGTTACAATAAATAAGAATGTGGATAGAATAAATTACATCCATTATAATGTGCAAAGACTAAATAATCTTACTCGTGATGCTGTAGCAGGTCTCTCAGAGCAATTGGCAGCCACATCTCTGATGGCCTACCAAAACCGGATGGCACTGGACATGCTCCTGGCAGAAAAAGATGAAGTATGTGTTATGTTTGGTGATACTTGTTGTACTTTCATTCCTAACAGTACCTCACCTGATGGAAAAGTCTCCACGGCTCTGGCTGGCCTTCGTACCAAATACCCTGGGTGGTTGGTTTGCCAAATGGAAAGGTATTGTTATGTCCTTGATTACATCTCTTATGACTGTTACTGCTGTCTTATCTGTTTGTGTATGCTGTTGCATTCCCTGTATAAGATCTCTGTGTGTTCGGTTAATTACTACTGTGGTTCAAGGTAAAGATGTCCAAGTCTCTCCGCAGATGATAATGATTGATGGTGAATAAGATGCCCTGTTGCCCCCAGCCCTACTGTTTGATGTTATGGATCCAGGCACTGCCCTATAGGTTTTACCTCAGATAGCAGAGGTCAAAAGGGGGAACTGAATGTATATTATGCTATTTGAACTTGCTTGTGCTAAGGCTTGCGGTTTATTTTCATGATATGCTGTTTGAACTAGTTTATGAATGTTTTGCTCATTTTTTATGTAACCATTTTTTAAGTGCTGTGACCTGAAGTGACTTTTATTGTGGTTGCCATGATGACACTCATGATTGGGTATAAAAGCAGCATCCCCAAAAGTCTCAGCCATTCACAAGCAAAGAAGGGGCAAGGATCACCACTTTGTGAACAAGTGCATGAAAAAATAGTCCAGCAGTTAAAGAACAATCTTTCTCAACGTTCAATTGCGAGGAATTTAGGGATTCCATCATCTACAGTCCATAATATAATCTGAAAATTCAGAGAATCTGGAGAAATTTCTACATGTATGGAGCAAGGTCGAAAACCAACACTGAATGCCTGTGACCTTCAATCCCTCAGGTGGCACTGCATTAAAAACTGACATCATTGTGTAAAGGTTCTTACTGCGTGGGCTCAGGAACACTTCAGAAAACCATTGTCAGTTAACACAGTTCATTGCTACATCTACAAGTGCAAGTTAAAACTCTGCCATGCAAAGTGAAAGCCATACATCAGCAACATCCAGAAATGCTGCCGCGTTCTCTGGGCCCGAGCTCATTTGAAATGGACAGACGCAAAGTGCAGTAGCGTGCTGTGGTTTGATGAGTCCACATTTCAAATAGTTTTTGGAAATCATGGACATTGTGTCCTCCAGACAAAAGAGGAAAAAGACCATCCAGATTGTTACCAGCACTTTCAAAAGGCAGCATCTGTGATGGTATGGGGGTGTGTTAGTACCCATGGCATGGGCAACTTACACATCTGTGATGGCATCATCAATGCTGAAATATACATCCAGGTTTTGGAGCAACACACAAAGATGTCCCTGCTTATTTCAGCAAGACAATGCCAAGCCACATTCTGCAAGTGTTACAACAGCGTGGCTTAGTAGTAAAAGAGTACGGGTACAAGACTTGCCTGCCTGTAGTCCAGAGCTGTCACCCATTGAAAATGTGTGGCACATTATGAAGTGCGGAGACCCCAGACTGTTGAACAACTGAAGTCATACATCAAGTAAGAATGGGAAAGAATTTCACCTACAAAGCTTCATCAATTAGTGTTCTCAGTTCCCAACCACTTATTGAGTGTTATTAGAAGAAAAGGTGATGTAACACAGTGGTAAACGTACCACTGTCCCAGCTTTTTTGAAACGTGTTGCAGGCATTGATTTCAAAATGAGCAAATATTTGCACAAAAACAATAAAGTTAATCAGTTTGAACATTAAATATCTTGACTTTGTGGTGTATTCAATTGAATATAAGTCAAAGAGGATTTGCAAATCATTGTATTCTGTTTTTATTTACATTTTGCAAAAAAAAAAAAATGCCTGAAGCATTTCCTGGATTTATGACTAGCTATGTTATCAAATAGCTGATAGTCTGGAGAAAATATAACACATGCTCAACAGTTGGACGGGGTAGTCTTCTAACTACACTCAACAAAAATATAAACGCAACACTTCTGGTTTTGCTCACATTTTGTATGAGATGAACTCAAAGATCTAAAACTTTTTCCACATACACAATATCACCATTTCCCTCAAATATTGTTCACAAACCAGTCTAAATCTGTGATAGGCAGCACTTCTCCTTTGCTGAGATAATCCATCCCACCTCACAGGTGTGCCATATCAAGATGCTGATTAGACACCATGATTAGTGCACAGGTGTGCCTTAGACTGCCCACAATAAAAGGCCACTCTGAAAGGTGCAGTTTTATCACACAGCACAATGCCACAGATGTTGCAAGATTTGAGGGAGCATACAATTGGCATGCTGACAGCAGGAATGTCAACCAGAGCTGTTGCTCGTGTATTGAATGTTCATTTCTCTACCATAGCCCGTCTCCAAAGGCGTTCAGAGAATTTGGCAGTACATCCAACCAGCCTCACAACCGCAGACCACGAGTAACCACACCAGCCCAGGACCTCCACATCCAGCATGTTCACCTCCAAGATCGTCTGAGACCAGCCACTCGGACAGTTGCTGAAACAATTGGTTTGCATAACCAAAGAATTTCTGCACAAACTGTCAGAAACCGTCTCAGGGAAGCTCATCTGCATGCTCGTTGTCCTCATTGGGGTCTCGACCTGACTCCAGTTCGTCGTCGTAACCGACTTGAGTGGGCAAATGCTCACATTCGCTGGCGTTTGGTACGTTGGAGAGGTGTTCTCTTCACGGATGAATCCCGGTTCACACTGTTCAGGGCAGATGGCAGACAGCGTGTGTGGCGTCGTGTGGGTTTTCTGATGTCAATGTTGTGGATCGAGTGGCCCATGGTGGCGGTGGGGTTATGGTATGGGCAGGCGTCTGTTATGGATGAAGAACACAGGTGCATTTTATTGATGGCATTCTGAATGCACAGAGATACCGTGACGAGATCCTGAGGCCCATTGTTGTGCCATACATCCAAGAACATCACCTCAGGTTGCAGCAGGATAATGCACGGCCCCATGTTGCACGGATCTGTACACAATTCTTGGAAGCTGAAAATGTCCCAGTTCTTGCATGGCCGGCATACTCACCGGACATGTCACCCATTGAGCATGTTGGGATGCTCTGGACCGGCGTATACGACAGCGTGTACCAGTTCCTGCGAATATCCAGCAACTTCGCAAAGCCATTAAAGAGGAGTGGACCAACATTCCACAGGCCACAACTGACAACCTGATCAACTCTATGCGAAGGAGATGTGTTGCACTGCATGAGGCAAATGGTGGTCACACCAGATACTGACTGGTACCCCCCCCCCCCCAATAAAACAAAACTGCACCTTTCAGAGTGGCCTTTTATTGTGGACAGTCTAAGGCACACCTGTGCACTAATCATGGTGTCTAATCAGCATCTTGGTATGGCACACCTGTGAGGTGGGACAGATTTTCTCAGCAAAGGCAAAGTGCTCACTATCACAGATTTAGACTGGTTTGTAACAATATTTGAGGGAAATGGTGACATTGTGTATGTGGAAAAAGTTTTAGATCTTTGAGTTCATCTCATACAAAATGGGAGCAAAACCAAAAGTGTTGCGTTTATATTTTTGTTGAGTGTAATAATTTTTTGGGCCACCTTCCTCTGTTGTGAGAAATAAATACAAAGACACTGACATCCACAAAATTTACGTTTGATAGGAAAAAACTGACTTCAATTGCCACTTAGTTTTACCCTTAATGTATCTAAAAACAAAACACTAATTTATAAGGGGGATGTCTTTATGCATAAAAATACTGAATAACTGCTGCAAATATATATGTAGTTTTGCAGCTACTGATTCACTGTGCCCCGTGATTCACTGTGCCCTGGTTTCCCCTAGAGGTGATGCAGGGAATTGTTAATAGTGTAAAAACAAGAAGTCATCAGAGTGATGTGCACATCAGAGACACACTGATGTACATTTAACACACACATATTTGCTATTATACGGATGGACATAAAAGCGTGCGCAAAGTGATGCACAAAATGACACTAACAATGGCTGCATTAGCATTGTTAGAGGACCTTGCAAATGGTGCAATCCGACGTGAGTGTGTACTCAGGGAACATGAGGAATCTGAATCTGATTTCGATTACCAAGGCCACTGTGACTGGAGTTCCGCACAGAACTGCAGTCGGCCCGGAGTGCAATACGGCGAGGACCCAGGGGTTGTCTGTGCCCACACAGGTGCTATCCATGCTTAGGGTTGCCACCCGTTCCTTAAAATAAAATTTGAGTGTGTGTCCAACACACACTCACATGCTCATCGAAACTGAATAATGAACAAAATAAAACACAGGAAATATTAAGGGCTGCCAGTGTCATCTCTGTACCTCACATCGGGTCCTGTAGCGAGGAACTGCCGTGAGGTACAGCAGATATACCTCAGACTTTCATGTCTGCATCTCTGTGTGCCCACCTTTCTGTTCCTGTCACGGGTTGCCTGGTATGTGTAAACACCACATCCAAAGAAGCAAAAACATTTGCAAATGTAGATGTGAGTGGGAAGAGTCAAACACCTGGCTTGACAGCATTAGTGGCAATGGGTACAAGGCAAACTGTAGGCAAACAAGTATTTTTATTTTCTAATTTCCTCTTAAAGTAACTTTAAAGATTAAAATTACTGGTCTGTTTTCCTTAATATTTATGGTTATTATTGCACACTTCAGTGCTTGCACAGTTTATCATTAACAGTTTTGTGTTAATAAAGCACTTAAAGCTTTAAGTATGACTAAATGCTTTTTTCAAAATTAAATATACCACTCCTTGGGTGGTGGTAGTGGCCTTGAGGAGCTGTGGTGGGTGTCCTTTATTTTCATTTCTGAAAGGTGGCAACTCTAACCATGCTGGGCATCCTGGGCATTCCAGTGTGAGCTGGCTGACTGGTCAGGAGTGTGCCAGTCATCCTTGCTCCGAGCCACCAGCTGTGTGGAACACAATCATCCGAATGTCATCCAGGTACATTCCAACATTACAACGCATTTTGCAGTGAGAGCCGGTTTCCCGAATGTAATCAAGCTATTAACTGCACACATTTTGCTATAAAGGCAACATCACATAATAAATCTGTTTCTGTTGATAGGAAACATTTTCATTCCATCAATTTTCAAATCATATCTGGTGTGCATCAGTCACCTGGCACGGCGAGCCATGGGGGGTTGCTTGTGTTAAAATAGTGTGAACACATTTGGCCATGTGTGCATTCAAATATGTTTTAATTATTATGATTATTAATGTATTTTTTTATTTTTGCTTGATGGTGAGCTGCAGAGCTTCTTAACAGGCTTTCTGTGTTCAGTATTTGTCAGTAAACGTGTAAATTGTGAATGTCACACTGTCAGCAGAGGCGCGACTCACCTTTTTAACATCAGTGTGTGCAAGCTGTTCTGTGTGTCGGCCTCACAAACACACTCTGTAGCTCCCATGAACATTTTTCTGATTTCATGCTTAATCCATTTAACACTGTACTGAATAAATTGTTTGCTGTACAACAGAGTAACAAAGTATTCATGCACTTTGGGAGAATCTACACAGGCTGCAGAGAAGGACATTTGGGTATATGGAGTATGGAGGAGCACATGAACATGCTGTAATACCATATGAATTAATGCTTTTGCTACAGCCAAATATTTCCTTTACTTCAAGGTCAGCTCTGTAAAGCAAGAGGCTATGAGAAGGTAGCTCCATCATAGTCGTGCATGACATTGACTAATGGATATAAACAAGAAGAAGTCAATATGAAATCACTGCTGTATTTTTCTGATGTACAATCATGAATCAGTCTTATCGAAAATCAGCCTAAAGGTGTGAAAAATGCTGTTTGGGAATCATCCTCATCCAGGAGAGGAACTCACAAGCTACAGGTGAACTTCAACCAGCATCAAGCAACTGTTGGCAAATGGAGTCTGAAGAAACTCAAAATAGCAACATGGAATGCAAGAAACCTATATTACGGAGAAAAACTGAAGAACACCCAGCAGGAAAATGAAAGGTAAAAAAAATAAATAAATAACAATCTTGGAAAGTGTGAAATAAAATTGAAAAGTGCTGGAAAAACACCATAATTTAGTCTGGAGGAGAAAAACATGAAAGAGAAGTTGGTGTGTTAATCTTCATCAAGAACATGCAAAAACCCTGAAAGGAGCCTCCACTGGTGGCTCCATGCTGAATCATACACACATACATATGTTCAAACAACAGACAGTAGTGAAGAAAAGTCTCAGGAAGCACAGAGAGCCAACAGCACAACCAAAACTGAACCCAGGGTTCTTGAAGGCTTACTACAACAAAGAGAAATACTAAATAACAGCCAATTTAAAGGCAAAGTAGATCATCTTTTCTGAAGCACATTTTCCTATATACCTTGAAATCCTTTACACTCTGATAGCAACCAATTAATTATATGTTTTGACATAAAAATAAATAAATAAACAAATGTCACCTGTAGAAGCAGCAGGTCTGTAAAAACCTCATCAATCATCCTGTGCTGACCCCTCCAGCTGACGACAGGAGGTGGCGGTAATGCACCACACAGTTGCCAGCTGCCAGTAAACAAAATTTAAAAAGAAGAAGGGGGATAAAAAGATGAATGTTAACGAAAGTGAGTTAGCTGCATGATGCCAGCAGCAACTGTTAGTTACAAAATCAGTTTTGATAAAGCTACCACTACAAAAGAGGCAGATGCAGAAAGATCTGAAACCACAGTAAGTATTGGTCTTGCTTTGCAGATGGGTGACAGTGCTTCTGGGGCTCTGCATCATGAACAGTTGCAGCCACGAGCTCTACAGAACTCCGATCTTGCCATTGACCAGAAAGACCTGCAAAGTGAGTGATGCAATGGTAACCCTGTTTCTGCTGCACAGGTCAAATTAATCACATTGGTGCAATGTTGCTATATTAGCTTTAAATGGGACCGTTGGGGATGCAGGTTATTTTCTGTGTTTTGTCACTATAAGAACAACATACTCTGTTCAATTCTTAGAAGATTCCCTCAGTGAAAAGCTGGATGTCCAGCAATTTCTTACTTTTAAACGCTAACAAGTTTGAAATGATGGTTCTTGGTCCAGTAAATGGTAATGGACTGTGTTTATGTAGCACTTTTCCATCTGACACTCAAAGCACTTGACAAATAATGCTTCACATTCACCCCAATGTGAGGGTGCTGCCATACAAGGCGCTCACTACACACCAGGAGCAATAGGGGATTAAAGACCTTGCCCAAGGGCCCTTAGTGATATCCAGTCAGACTGGGATTTGAACTGAGGATCTTCTGGTCTCAAGCCCAATTCCTTAACCACTGGACCATTTTCTCTCTGTTTGAGGTGTCGCTCTATCCAGAGATGGGAGTGGGTATCTTCTTCTGCAGACCTCCCGTCCTGTGCACCATCAAAATTTCCCAAAATTTCCTTTATATTCGTCAAGTGTGCCAGTAGCATGGCCCCCCTTTGAGTCTGGTCTGCTTGAGGTTTTCTGCTCAAATCATCAGAGGGAGTTTTTCCTTATCACTGTCACCTGTGTGCTTGCTCTAGGGGTTGGTAAGTGTAGACCTTGCTTGTGTGAAGCACCTTGAGGCAACTTTATTGTGATTTGACGCTATATATTTGGTGCTATATAAATGAAATGAAATGCGCATTCTTGTGCCTTGGAGGTGTGGCTTTTGAGGCCAGTCTGAAGGGAAGGGTTGGACTTTTACTGGCTTTTCAAGGATCAGTTACTATGCTTTTCATGTCCCAAAAAATATCACTGAAGAACATCAAATTTCAGTGCATCCGGAAGTATTCACAATGCTTCACTTTTCCACATTTTGTTATGTTAAAGCCTAATTCCACAATAGAGTAAATTATTTTTTTTTCCCTAAAATTATACGCATAACACCCCCATAATTCAGCAAATTTATTTCAAATAAAAAACTAAGAAATCACATGTTCATAGGTATTCACATCCTTTGCTCAATACTTGGTGATGCACCTTTGGCAGCAATTACAGCCTCAATTCTTCTTGAATATGATGCCACAAGCTTGGCACACCTAACATTGGGCAGTTTTGCCCATTCCTCTTTGCAGCACCGCACAAGCTAGGTTGGATGGGGAGCATCAGTGCAAAACCATTTTCAGATCTCTCCAAAGATCTTCAGTCAGGTCTGGGATCTGGCAGGGCCACTCAAGGACATTCACAGAGTTGTCCTGAAGCCACTGCTTTGATATCTTGCATGTGTGCTGAGAGTCAATGTCCTGCTGAAAGATGAACCATTGCCCCAGTCTGAGGTCATGAGCGCTCTGGAGCAGGTTTTCATCCAGGATGTCTCTGTACATTGCTGCATCCGTCTTTCCATCAATCCCAATTCCTGCCCCACAGCATGATGCTGCCACTACCATGCTTCACTGTAGGGATGGTGCCTGGTTTTCTTGACACATGACGCCTCGCTGGATGGCCAGCGAGGGGACATGTTCACCGTCCATTTCTCATGCATGGAAACGCATGGTTGCCGGCAGCCACTCCAGCCACACTCTCTCTCGCTCTCTCTCTTTCTCTCTCTCTGTCTCTCTCTCCCTGCATGCAACGTGAGCGCCGCTCATGGAACGTTTTGAGAACGGAGCGCATTTCCTCATTGTCAAAAAGAAGTAAAGAAGTTGACAAAAAATAGTGTGGGGGCTACACACATCACAGTAAGCAACTGAAAGCAAGACTAGGAATGCAGTCACACGCAAACTCACACAGCCTACACATAATTCAAATAAAATCAATTTTATTTATATAGGCCCAAATCACAACAGCAGTTGCCCCAAGGCGCTTTATATTGCAAGGCAAAAGCCATACAATAATTACAGAAAAACCCCAACGGTCAAAACAATCCCCTGTGAGCAAGCAATTGGGGACAGTGGGAAGGAAAAACTCCCTTTTAACAGGAAGAAAACTCCAGCAGAACCAGGCTCAGGGAGGGGCAGTCTTCTGCTGGCACTGGTTGGGGCTGAGGGGAAAGAATCAGGAAAAAAACATGCTGTGGAAGACAGCAGAGATCAATCACTAATGATTAAATGCAGAGTGGTGCATACAGAGCAAAAAGAGAAAGAAACACTCAGTGCATCATGGGAACCCCCCAGCAGTCTAAGTATATAGCAGCATAACTAAGGGATGGTTCAGGGTCACCTGATCCAGCCCTAACTATAAGCTTTAGCAAAAAGGAAAGTTTTAAGCCTAATCTTAAAAGTAGAGAGGGTGTCTGTTTCCCTGATTCGAATTGGAAGCTGGTTCCACAGGAGAGGACCCTGAAAGCTGAAGGCTCTGCCTCCCATTCTACTCTTAAAAACCCTAGGAACTACAAGTAAGCCTGCAGTCTGACAGCGAAGCGCTCTATTGGGGTGATATGGTATTAAGAGGTCCCTAAGATAAGATGGTACCTGATTATTCAAAACCTTATAAGTAAGAAGAAGAATTTTAAATTCTATTCTAGAATTAACAGGAAGCCAATGAAGAGAGGCCAATATGGGTGAAATATGCTCTCTCCTTCTAGTCCCCGTCAGTACTCTAGCTGCAGCATTTTGAATTAACTGAAGGCTTTTCAGAGAACTTTTAGGACAACCTGATAATAATGAATTACAGTAGTCCAGCCTAGAGGAAATAAATGCATGAATTAGTTTTTCAGCATCACTCTGAGACAAGACCTTTCTAATTTTAGAGATATTGCGCAAATGTAAAAAAGCAGTCCTACATATTTGCTTAATATGCGCATTGAAGGACATATCCTGATCAAAAATGACTCCAAGATTTCTCACAGTATTACTAGAGGTCAGGGTAATGCCATCCACAGTAAGGATCTGGTTAGACACCATGTTTCTAAGATTTGTGGGGCCAAGTACAATAACTTCAGTTTTATCTGAATTTAAAAGCAAGAAATTAGAGGTCATCCATGTCTTTATGTCTGTAAGACATTCCTGCAGTTTAACTAATTGGTGTGTCCCCTCTGGCTTCATGGATAGATAAAGCTGGGTATCATCTGCGTAACAATGAAAATTTAAGCAATGCTTTCTAATAATACTGCCTAAGGGAAACATGTATAAAGTGAATAAAATTGGTCCTAGCACAGAACCTTGTGGAACTCCATAATTAACCTTAGTCTGTAAAGAAGACTCCCCATTTACATGAACAAATTGTAATATATTAGATAAATATGATTCAAACCACCTCAGCGCAGTGCCTTTAATACCTATGGCATGCTCTAATCTCTATAATAAAATTTTATGGTCAACAGTATCAAAAGCAGCACTGAGGTCTAACAGAACAAGCACAGAGATGAGTCCACTGTCTGAGGCCATAAGAAGATCATTTGTAACCTTCACTAATGCTGTTTCTGTACTATGAGGAATTCTGAAACCTGACTGAAACTCTTCAAATAGACCATTCCTCTGCAGATGATCAGTTAGCTGTTTTACAACTGCCCTTTCAAGAATATTTGAGAGAAATGGATAGACTACACCAAAAGCTGCGCAATCTTCCAGCGTACTCCATACACATCACAATGCATCTGTATGCAAGCCCTGGTGTGAAAGGGGCTTTATATGGAGACAGGTGTCTGTCTTTCCAAATCATGTCATCAACTGAATTTAACCCAGGTGGACTCCGATTAAGCTGCAGAAACATCTCAAAGATGATCAGTGGAAACAGGATGTACCTGAGCTCAGTTTTGAGCTTCATGGCAAAGGCTGTGAATCCATGAGGAAAAAAAAAATGAATTTCATCCATTTTGTAATAAGGCTATAACGACAACAAAATGTGGAAAAAGTGAAGCACTGTGGATACTTTTCAGATGCAACAGAAGAAGAGATTTCTCAACAAAAGAGAAAGGTTAAACAGAAGTACATAACAGAAGAATGTCATAACATATTGGAAGAGTGAAGGAACATAAACCAGATGGTGACACAGATAATTAGACCCTTACACAAATACTTCATGTAACCAACCAAGACAACAATTATATTACAAAATGTGAATTTCTGCATGAAAACTAAAATCAGAATTATGCATGAATAGATCAAAGATTTAAAAATTGGAAAAATGAGGATCAACAAAAAATGAATTTTCCCAGCATTACTGAACAATCCAAGATAATACAACCATGCTCAGAATATATCAATGAATTATACAGATGACAATGAAGTAATTGACAACTTTGCCACCAACTACAGTGATCTACACTAAAAAGAAAGAGAATGGATTGTGGTCCATGAGCCAAACCGAATATGAGTACCAAAAAGCTGAACAGATCCGGTGTCCGATGTCTGAAGTGTCCAAAACACTGATCTTACCGGATATTCAGGATTGGTAGCTTAATACCCTTTTGTTGGCCATCTTTAAAGATGTCCGACATGCCCCTGTCATAAGGAACCACAATCAGGAAAACTGATATAACTCACCACCAAGATCACCGATGAAAATGCAAAATGGCTTATTTTGTTCGGAACAAAATTCTGCACCAGCCAGTATATAAACCTTTGACTTTATAATCTGTTCAAAATTTCGGGTTTACATAAAACATCAGATTGCAGATTACGTGGAAGTTCCCCATCATCAGTACAATGTACTCAAATTCAAATTTATGTTTCCATGCCACTTCAGTTGCCTTAGCGTATAGTGCCTGGTCCATAACAACAGCAATTTTCTCCAGCTGCAGACTCTGGCAAACTGCCTCTGACTGGTGGAGGATCTCATGAACAGTTGAAAGTGCATTGGTGGTGCATTTATTGTTGGCAGATATCCTACCACATCAGCAGCAACTGTTACTTGATCTCTGGTCTGGATGTTGAACCCTGTCCATGAGGAGACATTTTGCTGCACATGATCATGCAGGCAAGTGATAATCCAAAGAAGATTACGCTGTCTTGCACATGGGGCTGCATCTATGAGAGGTTGTGAAAGGTTGGAAGACTTCAATGGTGGGGGACCTTCCCTTCTAGAGGAGATATACGCTGGTAGCATCAGCTCAGTGGGATCTACTCTACATCTCCTGTCTTTCCTATCCACCCTTGCCACCTGTCTGGATGGTGCACAAGTTAAAGATTTTGGCTGAACTATGATACCATTAATACAATGTGACGTTACTGCATCACTCAAGATTTCCTCCTGCCAGTCTATATTGTCAAATGCAAGCACAGTTGGGCTGCTTCTCTATGCATAGGGCAGTGTCAATCTCCTCCAAACGAGTGTATGAACAAGAATGTCCTAGGCAATTCAATGTCCAGATAAGTTCAACATTTCTCGTTAGGGTTTTAATCACCCATAGGAGTAGAACGTGTTTGGGAGTTAGTACTTGAGCATTCATCACAGCATTAACAACATCCTGAGCTAATGACCACGACAGCCTGTCTAGCCAATCAGAGATCACAGATTGCTTACCACCAAGGACTATGTGTGGGATTGAAAATATGTCAGTACAAATGTCGTCATACAGTCTTTGAAGTGCTTTCTTCTCTGCCTGCTGATAGTCATCCCTGGCTTCAGTTGCAATAAGATCAGATGCATAGGGCTAAGGGGCACATGTGTACTGTTTACAAATGAAACATGATAATGTGCCTCTGCTGCAACAATGTGGCATGGAGTAATGACTGAGTTTGTCTGACTTGTCAGGTGCTATGTCACTGATTGTTTTATCAGCTCTGAGGTCCAATGCTTGAACCAGTGGTTCTTGGGTGTGTGTATTCTTTAAGTACTTTGTCTTCTTTTCACAAAAGATTTAAACTTTATTGTATACACGTGATGTGAAAGAACCCTGCTGACGTATTGACTGCCTTCCAGGCTTGTCTCCTTAAAATCGTTTCTCTGTGAATTTGTGTCTACAGTTCCTATGATACAGTACATTTGGAACAGTGTCTGTGTCATTATCACGTAGACTGAGTATTGCATCAAAATGCCTGATCTTGGCCGCTTCATGAAGTTTTTGCCAGGAAGGAAAGTCCTGTGGTTTGATCAGCTCATCCAGTCGGGATTGCTTCCTACATATAATACAGCATCGTATGTCAAGTTTTGGTTGCTTTCTTTCTGGTCCCTCTGCCATTATTATTTTTTCCATTTAACCTTTATTTAACCAGGATAATACTCATTGAGATTAAAAATCTCTTTTTCAAGAGTGTCCTGGCCAAGAGACAGGGCAGAGTTAAGCCCCGGTCACAACCCACTGTGCGTTTTTTTTTCGCCGTACGTTTTCTGCGGATGCCACGGCCACTACGGCTTTACATACACAGTTACATTTACACAAAAAGAGACACTTAAACAAGATAATACAATTAGGTAAAACATCTGCAGGTCAGAGACTTTGTTTCAAAATCCAGTAGGAGTGATTTCAAAGTGTTAAGTGACACTAGCTCTTTCAGTCTAAACTCATTTTGGAGTTCATTCCAAGAGCAAACTTAAAGGCCTTTTTTCCCATCTCTGTGCATACTCTGGGCACAGAGAGCAAGAGAATGTCCTGGGAATGCAGGCTGTAGTTGCTATAACTTCTCTGTTCAGTGAATCTTTGCAGATATGGAGCAGCAGCTCCAAGAATACATTTATAAATCAGAAGGTACCAATGCTCTCTCCCACCTCCCCCACCCACCACACTGTTGTAGAGCCCACAATATCAAAGACTTCCATACCAGAGCCCCCTTCCTCTCTCCCCGCCCCCACAGCTCTGCATATCTATGAAGATGAGGTGCGAAAGCAGTTTAGGAACATAAAAGCTCGCAAAGCTCCTGGGCGAGATGGTGTCGCACCTGCAACTCTGAGACACTGTGCTAATGGGCTTGCCCCAGTGTTTACAGACATATTCAACTCCTCACTGGGGGCTTGCCATGTGCCTGACTGTTTCAAAACCTCCATCATTGTTCCTGTTCCCAAGAAACCAAGGGTCACTGGACTCAATGACTACAGACCGGTGGCACTGACTTCTGTAGTCATGAAGTAATTTGAGCGTCTGGTTCTGTCCCACCTCAAATCTCTCACGGCCTCCCTCTTGGACCCCATGCAGTTTGCTTACAGAGCCAGTAGTTCTGTGGATGATGCCATCATTCTGGCTTTGCACTTCATTCTGCAGCATCTGGACTCCCCACGAACCTATGCTAGGATCCTGTTTATGGACTTCAGTTCTACCTTCAATACCATCCTCCCAGATCTTCTCCAGGATAAGCTTTCACAGATGAGCATGCCTGATTCCACCTGCAGGTGGTTTGCCAACTTCCTGAAGGATAGGAAGCAGCAAGTGAGGCTGGGGAAGAATGTCTCGGACTCCCGGACCACCAGTATTGGTACTCCCCAGGGCTGTGTTCTCTCTCCTCTTCTTTTCTCCCTGTACACCAACTGCTGCACCTCTGATAACCAGTCTGTCAAGCTTATCAAGTTTGCAGATGACACCACCCTTATCGGACTCATCTCAGATGGGGATGAGTCCGCCTATAGGCTGGAGTCCAACGACTGGTGTCCTGGTGCACCTATAACAACTTGGTGCTGAACACAGAGAAGACAGTGGAGATTATTGTGGACTTTAGAAAGAACACAGCCCCTCTCCCCTTCATTACCCTGGCACCCCCATCACCATAGTGGACACCTTCTGTTTCCTGGGAATCACTCTAACCCAGGACATCAAGTGGGAGTCCACCATTACTTCTGTTGTCAAGAAGGCCCAGCTGAGGATGTACTTCCTTCGGCAGTTGAAGAAATTCAACCTGCCAGCAAGGATCATGGTGCAGTTTTACAATGCCATCATCGAGTCGTGTAGTACGCTGGAACCACAACCAGGGACATACAGAGACTACAGCGCATTGTACGCTCTGCTGAGAAGGTGATTGGCTGCAACCTTCCATCTCTTCAGGACCTGTACATATCCAGAACACTGAGGCGTTCAGGCCAGATCAACCAGGGATACAATCAGGCCACACAATGGTGAGTCAATGACCTCATGTTTGTAATAAAAAGCAATGCCCTGTGAAAAACAGTGTCTAAAGCATGCAAAGATTCAGTGGAGGCATCCATATAAATAACATCACCATAATCAAGTACAGACATAAAAGTTGCAGTGACAACTTTCTTGAGGGCTTCAAAAGATAAACATGATTTAATACGAAAGTAAAACCCAAGTTTTAATTTCAATCTTTGAGCCAGTTTTTGTATATGGAGCTTAAAAGATAATCCATCCTCCATTAAAATGCCAAGCTATTTATATTTTGTTATCAGCTCAATTTGACACCCATCAAGTGATGTAATGGGAGACAAGTGATCAGAAGTTGCTTTGCTTTTGGAGAAAATCATGTATTTTGTCTTTTGTGAATTTAAAACCAATTTTAAATGATAAAAAGTGTTTTGTAGGCAATTACAAGAACTTTGACGTTGGTGTACAGCCAGTTCTGCCATGGGCGCTGACACATATAACACAGTGTCATCTGCATACATGTGCAGATTTGCACCACCTTATCCAAATTATTTATATAATAGTAGGCCAGCCAAGTTGAAAAAAAATAATCAAGAGGCATCTTCTTGTTAAAAGCCGGCACCCATGTGATTTAGGTCATTTCATGTATGCTGAATATGAATATGCCAGATGCCGAGCTGATTTTTGACTTTTAATGTAATTTTCAAGGTCACGAAAACATCAAGGTCAAAGAATTTTTTTTTTTTAATTGACATTAAAAAAAATATACTTAAAATGTGACTTTGGGGTATCCTTGAGGTCATAAATCATAAAAAAGATTACCCTTTTGAATTAAAAATTCAAAATTGAAAAATCATAAAATGGCTGCCATTTTTCAAGATGGCCACCATTTTAGCAAATTTCAGCTTATTGAGTCATTTTTGGCCTGATTTTAATAATCTTGGTGTCAATTCCTATATTTTTGGCCATGGCAAACCTCTCTATAGCAATTAAATTGGTGTACATACATTGGATAACCTTACTTTATATGCAATTTACAAGACAAGTGAAAAAATATGAAAACTTATTTCTTAAATAATATGTAAAATACTATAAAAAATAAATACTATAATATACTAAATATATACTAAATATATATACTATACTAATAATTGGTCACAACATTAACAGTGGACACAATAAAGCTTGCAGTTCAGGACTTGGCAGATGAACTGGCAAGTCAAAAGGTGCAAGATCTCCTAGATGAGTTTGAAAGGAAACACAATGCCAACCCAAACTATAGGTTGTGGTCATCCTACATGAAAATGGTGGAAACCTTGATGGACTTTATCAGGGCAGAGCGGGATGGTAATTGGTCCCTTCACCTGGATACCTTTGGTGCAATGCTGCCTTGGTTTACCATATATGATCACACAAATTATGCCAGATGGTGCTTGGTGTACCTAGCCGACATGAGGTGTCTACCAACAACAGCTCCTGAAGTTTATAATGAATTTCAAGCTGTCAACTTTGTAATAAAAAAGGACCAACAAGAGCTTCAACCAAGTCCCAGTGGACCAAGCAACAGAATGGATGAATCGTATCTGCAAATTGCACAACGGTATAATAGGTATTACACAAAATGAGACAGCCCGAGAAAAATTTTGCATTACATGGTCAGAGAGATCCAAGATTTCAGAAGAAACTAGGGTCCTCTTTGGAGTAGGAGATGAAGATGCTGTAATGCACCGTTCAGACAGTCTACCATCACGTACAAATAGGGACATTGAAGATGTGAAGAAGCTCACTTCCACTCTGCAAAAGTTGGATGTGTTCAGGATATCTCGGGTCCCAGTAGATGAAAATACTGAGGCTATTTCAGAGGAAGATATCCCCCTGTTGTCTTTGGCAACAAAAGATGCTGCACCTACAGACATTGTCCACGACATGTTAAGTGCTGAAGAACGTGGAAAAAAGGCAATGTTAAGCAATGTGAAAGAAAGACGTGGGCAAAGAGGGCGTGGATTTCATGAAAGCATGAAGAAACACAAGTCCAAAACCTTTGCAGATATGTACAAATCAAATGTTTCAAGCAAACAAAACATCCAGAAGACCATAAAAGCTGACCGAAAACTTCTGCAGAGACTTCTAAATGCACTCAGAGGAGAATGCAATGTAGATATGCTTAATATTCTTAAGCATGAATTGTCACCTGTGCCGCTTTCCTTGGCAAAGCCTGGGGCAGAAATGAATTCAACTGTGAAGGCAGAGAAGATTAACATTCTATCAGCTGGACTTCAAATTCCAAACCAAGTGCCACCTCCAAACTTGAAGACATGTGTTCTGATTGATGGACATGCACTGGTCCAAGCATTGGGAAAACCATCAGGTTGTCAAACATTTCATGACTATGGAGAGGCCTTTTTCAAATGTGTTGCCAAACACTTTGATGAAAAACCACACGAGTAGATGTTGTATTCGATAGGTACATTGGTATCACATCAGTCAAGACAGCAACTCGCAAAAAGAGATTGGGCAAAAGAAAACCAATCAGAAAGTTGATTGACAATCCCTTGGTGCCACTTCCACAGGTGTGGAACAGTTTCATTGCCATGGATGAAAATAAGGCAGATCTTGCACAGTTTCTGTCAGAGGTCATCACTGAAAAAGGAAGTGAACTTTATGAAGTCTATGAGCTAGTCACCAGTGGCAGATTCCCTGAAGCTACAGATGCAAGGTCTACAAAAAGAGATGCCAATGAACTAAAATGTGATCATGATGAAGCTGACACATGGCTTGTTCTTCACTTATGTGAAGCAGCTAGTAGAGGATATGAGCGTATCCTTGTATTTTGCAGGGATACAGATGTATTTCTGTTGCTTGTTTACTTCAAACCTGATAATGCCACTGAGGTGTGGATGGTATCAGGAACAGCAAGAAAGAGGAAATGCTACCCTATTCATACTATTTGCCAGAAACTCACACCGACAGTGAGGCAAAATCTACTAGGTTTCCTTGCTCTGAGTGGATCAGACACAACTTCAGCTTTCACTGGTCATGGCAAAAAATGTGTTGGAAAATATACCAGGAGCACACAGAACTTCTCTCTGGCATAGGTCGAGATGGTGATCTTGTCCCTATTGAAGAGTTTGTGTGTTATCTATATGGTGCTCCACAACAGCCAAGCATAAACCATACTAGGTTGTAGGTATTTGGAAAAGCAAAGGCTGCCTTAGAAATGCTTCCACCAACGCAAGATGCCCTTGAACTCCACAAATGCCATGCTAACTACCAAGCAAAAGTCTGGCTTCAAGCTCACAAACAACATATTGATGTTCCTCAACCTGATGATACAAAGGCCTGGACACTCAACAATGAAGGTCTGCAGCCAGTCTGGAGGACACTTGAACCCATTCCATCAACCTGTGTTGAACTAATGACTTGTTCTTGTAAAACAAAGTGCAAAACAGCCAGTTGTTCTTGTCACAAACAAAACCTTAAATGCAAAAATGCATGTGGTTGTGATGCTGCTGGCTGCTGCAACCCAGCTGACGGACTGAATTGATGTGCACTTTCTCCTAACTTTAATAAGAGACACTGTATTAAGCCTCTGTAAAACTACAAGTGTATGTATGCTTTTGCTAAAATATTTAATAAAGATTGTCAAAGTGATATGTTTAAGAATATATTTGACTTGCTGAGTAGTATTAAAATACATGAAACATGTAACAAAACACTATGTAACATTTTTTAGATAACCCGTTTAATTTTTTTATCTGCAGAGAGAACAAAGTAAAGGAAATGTCCTATTAGGCCATTTTATCACAAAATGAACACTTTAAATCCTTATTATCTAATGCCTACAGGCTAATGAAAGTATCATGAATAGATTTGCCATGGCCAAAAATATAGGAATTGACACCAAGATCATTAAAATCTGGCAAAAAATGACTTATTTAGTTAAAATTTGCTAAAGTGGTGGCCATCTTGAAAAAATGGCCTCCATTTTATGATTTTTATTTATTTTATTTTTTTTTCTTGACCTCCCTTGAACTCTACATGGAGGGGTAGCTCAGCAAGATTATAAGATTCTAAATTCAAAAGTTTATATACTGGCCAGTGCAGAATTTTGTTACAAACAAAATATGCCATATTACATGTTCATTGGTGATCTTGGTGATTTAGGTCAGTTTTCCTGATTGTGGTTCCTTATGACGGGGGCATGGTGGCCATCTTTAAACATGGCCGCCAAAAGGGCATTAAGCTACCGATCCTGAATCTCTAGGTCAGTGTTTTGGACACATCAGACATCAGTCTAACTAAAAATGCACACTGGATCTGTTCAGCTTTTCTCAAACCTGAAATTTTTAGGTCGGGCTCATGGACTATTGAAGAAAATTCAAGGAAACAAGCTGCAGGACCAGGCAACACTCTGAAAGAGTTGAATGAAACCCTAGAAGTGCAAGTACAAGATGACACTACTGAACAAAGTATGTATGAATGATAGATGGCCAGAGGATGTTCTAAGTTCAGTGTTAAATATGCTACCAAGGAAACAGAAGAAACACTGATTTGAAACAGAAGAAACAGATTGATGTGCCACATCGGCGATGTACTGATGTGAATCATCATGGGCAGAAAATGGGATCAAATAGTTCTAAGGTAGGAGAAGACCAGAAGACCTGAAGGCAGTGAAAATGCAATCACCATCCACATTCACAGAAATATTGCGGAAAGAGCAATAGAAATATTGTTGTGGTTTTCCCCTGTCTGTGTCCCTGTTAAATGTCATTGTGTTCTCTCTGTGCCTTTTTGTTGGTGTTCTTTGTGTTCTGTCCATGTTCCTTCTGTGGGTTGTCTCTGTGTTCTGATCCCTGACTCTGTCTGTCATCCTTGTGAGTTGTTCTGATGGTCTGTCCTCTGTCTGGGTCCCCATGTTTCGTTCCCGTGTCCTCACCTGTTGTTGTTGTGTCTCCGTTATTGTACTCTTTGAGTTTCACACTTATTTTACCTTAGTTTTCTTGGTTTGGTATTTGATTATGTTGTGGTTCTCTCTTTAGATTTGAGCATTTGTATTATTACAAATGCTGTAATAATACAATAATAATAATAATACAATAATACAGGGGTGAGTGGTTTAGTTTCCACTCACCCCTGTGTTTCTTTTGAGTTCTGAATCAGTTCTCTTCTATGTTAGTTTCATGTGTGTATTTTGTACTAGGCACCCCTAATTCCTCTTGTGTCTGTCGCTTGTTTCTTCATTTATGTTGCTGTGTTTTAAAGTCTGGATAGGTTTCCTGTTTCATTTGCCGGTTCATTCCCCTTGGTTCAGATTGTGAGTATTTGTATGTTTTTGGATCTTCTTGCTAACACCGGTGTGTAGCTTGATCTCTGCTTATTGTTTGATCTTTCTGTAGTTTTCCTCCATGTGTTTGCCACCTGTTCTGTCCCGTTATCATCAAGTTTGTTTGTTGCCACCCTCTGCCTGTATCTTGGTTTGTGTTTTTTGTTATTTGGGCTCGGGTTATTTTCCTACCATTGTTTGGACTGGTTCCACATGTGCTTAGAAAAATAAATCACATTTGTTTTTGACATCACAAAAACAACAAATACAAACTTTGTCCCTGTGCTTTCTTGATTACTCAGAAACCTTTGTCTACATACATCATGAGGTCATAATGGAAATGCTGAGAAATACCAACATACTACAAAAAATTTTAAATGACAAAGAAACAGAAACGTGTCCGTGGAGCATCTTGTAACAACGGGGGTGAAAACCATCAGTGGACTAATGCACACCCTGCATGCTCTACATGCACTGATATAAATATACAAATCAAAAATGGTGTTTTTGAGGATGGATGACTTAATCATATGACTTCATTGTTAAATCATTCACAGCACCACGGTGGCTTAGTGGTTAGCACTGGTGCCTCACAGCAAGAAGGTTGTGCAATTGCTTCCTGCCTTTTCTGTATGGAGTTTGCATATTGTACCTATGTTTCGTGGGTTTCCATCTTGGCTTCTTGGTTGAGATATTTATTAAAAAGTGTTTCCGTGCCATCTTTTTACAAAATCAACCCCAGATATCTTTCCAAGTAATATTACCACCAAGATTGAAATAAATCTGTGTAGCTGTTTTTGAGCTACCTTGTCCACAGATGCACCTAGCACACAGAGTAAGTAAATATTGAAAAAAAGAAGCATTCAAGGCTATAAAAGATTGGAATTATTAGCAATTATTAGTTGGGATAACATCTTGGTTAGCAACAGAGAAAAAAGATGACTGCAATTTTGAGGTATGGAGAGGGATGGTCATCTACACTAGCACTGAACCCAAATGAAATGATTTCAGATGGATGGGCACACACATGCACACACATACTTAGAATTTGTAAATTTTATTGCTGATATTTTTTAGGGCCAGTTTCCCTGTTTCCAAATGGTATCATGATCAGTTATGTTGGTTATATTTTTGTTTCCTTTATTATGTAGCACCTCGGATCAGATAATTCACTTGTCCACAAAACATCAGTTTTAATTATTTATTAAAACAATCCTAAATCAGATCTTATACTTAAAATTTGTCATAAGCTATATTATATTAACCTTTAGGATAAGTTTGATTTAAGCATTTTTTTTAATGTCTAAGTATGTAAATGTAATATAATAAATAGAGTTCCAGTTGTTCAAGTTAAATAATGGGGAAAAAATGGATGAGAACCATTGTAGTTAGACTTACAGTATCATGTATATTGTTTAAATAAGCTTTAAAGCAATATGTGCATGACCTGAATATTTAAAAAGGCCCAAAGAACAGAAGAATTAGGCATGCATGTGTATTTTTAAATGTTTTACGTTCTCACCTGTTTGCGCAAACTGCAATAAAATCTATTCACAGAGAACATTTTTATTTGTTGACCCACAGGCACAGCCAGTAATTGCAGTGACTCCGAGTAGCAGCCCAAGGCAAAACTGAATATAAAGAGTTTTTCCATTTTCATTGCAAATACAGATGAAGTCCATTTCTGGACTTGAAAGAGAGGCATGATTTAACACATAACTGATTCATTTCATATCATTTTATGTCTACAGTGGCAGCATGAATTCCAATTTTGTGATAATGAATAATAAGCCGCTGTCCTGCAATATAATTTCTTGATGTGACATCTTAATTCATGCAAAATGTCCAGAATCTTTCTGGCTAACATCCTCAGGTACGAGGGCTGTATTGTATTCAGTTATGAATGAAATGGACAATACCGATTTGCTCACAGTGTTCTCCAACTCTGCTTTTATCACAGGTTACATCCCTTTTCAGGCCAAAATATCTGCAATGGGAGGCTGGCTTCAGAGACAGTTTAACACTATTTTCATTGTAAATACTTTATGTTCTAGCTTGTTTTTAATGGACATTTGGGAGGTGATACTTACAGTGAAGCCCGAGGCAGAAGCGACCCCTCGGATGGCCAGTTGGTGTTGAATATGTAGGTGTCTCGCTCATTGCTAAACACTCTTGAGAACCATAGATTGAGCGAGAGGTCAACATGCCTCATTATATCCCTATCAATGAAGGCCATATCACATGAACTCAAAATATATGCAGTATTATGTTATACATTTAGTAGGGGATAATGGAAAATGTTGCAATTTGTAGGAAAAACACATGACATTATCATATGCATAGTGACATGAATTTACACTTTGTTTAAAAGCCAATGGAACTGTTGTGTGCTGTGGGTGCTCCCGGTCATGCATTCTTGTCTGTGTTGTATCTTGGAGTTAGTGTCTTGTCCCCTGTCATTGTTTGTCATCCCTGCTTGTAGTTATTCTTTTGTCATTGGTCTCTCTCCTGTATCTGTGTTCAGTCCTCGGTCTATGTGTTGTCTTCCGCATGTGTCCCTTTGGTTCATCACATTTTGTTCAGCAGGTTCTCTACTCTTGTCACTTCTCAGTTCCATGTTTTTGTGTTTATGTTCCTTGTCTTGGTTTTTGAGTATGATTCAGTTCTTTTTGTAGTTAGATTAATAATTGTCGCTTTTCATGTGTTTGTCTTCATGTTCATTTTTTCCTACATTGACAGTTATGCACTCTGAGTTCCATATCACTTACCTGTTTGAATTCTTTAGTTTTTGTTCAGTTCTTATTGTTAGTTAATCACATATTTTATTTGTGTTAGTTGCGATAGATGTTTATCTTGTGAGTGTTCACTTTTGTTACACTGTTCACACTTTAGAGTTCAATGATTGTTTTTACTTTTATGTGCTTGGTTCTTTATTTTTGGTTCTGTGGTTTTTGACATCTTTTGTGATGGTTAATTATTTTGTTTATCTTCTACTCATCTTCTGATGCCTGTTAGTTTTTTTTTTTTGCCACCTTTTTGTTGTCACTTGACTTTGGCCTTTGTCACATGCCTGTCTTTCATTTACTCATCAGTTACTTTTACGTTTAAGCAACACCTCTGTCCATGTTAATTTGCCAATTGTTTCACGTTGCTTCCTGTGGATTGTGAGTATTTAGAAATTGCCTCTTAGTCCTGTTGTGCTTCTGTGTGATCCCTTGTGTGTTAGATTCAGTCCTAGTGACTGTTTGGACTTTGATTGTGTAATGTTTTGGACTGTGGTACAGGCAGTGGTACAGGCAGGTGTCTGTACTGCTGCCTTTGTGATTGACCTCCTGTGTACCGTACCATTGCCACTTTTTTGATGAAGCCTTCTATAACTCCTACGTCTGAGTCATGAATCTGCATATGTGTTCAACCCCCTTCTGTACCATGCCACCTCAGTTCCTAACTAAACGAACTGGCCAGTAACTGAACACAGCGGACTCAGACCTCACCATGTCCGCAAGCAGACCTCCCACTGTCACAAACTCATGCATGTCAAAGAAATCTTCTCAGACCTAGAATTTTTCTTCATCTGTTTTCATGACTGCAACTCTCCAAGGGAGAAATGTGACTATCTGGAGCAGGCCTGGGAAGCGGTGGAGGCAAACACCTGGCTTTTCCACTCGTTCCCAGAATTAGAAGATCTGGATGAAATTTTCACCGTGAGGTGTCTCCCAGACTATTTAAAACAGCCAGGGCTGCACCTGCTGCCCAGCTCTCTGGTTGCTGACAGCAAATCAGAGTGGATCGACATTGGATGATGATTCATCATCAGAAGCGGAGGGGTGTGCCCTCCATGACACTGCTACTGTATTTTTCAAGATTCGGATTATTTTTTGAATATTGGGTCAATCCAGATTAACTGGACAGAGAGTTTTTTTCAGCACTTGACCAGATCCTGAGAGCAGAGCCTGATTTCTTATCAAGACCTGGTTAATATTAAGACTTTTTCTCAAGCAGGGCTGGGTTCCACTTTACATCGAGGATCCCGTTATGTGTTGCCGTGTTTACCGCATTTTGTTTTTGAATCCGACTGGTACGATTCCTGCACTGACGCACTATGGTCGATTACCCTGTCTTACGCAGCAATCTTGACTCCTCCACCTTCCACGCTGGCACCTAATCCACCCATGTCACACCTAGCTAATCTCAAACACTTCAGCCCCAGCATCTGGCATCTGCATTTGCCCCACCAATGGAAGCTGAAGCCCCCATGTTGCCTGACCTCGCTGCACTGATCACTCCATCAGCAGAGCCATCAGGAAAAGTTTTGTCACTACATGTCATCACCACCTACACGCCACCATGTGCCTCTCAACACGCACCACCTCAAGATCCAGCTGTCTGCCCACCTCCATTTTCATTGAACCTAACGAGTCATGGCTCCATCAGCAGAAATGTCCGGGACCAAGAAACCATCATGGCATTCAGCAGCACACAGGTCAATGGATATGACCCTCATGCCTCCACAGCCATCTGCACAATCCGTGACCACCGGCGAAAGAGCCATCTGAGAAGGTGACACCACCGCAGCAGACAGCAGAGCGCACGCCTCCAGTTCAAGTCATGCTGCTCACGCCTCTCGCATTGCCAGAGGAAAATGGGAGAAAGGCTCACGTCTCTGCAGCTCACTGCAGCATGCTCACCACCAGACCTTCTGCGGCACCTGCAGGGACATCTCCTGCATGCATATCACAGGATCAAGCGGAGCCGTTCATGTCCTTTGCATCTCCAGCAGAGGCTCAAGGGAAGTTCACACCCGCACTGCTCTCAGCAGCGTACATGCCACCAGAAGCATCCTCGATTGAGCTCACTCCCAAACTTCTCAGCTGCACATGTAGATTCATCCACAGCATGCATGTCTCCAAATCATGCCACCTTACCTGTATCTCCAGAGCTTCTATTTCCGACCAATGTATCGGATTCATCCTTGAAGATGACCTCTGGGGATGCTACTCACTGGACGGTTAGTTTTGCGTTTTTACATGCCTTGTTTATGCCTCTCGGTTTCTTTCTCAGGCATTTTTTCCCCCCTTGCGCCAAACTGTTTAGTATCCCCCATTAAATTCCCTCAGAACTTCTGGCAGCAGGTCGATAATGATCGTCTCCAGCATATTGTGTTTTTGGTTTATTTTGTTTGTCACTGTTTGTTCTTTTAGACTCCCCGCATTACTTTCTTTTAGACTCCCTGCATTACTGTCTGGTTATGCCATCAGTGCCATCAGCCATCAATGTTGCCTGCCTTTGGGCGGATCTGACCCGGTCATATTTTCTCCCGTCTTAGTCTGCTTCCCTCTTTCATTCTGCTTTGTCTTTTGTCTGTGAGCTAGTTGTCTTTGATTTTCTGTCTATCATTATCCTAGTCACTGATTGTATTTATCTGGTCATTATATTTTAGTCATTTGTTAAGTCTCATCATAGTTTGGTTCTGATTATCCCAATCCTATGTGTAATACTTTTGTCACTCATTTAATTTTTGGTTTATCATTCATTCTCTGTTTATCATACTTTAGTCATGTCTCTAAGTTCCATTCTCATTTCTGATTAACCTTTGATTTTTTCCATTGTGTAATCATTAATTGTATTGTCTTTTGTTTTACTTTTGTCATATGCTGAATTATCTGTTTATTTTTGCTTTGCCACTTGCAAGTTCCATTCTAGTTTAGTCATTGCCTTTATTTTTGTTGTTGATCTCTTTTTAGTACTTGCGTTTGTTTTCCGGTTAGTTTTTTTGTTTAGACATGTTGGGTTTTCTTTATTTTATTTCTTATTTATTAGAACTTGGGTTTTGTTCATCTTTGGTTTTGGTATTTTATTTGGATCACTGTGGTTTTAGGTTCATTGTTTAGGTGGGTCCTGTTCACGTTGCTTTTGTCTTACTGCACGCTCTTGTCTGGTGTTCAGGGTTTGGTATGGGTGTGTCTTGTTCTTTCTGTTTACCACACCCCCCCTTCCAGATTGTTCTCCCACACCTGTGCCTCCTTCTTCAAATCACCATCTGTCCTAATTAAGCCTTTTGAGTTCACCACCTCCATGCCAGTTCATTGTGATTTCTTGTCCACATTCCAGCCTTTTGTCTCTGCTCAGTATTGCCTTGCCGTGTTTGACTGTGTTTCGTTTTTGACTCATCTCTTGCCTCAGTCCATGAACTGTCAGCCTCCTGGTGTTTTGAACTGGCTCACAGACAAAAGACAAAATAGAATGAAAAAGGGAGGCAGACGTAGACTTAGACTGGGGACAAAACATGACCGGGCTGGACTGGGGCCAAAACATGACACTTTCTGCCGCCTGATTCTGTTTTTTTTTTTTCTCTGTGTCCAAGGTGCGGCTCCATCCAGAAGTGGGAGTGGATGTCTTCTTCTGCAGTGGTCAAGAAATAGACACGATAAGTGGACACAAACACTCCTCCCTTTTCCTCCCCTCCCCAGCGAGCGTCCCGCCCTGGACACCAGCATGGACTCCCAAAATTTCTTGTATAGTTGTATTGTTAAGTATGTTGGTAGCATGGCCCAAGCAGACGGTCACCCCTTTGAGTCTGGTCTGCTTGAGGTTTCTTCCTCAAATCATTAGAGTGAGTTTTTCCTTACCACTGTCACCTGTGTGCTTGCTCGAGGAGTTGGTAAGGTTAGACCTTACTTGCGTGAAGCGCCTTGAGGCAGCTTTGTTGTGATTTGGCACTATATACAGTGGAAAAAAATAAATATTTGACCCCTGTCAGTTTTGCAGGTTTTCCCACCTACAAAGAATGGAGAGGTCTGTAATTTTTATCATAGGTACACTTCAACTGTGAAAGACAGATTCTAAAAAAAAAAAACAAAAAATCCAGAAAATCACATTGTATGTTTTTAAATAATTATTTTGCATTGTATTGCATAAAATAAGTATTTGACCCCCTACCAACCAGCAAGAATTCTGGCTCTCACAGACCTGTTAATTTTTCTTTAAGAAGCCCTCTTATTCTGCACTCTTTACCTGTATTAATTGCACCTGTTTGAACTTGTTACCTGTATAAAAGACACCTGTTCACACACTCAATCAATCACACTCCAACCTGTCCTCCATAGCCAAGACCAAAGAGCTGTCTAAGGACACCAGGGACAAAACTGTAGACCTGCACAAGGCTGGGATGGACTACAGGACAACAGGCAAGCAGCTTGGTAGAAGACAACAACTGTTATGATTATTTATTAGAAAGTGGAAGAAACACAAGATGACTGTCAGTCTCCCTCGGTCTGGGATTCCATGCAAAATCTCACTTTGTGGGGTAAGGATGATTCTGAGAAAGCTCAGAACTACACAGGAGGCCCTGGTCAGTGACCTGAAGAGAGCTGGTACCACAGTCACAAAGATTACATTAGTAACACATGATGCTGTCATGGTTTAAAATCCTACAGGGCAGCAAGGTCCGCCTGCTCAAGCCAGCACATGTCCAGGCCCATTTGAAGTTTACCAGTGACCATCTGGATGATCCAGAGGAGGCATTGGGAGAAGGTCATGTGGTAAGGTGAGACCAAAATAGAGCTTTTTTGAATCAAGTCCACTTACCATGTTCAGAGGATGAGAACAACCCCAAGAAAACCATCCCAACCACGAAGCATGGGGGTGGAAACATCATACTCTGGAAAGGAGGACTGCACCGCATTGAAGGGAGGATGGATGGGGTCATGTATTGTGAGATTTTTGGCAAACAACCTCCTTCTCTCAGTAAGAGCATTGAAGATGGGTCATGGCTGGGTCTTCCAGCATGACAATGACCCCAAACACATAGCCAGGGCAACTAAGGAGGGGCTCCGTAAGAAGCATTTCAAGGTCCTGGAGTGGCCTGGCCAGTCTCCAGATCTGAACTCAATAGAAAATCTTTGGAGGGAGCTGAAACTCAAAACGTGAAAGATTTGGAGAAGATCTGTATGGAGGAGTGGACCAAAATCCCTGTTGCAGTGTGTGAAAACTTGGTAAAAAACTACAGGAAATGTCTGACCTCTGTAATGGTGCACACATGTTTCTGTACCAATTGTTAAGCTCTGTTTATCTAGGGGGTCGAATACTTATTTTATGCTATAAAATGCAAATTAATTATTTAAAAATCATCCAGTGCGATTTACTGGATTTTTTTTTTTTTTTTTTTTTAGATTCTGTCTCTCACAGTTAAAGTGTACCTGTGATAACAATTACAGACCTCTCCATTCTTTGTAGGTGGGAAAACCTGCAAAACTGACAGGGGCTCAAATATTTATTTTCCCCACTGTATAAATGAAATAAAACTGAAATTGAAATCCGCATCTGATCCATTTTGCGGATATAGTGGATGTTTGATTATTTTTAACATTGAAAATCCCTTTTAATCTAGATTTTGTATTATATTTTAGCTTGCGAAAAGTCATTTCTAACAGGACTTTGACCTTGAAAATTTTTTCCAATGTAAAAATTTGTGTAATTGGAAACTAGCATTGGCAGAGGTTTGCACTCGATGTTTGCAGTGGTGCAGTTATTTATTAGTTTTCTTTGCTTGTTACTTCCATTGTTTTAATCCCCGTGGTTTGTGGAAAAACATATTTGTTCTTGCACGTCCTTAAAAATAAATTAAAAACTTTGAAAAAAGCCAATGGAATATAACTTACTATTGCAATGGAGGTCTTACAACATGCACATGAAAGAAACCTGATGGTTTTGTGAGTGTGGGGAAGGTAAAGTGCACTAGACCTGGGGAACGAACCCATCCATGAACTGTCTGCTGCAGCAGAGGTCATCACCAGCCTTTATTAGCTTGTCTCAGTCGCGAAGCAACTGACTTTGCCAACTGAGAGAGAACTGTAAAATACCTCCCACACACAAGCTCATCATTTTTGCTACCCACTGTGACACTGTTTTTCGGCTATAATTGGATAACTGTGAAACAGTATTTATCGGGCAAAATATTTGCTGGTAGTCTCACACACAGTCTTACTTGTTACAGTTGATTTGTGTCCAGTTATAGACATTTTTTGCAACTTTCATAAAAAAGAAAAAAAATACTGCTGGCAGCAATGAAAGCTGATTCAGAAAAGAACCAGAGGGGAAAAAAAAGTCAAAATCTTGATATTAAATTTCTCTTTTTCATGAATGTTTAATGTTATGCCTTTTAAAGATTTGGTTGAGGAGGAAACCAATTTGCAGACAGTGAGGACATGAGAGATGAGTTGCAATCCAGATGATTTATTCATACAAATAGTTCTTAGAATGCAAAGATGATAACTGACCCAAAATTTCCACAAGTGAAAACCAAAGCTCTAGTGCAAACATGAAGAACAAAGAAAAAATAAGATTTGAAATAAGGAAAGCCACAGCATGGTAAATGCTGAGAGAAGGTACTTTCACATAGAAACAAGAACATTCAGGGATTTCTGACATCCACCAGGCCTGACCTGGATCACTTTGAAAAATTCAGTGGAGTCTTCCATGCCCTAATATCTATCTGTGGTGCAAATTTGGTGAGAATCCGTGAAGTAGGTTTGACGTTATCCTTCAAAGCCTAGATAAAGTGAAATCATGATCCAGAATCCAGATCCAGATCACCTCCAAAATTCACTAGAGACTTCCATGCCCTAATATCTATCTCTCATGTAAATGTGGTGAGAATCTATGAAGTAGTTTTGATGTAATCCTTCAAAGAGTATATAAAGTGGAACTTGATCCAAAATCTGGATCAGGGTGACTTCCAAAATTTAATGGAGTCTTCCATGGCCTAATATGTATACAAGTCTAAAAGGCTGTACTTGGACAGCAGACTTCTTCACAGGTGGTGTTTACAGTAAGCTAGTGGTTTTCCCAGCAAACTGAAGGCCGTTTGTGCACACGGCTACTCAATACTTCAAAGATGAACTCATAACAACGTCGGACAATACATAACTCCCTTGGGTAAACCAGAGAGAGCAGGCAATGAAAAAACAAACAATATAAAAACAAACATATTTTTCTCACTGCATATAGCGTGGGTGTGATTGCCCTTAGAGATAGGATTCGGTCATCCATGGGGAGCTCGGAGTAGAGCCGCTGCTCCTTCATGTTGAAAGGAGCCAGCTGAGGTGGTTTGGGCATCTGGTAAGGATACCTCCTGGGCACCTCTCTAGGAAGCTGTTCCAGGCATGTCCACCTGGGCGAAGACCCAAGACTAGGTGGAGAGATTATATCTCCACACTGGCCTGGGAATGCCTCGGGATCCTCCAGTCAGAGGTGGTCAGTGTGGCCCGGGAAATGGAAGGCAGGGGTCATCTGCTAGAGCTGTTGCCCCCGTGACCCGATACCTGATAAGCAGTTGAAGATGAGTGAGAGAGTGTGATTGCCTTAATGCAACAGATGTTTGAAAAAGAGAGGAAAAAAAAAGTTTTGTTACATTAGAACATGTGTAATTAAATAGTAATAATAGAAATATAAAATATTCTTCAGAAACCTTTGTAACTCTGTAACTTGAAATCAAGCCTCGGGTGCTCTGTGCAGCTGTACTGCTGTCGTGGTCCAATTGAACCGTGTTCAGTCCTCCCTCAGCTTGGCGTTGCTCCGAAAATTCGCTGGGAAATGGCTTCTCCCAGCCTGGTGGTTGGTGACTCATCCTTCTACTGTATTTCTAGTTTTTCTGGCCTTTGTTTAACACGGGTCCAAGATAGCGCTTCCAAGGCCAATATTTGACCACGATGAACATACTCAGGGTAAACATGAACCACGCATTTGCGATGCTACTGCAGTAGACCCTGTTTTCAGAAGACCATGAATTACATTTACATTAATTTCAACAAATGCATTAACAGAAGTAATGGACGTTATAAATAAAAATCATTAATTCACTAATTGTTCATTCATAGTCATAATTCATTAGTTCATTAATTCTGTTTAAAAAAAACAGAAACAAAAGAGGAGGTGATGGTCTAGTCGTTATGCCGTGTGGCTTGAGACCTCAGGTCAAATCCCAGCCTGACTGGAAAATCACTAAGGGCACTTGGGCAAGGTCTTTAATCCCCTAGTTGCTCCCGGTGTGCAGTGAGTGCCTTGTATGGCAGCACCCTGACATTGGGGTGAATGTGAGGGATTATTTTTAAAGCGCGTTGAGCATCTGATGCAGATGGAAAAGCGCTATATAAATGCAGTCCATTTAAGAGAAAAACAAACAGAACTAAGAGTAGTTAAAAATGTATGTGATTCAGCTGTTAGAATAATCTGTACCCTAAAAACTACCAACAGTATTGTCTTCTCACTGGCCATGTGAAATGATCATATGACTGAGATAAAGATGTTAAAATTTTCTCTTCTCCTTGAAAATACATTTCACCATTGTACGCTCAGAGTGGTTTTTGAGTTGTGGAATATTTCTTCAAAGTTGCGGAATGTTTTTTCAGTCTTTGTTGGATTTATGATGTTAACGTGAAGCTCTGTGTCCAAAAGCTTTCCTCAGACCGTAAGCAGAGGACAGATCTCGATGGTGTTGGAGGACAGACTGGGGGAAGCTTCAAATTTTCAAACAAATTCAACTGTGTTTTGTATGTGTTATATGTTAAATATTTGCTGTAAGGAACCACCAAGTTTGTACATGTGAATGGTTTGTAAGTTTAACAGGTATGTTCAGGAAATGAGGAAACTGGACCAAATAGTCCAGAGATTTACTGTGTAAAATACGCTGTGCTACAAATTTACAAATTAGCTCAGCAGCTTTCTACAATGTCTTTACATGTCAGTGTGGTTACATTCAAGTAAGGTTTTTGCTTTTTGTTGCAAGCATCTATGTTTCTAGAACTGCATGTGCAGATCATGGGTTTATGCCGTATTAAAAAGAAATGAGGGGTGTTTGTAGTGTGGACAGTGGTGGGCACAGTTGCGCTAATCTGCTAGTGAGTCTCTTCGGCTGCTCCCTTGTTTGCACTCGGGGTCGCCACAGCAAATCCAAGGTGGATCTGCATGTTGAATTGGCACAGGTTTTACACCGGATGCCCTTCCTGACGCAACTCCACATTACATGGAGAAATGTGGCAGGGGTGGGATTTGAACCCGGAACCTTCTGCACTGAAATCAAGTGCATTAATCACTTGGCCACCACCGCTAATTATCAACAGCTTGGGACTCTGACGAGGGCGGTCGCATCTCCTCCACTCTCCCTTATCTCTCTGCTTTTAGCCTTCAAATCCCTACTTCTCCAGACTGTGAATTCCTCAAAACTATATTGGATTCTGGATCTATTGGACTACTATTGGATTAACCATGGAATTGATCAGCTGGTCTCTGAATGCTATTGACATCATTTTTTTTACAAGAAGGTCAGGACCAGGGGATCCTGCCTGCCCAGATGGAACATATCCTGTGGGCTATGTCCTCGACTCCTGGAGTTCCTGGCGTGTGGCATGCTTGGCGCCTTTCTCTGTTGAGGATGTCGAGGATTTATTTATTTTTGGTCTCATGGCAGCAGGGCTGGTACTTTTTGGCTTATGTGCTGCCCTGATTTACCGGAAAATTGGCAAGACGGCGGCATCAAGAACCACGGGCCCTCGCTTGTCCATCATGATTAACAAGGTTGGCAATGCAGTGCATTCTCAGACTGCGTTGACTCTTGAACTCAGACGCAAATTGGATGACACCTTGGAGCTGATGCATGCCTTGCAGTTGAAGCTGAAGGTTTCGGAGGCCGGTGAATATTCTTAATTCATAATTGGGAATATTTTTAATTCATAATTGGGATTTGGCTGAGCAAATGGAACTGTTAAAAGTGTTTTTCACTGCTCGGCTGCAACACTACAGGCTATCTAACATCAAGGTCAACTGCCCACTGTGTACCTCCAGAGGAATTTATCCAGGCTCTGGTGAGATTATTCGGCCCCATTCTTATCTCAACCCACAAGGACAATAAACTGACAGACTTACACATGGACTGAAGCATGCCCCAGCTTTCTCCTCTTACCTCCCTTCCTGCCCTTCCCCCCCTGCGGCAGGCCTCTGTCCTTCCCAAGCTGGCAGGCGGCGTGACTTGACTGTTGCAGGCGGCCTTCACCCACTTTGCCTCAATTCGGATGACGGACTGCTTCAAGTTAGTACACATAAACAATGTCAAATGTATATGTGTTGACTCTAATTTTGATGTGTGCCATTATTACGGTAAACAAGTAATAATTGTGGATTAATTGCTGTATCTTGTCTGAGGTAATTGGAGTTTAAAAGTAATCGCCCTTTTTGGGGATCAATAAAGTTTTCTGAAGATAATGTTTTCATTATCGGATTAGCTTTTCAAATAACAGTGAAAACCATCAGCAAACCAATTATCTTCTGATAAGTTTTGGTCCGATAATTTTTAGACCCCTAACATTTTTGCAGACATAGTTTTTTTTTGTTGGAGACGCACAGTTCTGTCCGCAGAAAAGAGCTGGTTCCAGAATAAACTGCTCTATCCTCTGCAGGCAAAGGAGAACTGGTCATAGAAAAGAAGAAAAGAAAAAAAAAAACTAGTTTCTTTTGATCCCATGTTAATACACTGGCAATAGCACCCAAGTCATCCAGAGGCATAGAGTTTTAACTTATGGTTAGAATTTTAGTTATTTAAATTAACGTCACGTCTGAAATTTTATCAGATATATGTTTTAGTTTTAAAGTAATGTACTAATTTTGAAGGTATTAGTGTGGACATGGTGTGTGTGCAGTGGATTATGGGTAAAAGTTCACGACAGGAGAATTGCATTTGTGACGTTCTGATCAGGCTCCACGAGGATCAACAGCATTAAACTCTTTGTATATTGTGCCTAATACTCTCATGAATATATTCGCTGAGTTTATAGATGTTGTTATTGTGTTTGTTTTATGTAAAAATGCCAGAAGAAGCCCAGGTTGCTTTTCCCAGGTTGCTTTGCCCAGGTTGCCGAAATTGTGATTCAGGCCATGTGATATAACTGGCGTCAAAATGCATAGAACACTGCAATCTACTGGCAACCGATTATATCACAGTGTTGTCGATTGCAGGATTTTAAAATTATCTGTAGGTTTCCAAAACCTGAGAGACCCCACATGTGGAGATAAAAACAAATCATAGATCTGACAGGTTTAGTTGTACAGTGTGTGGTGTCAACCACACGGTAAAAACAACACACCCAAACAGATTTCACACACGAACATTCCCAGGTCAGACACCTCGCTTTCTGATTGGCTGCATGTCACATTTAGCTCCTCACGTCCTTCTGGGCAGATCAGAGCGCTCTTACAAACCACACACGGCAGGAATATCTGCGAAGATTATATTTAGCCTCATCACGATTGTTGGGGCGTCCTTAAGATTGTCAAAAGAGGAAGATCGGGTCCGATATCGCCCTAATTATCTTGCCATATGAACCAGGCTTGATGTTATGATGCCTCATGGAGCGACTGATTGATCTGTTAAAACACTGCACCAAACATGTTTTCACTATTATTTGATTTCTTTGTGCGACTGACATCGTTATTCAAGCATTCAAAAGGTGATTCCTATTGCCACACAGCTCCAACCACACACGAGAAAGTTTTTTGACAGTTCTTGTTATTGAAAGAAACCTTGTCTCCCTAACCGGGTAGAGTTGTGATGTCATCACACGTGTGCTTAGGTGGTGTCTAGCGGGATCTTGAAAATTGCTTTCTTTTTTTATACAAATGAAAAAAATGACATACGAGGTCTGTTAGAAAAGTATCCGACCTTTTTATTTTTTTCAAAAAACATATGGATTTGAATCGCATGTGATTGCATCAGCCAAGCTTGAACCTTCATGCGCATACGTGAGTTTTTTCATGCCTGTCGATTGCATCATTTGCCTGTGAGCAGGCGTTGCTTTGCGCCATGCGGCTCCACCGCGACGCGCGGAACTCCTCCGCACGTCTGTCTCAATGTGCCAAAAAGTGCTGATGTCCACGTCTTTTCACAATTCCTGTGCTAGTCAGATGACATACCGGATCAAGACAACGTCCAGTTTAGAAATGAACGGCACATTCCACTGTTACAGGAGTTTTTGTCATGGAAAGAGGAGCGGAGTTCTGCGCGTCGCGAGAAGTGCTACCACCTACAGGTGTTGGTCCGCGTTACACTCTATCTGGCTCCAAAAAAAAAACAAAAAAAACTAAACAAGAACACTAACGTCAAACTTGTAAACATTTTGACCAGCTTCCTTCTGTGTATAACCTTAATGCATTGTTTAATGATCTTTAATCACTTTTAAACTACAACTCCAATTCCAATGAAGTTGAGACATTGTGTAAAACGTAAAAAACAGAATACAGTGATTTGCAAATCCTCTTCATCCTATATTCAATTGAATACACCACAAAGACAAGATATTTAATGTTAATGTTCAAACTGATAAACTTTTTTGTTTTTGTGCAAATTTTTGCTCATTTTGAAATGGATATCTGCAACACATTTCAAAAAAGTTGGGACAGGGCAACAAAAGACTTGGAACATTCATAAATGCTTAAAGATCACCTGTTTTGAAACAGGTAAGTGTCATGATTGGGTATAAAAGGAGCGTCCCCAAAAGGCTCAGGCATTCACAACCGAAGATGGTGCGAGGATCACTACTTTATGAACAACTGCATGACAAATAGCCCAACAGTTTAAGAAAAATGTTTCTCAATGTTCAATTGCAAGGAATTTAGGCATTCCATCATCTACAGTCCATAATATAATCAGAAGATTGAGAGAATCTGGAGAACTTTCGACACATAAGCGGCAAGGCTGAAAACCAACATTGAATGCCCGTGACCTTCGATCCCTCAGGTGGCACTGCATTACAAACCAATATCATTGTGTAAAGGATCTTACCACTTGGGCTCAGGAACACTTCAGAAAACCACTGTCAGTTAACACAGTTCATTGCTACATCTACAAGTGCAAGTTAAAACTCTACCATGCAAAGCGAAAGCAATACATCAACAACATCCAGAAATGCCGCTGTCTTCTCTGGGCCCGAGCTCTTTTGAAATGGACAAATGCAAAGTGCACAAGTGTGCTGTGGTCTGATGAGTCCACATTTCAAATTGTTTTTGGAAATCATGGCTGTCGTGTCCTCCAGACAAAACAGGAAAAAGACCATCCAGATATTTTAGAAAGTGACATATAAACATTACATATAAACTAAAGTGTTTCTGTAAGGGTTGTGAGTGGGACCCCAAAGCAGGAACAAAGTTGGTGGTGAAAAACAGCAAAAAAAAAACAACACCAGTTTATTGTGCAAAACAACACACCGGAAATAAAAAAGAATCCAAAAAACAGTCAACAAAAGCACAAACAAAACAAAATGGCAGGCTGGATCAAGGTCAAGAGCAAAAGCAAATGCAAGGTCAATACACTTGAGAGCAGTCCATAGAACAACAGTCTTTTTGGAGGGGAAAGCAAAAGGGTGAACCAGATAACAAACACAGGTCAAGCACAAAAAACAGTAGTCATGCCATGCAATAATTATACAACTCAGGAGAAACGTTGTGCTCAAAAAGCAGCATGAAGTTCACCGACAAGGATGCAGTATCCAGATCAGACAGAAGATAATACACCTCTGGAAATATAATTTTCTGGCTTGCTAAAAATGAAATTAATTTGTCTTGACAAATAATAAAATTCTGTCCTGCTTCTGACCAAACAGAGCTTGGCTGTTGGTTGCTTATTCACCAGCGCAAAGTTTAAAAGCCAGCATCTGTGATGGTATGGGGGTGTGTTAGTGTCCATGGCATGGGCAACTTACACATCTCTGATGGCACCATCAGTGCTGAAAGGTACATCCAGGTTTTGGAGCAACACATGCTGCCAACCAAGTAACATCTTTTTCAGGGACGTCCCTGCTTGTTTTAGCAAGACAATGCCAAGCCACATTCTGCACATGTTACAACAGCGTGGATTCATAGTAAAAGAGTGTGGGTACTAGACTGGTCTGCCTGCAGTCCAGATCTGTGGGCCAATGAAAATGTGTGGTGCATTATAAAGTGCATAATACGACAACGGAGACCCCGGACTGTTGAACAACTTAACACTCGTGTAAGCGACATGGGTGTGTGTGAATGAATAAAGCAATCAACACAGGTTTAGGGTCTTTCTCATAACTCCTTTTAGTGAGCTCCCACACCTAGCCTTAACCACTTCTCCTTCTTCTCCTCTCCTCTCTCTCCCCTCAACGGCGACCCCTAGGTGGAATACCCAATAAGTCTCAACTTAGCATCACTGCAAACTTTTATGCCCACACAACACAAAATGTTTGCTGTATCATTAGCATATCCAATATACACTCTTAAGTCGTACATCAAACAATAATGGGAAAGAATTCCACCTACAAAGAAAGCTTCAACAATTAAGCCTCGGTCCCACCAAATAATGAAGGCTGAAGAAGGAGCCACGCATGGGTGTGGGGTGATTATTTGAAGAATGACCCACGTTTTCATCTTAACACGTATCCACTATGAAGGTGCCACTATGTGCCTCTCTGTACCCCGCATGTGCCGTAGCAGCCTCTAGTGAGCCACGACCGACCTGTCATCACAGCCTCGAATGGCTCGCATCAGCCACACTAAGCCACGTAGTGCCATGATAGCGCCATAATAATGCCATGTTGGCGCACGTTTAGGCATGAGTTTGGTCCAAACCTCCAGCCCTCCCACATCTGGTCCCTTCAAAGTGTGGGTTTTCAATTCACAGATTCACAGCAGCATTTAAAGATGTCCCTTCTTCTTTTTTTTTTAACAAAGTCCAAAAATAGACACTCCATCACATGTCCGCAGTTGTGCGCTGTGCGCCAGGCTGCAGTCCACCTGTAATGCACCAGACCAGCTAGACCCGAACCACGGGTTCCTGGAGAGCCGCCTCTGTGCTCCTTGCTGGCTCTGCAGCTCTCTGGCTTGTTTTTTTGTGGCTTTAAACACACAAAACTTTATGTTTGTCCGTTTATTTCTGCAAAATCGCTGTTTTGCGCGCACGCTGCTGTTGTCCTTTCATGGACAGCCACCTCTCTGCTCTTTCTGGCTTCCGTTCCATCCGTGGCTTGCTGGCTTTATTTTTTCCCTGGCTTTAAGCACAATCATTTTTACAACGTGATTCCACTTTAACTTTGTGTTCGTCTGTTTATTTCTGCAAAAGCGCTCTTTTGCACGCGGTGCCGTTCTGCATATAGAATGAATTGGCCATTTTATTATATACACCTGTGGATCATTTTCAATATATATATTTCTTTATTTCTTCCGCAGCTTACAAGTCACCATGATACAACTTTTAACTTTGTGTTGTGTCTTCAAAATCGCTCTTTTGTGCATTCTCCACCCGTGTTGCTGCACAGCTCCTGCTCTTAGCTGCTCCACTGGAGTTATTATCTTCCATGGCTTTAAACACACATCCACTTTCACGCAGTCACCCAAATTTTAACTTTGTGTTCGTCCAATATTGACTGAAATATCACTCTTTTGTGAGCTGGCATTCTGCCTAAATGCTCGTTTGAAGCGTGATGAGGAGTCACTACTGCCTCAGTGCGCACACACAGCGGAGCTCGTGATACATTAATTCCAGAAGTGATTACAGGTATTTTCGGCATCCAAGGCTTGACAGAAAATGATTAATCCGCTACAAAATAATTATTTTATATAGAGTCCAGCGTACAGAGCAGGTGGAATTTGGTGCGCAAAGAGGAGACCCGCTCCAAAAATAGCCTCTCAGGTCTTGCCTCAGTGCGCACACACAGTGATGCATTAACAAGATATTAAATCAACATAATTTTACATACAACAGACATCAACATACAGACATACTTTTATAGCAAGGAACTGTTTTATCAAGCTATAAAAAAACATTAAAAATAATTACCTTAAGCTGCTCAAAATACATCCCACATGGAGCAGGAAAGAGAGGGGAAAAAAGTGTCCAGATGAAACAGTCCTCTGTGATGCCAGAAGTGATTAGAAGCGTTTTCAACATCCAAGGTTTGGCAGAAAATGATTAATCCACTACAAAATATATAGAGTCCAATGCACAGAGCAGGTGCAATTGTGTGCACAAGAGGAGGAGCCGCTCCAAAAATAGCCTCTCAGGTCCTGCGAATTTGCCAGGCGCACAGATAATGGACTTTTTGCAGACTCTTAAGCACCACGCAAATGCATCTAAGCCATCGCAGTAACTTGAACACAAACTGCGCCACGCTGTTGTTGCTAAATTTTGAACATCTTGAAATTAGCGCCACGCTCAGAGAGGAGCCTTGTTAACTGAAGATAATGCCTCTAAGAGCCACTCTGAGCCACTATAATGCCACGATAGCTCACGGAACAAAAAAACAGGGTGCGTGGCTCCTTCTTCACTCGGTGGGACCGAGGCTTTAGTGTCCTCAGTTCCCAAACACTTATTGAGTGTTGTTAGAAGGAAAGGAGATGTAACACAGTGGTAAACATACCACTATCCCAGCTTTTTTGAAATGTGTTGCAGGCATCCATTTCAAAATGAGCAAATATTTGCACAAAAACTAAAGTTTATCAGTTTGAACATTAAATACCATGTCTTTGTGGTGTATTTAATTGAATATAGGTTGAAGAGGATTTGAAAATTGTCTTCTGTTTTTATTTACATTTTACACAATGTCACAACTTCATTGGAATTAGGGTTGTACTTAAGCTGGTACAAGCTGGTACAGACTTAAGCTGGTACAATCCTGATTCAAACTGGAACTACAACTGTTGAGTGATTTATTCATAAGTTTGAAAGTACACATTTCTAAATCCAATTCATTTGTACCCTGATATGATAATTGTCTAATTTTGAATTTCTTCTGTTTTTTTTTTTTTTTTTCAAAATTGTTTCTCTGCTTACACTAGTTCTGCTTTCAGCACTGAAGTAATCATTCACTCAAATCTATTATTAACCAGTGCCCATCTTCCTACCAAAATTATTTTGCAAATTTTTTCGATCAACTTCTTAATCACATTATAATAACACTTTAATTACTTGAGGGCACAGGTTATTGGGGTTTTTGACTTAGGCTAGGGTTTTTAATGACTTAGGCTTTTAATTACTGGTGTTTTTCAGATACCGCTGATTATAGGAAACAGTTTTCCTGTACATATCCTTCCCAGTGAATCACATTCTTCGTAAACACGTGTAACTGGTATTTTTGTGAATAATTGTGTATTTTATATGAATCTGCTCATTTTGTTTCATCAGAGAAGCGAAAAAGCTTTGCCCTTCTGTGAGGAGGCTGTGTGTATGGTTGGCTCTGATACTCCTGGGCACATGGACTTGGATGAATCATTCAAGCAGGTATTACTCAATCTGACTACAGAGTTCATGCCTGGATATGCCGACTGATTCAATCTGTTATGCTGTAGAAGGTGTGCACAGAAATGATGACCTAATTTGTACAAATAATATTAGGAATAGACTTTGTGATACTAGCCTTCATAAAACTAATGAAATAAGTTTAATGACTAAATTGTGAGACGCCGGGACACAGTTAGTGACGAACAGCATGTTGATGAACCCATGCATAACAAGAGACTACATATTGAGGGGAAGAGATAAATCTTTATTATGAGTGGATATATAAACAAACGAAAGACAAAAAACAACTAAAACAACAAACCACTTTGAATTATGAACTCAGTCAGGCGGCAAGTATGATGCGCGACAACTAAATTAACTAGAAGGGTGACATCTTGCGAAAAGTGGTGTCATGGTGTATCATTCGAGAAGCAGAAACTAATATCAACTGCACCTGAAAGACTGTAAATGACTTCAACATCATTTCCCCACCTGGCGTTTCTGGAATGGGGGATGATCCCTTTCCCCCATTCCACATCCCTCACCCTCCACTGGTGCAGCAATGTCTGCCAACAGGGGGTCAGACCGGGTCTCAGCCAGGGGTCTCACATGTGCCCCCAACCACTATATGTTGCCATAGGGGAATGGAGAGCTAACACAGGATGAGGAGGACATACACCCAGCACCGGTAAATAGGCCGGTAGATATAGGGGCTCAATATAGAACTACTACCCTCCTACTTTCATCCAGTTACGCCGAGGTGGTTGGTTTTTTGGGATGAAATGTTATTTTCCATGCCCCTACAATGCAGCATGCCAGATGATCATTTTGTAAATGGTTTCCTCCTACCTCTGATGGCCAATTAATTTATGTGTGAGGAACATTTTGAGTGCTCTGCGGTGACCCTGGAGTGCAGACCACACTCCGCAGAGGTGATTTTCCCTAATGACCACTTTTACGATACCACCACAGGTCAGCACATCAAAAGCTGATTCAAATTCCTCAGTCCGAGGGGGTGGGGGGTTTGTGTTGTAGAGATGAGGGACTGCCCCGCTTGGTTTAACGAATACTGACATTATTTTTCATGGACAGAACCTATAGTGGATCTTTTCAGTGAGTGCATTGTTCATGTGGGGAAACATTTATGCCAATTTACTTGCAGCTCTTAAATCACTTTCCAGAAATAAGGGTAATGCAATCGATATAGTTTTGGACTCGATGCTTCTTAAAGAAACGGTTGAAACTGAAATATTAGACATAGTTCATAAATTGAAACGTACGGAATCACCTGGCAGTTTTGTTTTTGATGTGTTCCTGATGACGTGTGTTAGTGCTTGTATTGTTACACCCTTAGCATATACACTCAACAAAAATATAAATGCAACACTTTTGGTTTTGCTCCCATTTTGTATGAGATGAACTCAAAGATCTAAAACTTTTTCCACATACACAATATCACCATTTCCCTCAAATATTGTTCACAAACCAGTCTAAATCTGTGATAGTGAGCACTTCTCCTTTGCTGAGATAATCCATCCCACCTCACAGGTGTGCCATATCAAGATGCTGATTAGACACCATGATTAGTGCACAGGTGTGCCTCAGACTGTCCACAATAAAAGGCCACTCTGAAAGGTGCAGTTTTGTTTTATTGGGGGGGGGGGGGGGGGGGGATACCAGTCAGTATCTGGTGTGACCACCATTTGCCTCATGCAGTGCAACACATCTCCTTCGCATAAAGTTGATCAGGTTGTCAATTGTGGCCTGTGGAATGTTGGTCCACTCCTCTTTAATGGCTCTGTGAAGTTGCTGGATATTGGCAGGAACTGGTTCACGCTGTCGTATACGCCAGTCCAGAGCATCCCAAACATGCTCAATGGGTGACATGTCCAATGAGTATGCCGGCCATGCAAGAATTGGGACATTTTCAGCTTCCAAGAATTGTGTACAGATCCTTGCAACATGGGGCCGTGCATTATCCTGCTGCAACATGAGGTGATGTTCTTGGATATTGGCACAACAATGGGCCTCAGGATCTCGTCACGGTATCTCTGTGCATTCAAAATGCCATCAATAACATGCACCTGTGTTCTTCATCCATAACAGAAGCCTGCCCATACCATAACCCCACCGCCACCATGGGCCACTCGATCCACAACATTGACATCAGAAAACCGCTCACCCACATGACACCACACACGCTGTCTGCCATCTGCCCTGAACAGTGTGAACCAGGATTCATCCGTGAAGAGAACACCTCTCCAACGTGCCAAATGCCAGCAAATGTGAGCATTTGCCCACTCAAGTCGGTTACGACGACAAACTGGAGTCAGGTCGAGACCCCGATGAGGACAACGAGCATGCAGATGAGCTTCCCTGAGACGGTTTCTGACAGTTTGTGCAGAAATTCTTTGGTTATGCAAACCGATTGTTTCAGCAGCTGTCCGAGTGGCTGGTCTCAGACGATCTTGGAGGTGAACATGCTGGATGTGGAGGTCCTGGGCTGGTGTGGTTACACGTGGTCTGCGGTTGTGAGGCTGGTTGGATGTACTGCCAAATTCTCTGATATGCCTTTGGAGACGGCTTATGGTAGAGAAATGAACATTCAATACACGAGCAACAGCTCTGGTTGACATTCCTGCTGTCAGCATGCCAATTGCATGCTCCCTCAAATCTTGCAACATCTGTGGCATTGTGCTGTGTGATAAAACTGCACCTTTCAGAGTGGCCTTTTATTGTGGGCAGTCTAAGGCACACCTGTGCACTAATCATGGTGTCTAATCAGCATCTTGATATGGCACACCTGTGAGGTGGGATGGATTATCTCAGCAAAGGAGAAGTGCTGCCTATCACAGATTTAGACTGGTTTGTGAACAATATTTGAGGGAAATGGTGATATTGTGTATGTGGAAAAAGTTTTAGATCTTTGAGTTCATCTCATACGAAATGGGAGCAAAACCAAAAGTGTTGCGTTTATATTTTTGTTGAGAGTATTTGTAGTCTCACTAATGACTGGGCACTTTTCTTCAAAGATAAATATGGCTACCTACAGGTGATACCACTGTTCACATGTGGTGACAGAACTCTCTTTCAAACTGTCGGCCAATCTCACTGTTACCAAAGCTTTCGATAGGAGTGGAGACTTGGGAATGGTATTTGCATAGGAGGTTGTATAATTTCATGGCTGCACACCAAAATACTTTGTGGACAGTGCTTTGGATTAATTCATACAAGTTATTACTTCAAGAAGGTATGACAGACTTCTTTAAGGGAATACGCCCAGGTTTTCAAGAAACAGTTTGTAAATACTTGATGGTGACACTACACTTATAAGTTACAATTGATGGATAAATTCAGCTGGACAGCACACAGGGCTTATGTTAAATCCAGAATGTCCAATATCAATTGCAATCCTGTGTACAGCCCCTAATTTCCTATTTTATTATTCACTAATCTCTTTATATTATTTTATTTCTATTTGTGTTCTTATTTTTTAATAGCTATTAATAGCTCATTTATTAATAACTCCTTCTAGGACATTCTGCATTGAGGTTTGGCATAACGCTTGTAAAATGAATGCTACTTCAATCCTGCTATTGCAGAAGAAAGCCATAGGTATGGCAGTAATGAATTTTACCATAGGCCAACCAAACCGCCATTTATCTGCTTCAATATTCTGCACTTCGGGGCCTAATTCCTTACACTACATTACCATGTCTTTACCTTAATTGCTTACATTACTAGATAACAGAAACTACACGCTTCTATTTCAAAATGTTTAACATCTGTTTAAAATGAGGGTCTCTAGTTCAGACTTGAGGGGAACATTATTAATACTACTAATAATAATTGTTAATAATAATAACTGGTGCACTAAAGACTGAGCTACGATATAATATCAGTGTGTTTCTGTACAGGGGGTAAATATTTAAAGCGACTGTCCTAAAAATGTTACACGATGCTGTGTTCTAGTCGACTTCGACAGACTTTATAATGGCAAGATAATGTGTCTGGACTATGTGGAAATTTCAGTTTACTGTACCGGTTGTTGTGTGGGCCGCTGAAGAGGAGGTACTGCTGGCCCACCACCAGAGGGCACCCTGCCTGAAGTGCGGGCTTCAGGCACGAGAGAGCGCCGGAGCAACCGGGAGTGGCAGCTGTCACTCATCAACAACACCAGCTGTCACTCATCATCATCAACCACATCTCCATAAGAGCCGGGCAGCATCTTCACCTCACTGCCGAGAAATCGTCTACTGATCAGGTAAACTGCTCAGCCTGTGTAAACTCTACAGTAGTAACGTCTTTACTTCTGTGTGTAATCCCTGCTTTTGCAGACAAGCCTTTTTCGTACGCTAAGGAGTAGTCGTGTGTTGGGGGAGCTGGCGTCTTCCGCTCCTCGGTTGTGGACTGCTAAGTGTACCATAAGGATCTGCAGTTAGTTCGGGAGTATAGTGGTTAAGAGGTGGAGGTGTTTTCCACCACTGTTCTGAACTGTTTGCTGGGTGTTCACGCACCCACCATCACCTGTTTGTTCTTCCTGCCAGCAGTACCCGATCTGACAGCCGGAGGCAGTGGCCATCTGGGGACCCAGTGCTTGGTGGCTCCGGGGTGCTTCAGATCCGGTGGAAGTGGAAGGCATGTGGGATCCGGCTCTTTTCTGGATGGACGTCTTCTATCCTCGAGCCTGCCCACACAACACCGTGACTAATTGACTGTTAATCTCAATTGTGTTGTCTGTTGCTCTGTTGTGCACATTCACAACATTAAATTGTTATCTTTTGGCTTATTCCATTGTCCGTTCATTTGCGCCCGTGTTGTGGGTCCGTGTCCCTACACTTTCACAACACCGGTATTATTATTTTTAGGTTGTATGTATTACTTCTCCTTGGTGGACTGACTGAAGTTGTGCTGGAGGTTTTAGGTTCATGGTGTTTCTGCCCATCTTTCATTCCAATATCTGCTCTTCTGCTATTTCTAGTGATAAGCATGGTTTCTACAGGTAGGGGCAAACAGGGGTGGCAAGTGAATATAAATTGGTGGGTCACACTGCAACAGGATTGGGTCGACCATCTTTTGGAGGTGCATGTTACCCAAAAAATGAAGGTGATTTTAATTGTATCGATTTCCATGTGTGATGATTGGATAATCTGACCAGAGACGCTATGACTGCACTGCACGGACAACTGGAGACTACATTGATGTCTTCCTTAAACGTATTGGTCTTGGACTTTGTCATAGCCACAAGGGGGATGCCACATGTTAAACTGAGGAGTGTGGTGCATTAATTGTCTGCTTTTATAAAAAAAATTCCACAATTGGTACGGACTGATAGCTTTGATTCTGATTTCTGCCTGTAGCAGTACCTGTACTAGTCCATTGTATAAGTGATTTGTCTCTCAAATGGATCACTATTGCCAGTATCCAGGGGACATGGGGCATTCAGTGGACTTGTTCATTGATGTTTCTGTTCTGTACTATTCTGTTTTCTCATTCAAGTATTCTATCTTCCGGATGGATGATGAGGGATAAGAGCCAAGCACATTGCTGCTTGGTGCCAGCAGGTGGTGCGGCCCCTGGTGTGGATAAAACCATTTGCTGCTGGCCTCTCATCCCTCCCGGCCCTCTTGGATGAAGACCACTCCACCTTTCACTGAGTATAGGGTCAATGGTCAGGTCTACATTTACTGATCTCCCTATGTTGCCAAGGGTAATACAGGTTCACGTTGTTTGCAGGGACAGCTGAGGTTGGTTTATTTTACATTTAGGGTGGTCTTTTTGTTCTTTTTCACTGTGTTATTACATATGTTGTTAGTGTTTTCTTATTCCATACTTTGCAATGAGCTGCGTAAAATCCCACAGAATTCTCCATACATTACATTGCTTGCCCGGTGGGAGCCTGCCTCAAGTGGTCAAGTTCAGATGGTTGCATCAAGCCCTGCTTGGGGGCACAGGCATCACTGACACCACTGACGAGGTACTTCTTTTGGGCCCACACAGGCTCATGTACTCTCGGCATTTTTGTTGCTTTTGGTACATAGTTTTGAGTTTTGGATATTTGTGTTGGTTTTGTTATTGTTTTCACACTTCACCTTTGCCTTAGGTGACGTGACTTAAGGTCACATCAACAGGGGAAGTTGTTGGGCAGTATGTCTCATGGCCAATTTGCTACTTTGCTAACTTCATATCTCCTTCTACAAATAATAATAATAAAAATAATAATAATAACTTCATATCTCCTCTGCAACCCCACAATGCCTACTGTTCATTTCCTTACCACGCTACACAGACAAAACAGTTTTACATTTAAATGTACCATTTTAAATAATACAACATGAGCAGTCACCGCATATAAAGATCAAACAACATATTTCAGCCATTCACATAACGTCACTGATCCATGCTGAACGGAAGGGCCCGCACATTTGGGTGCGGTGTTGAAAAGCAGGCAGAAGAGGAGCAGAGCGCCATGTGTGTGGTCAGTTTGCAAGCTGAGGTAGCCGCTTCCTCTTTAGTGAAGGAATCTTTCAATACAACATCAAAAATTTAAGTCAGTTTCCTATCAGTTTTTGAAAAACTGAGAAAAACCAACACCAAAATACAAATATTGTTACTAGTGTGAACCAACACAGACACAGAAAACATACTAATACATTTGTGCCCTGCTTCTGAGAAGCATTGTTACCACCATTTTGATCCTTTGAGTTTTCACATCTGTGATCTTTGATTGCATCACAAAATACAATACAAGTCCCTGCGGCTGCTTCCTTGTCCTCGGGGTCACTACAGCAGATCCAGGATGTTGGTTTGAGACAAGTTTTACACCAGATGCCCTTCCTGACAGAACTCCATATTACATGGAGAATGGGCATGGTTGGGTTTGAACTGAGAGCCCTCTGCACTGTGGCTCTGCATCGGGAAATAGAATCCTGATAAGGCATCAGAAAATACACTAAATGTTATAAAATGACAACAAATATTATTAAATGAAGGAATTGATTTTCTGTGGTGTCACGGTGGCTTAGTGGTTAGAACTCACATGTTCATGGGCTTGTTTCCCACTTGGTCCTTTCTGTGTAGAGTTTGCATGTTCTGCCCGTGTTCACGCGGGTTTCTGCTTCCACCCACTTCCAAAGACAACAAGGTTAGGTAAACAGGAATAGGTGTATGTGAATGATTCTGCCTGTCTATATGTGGCCATGTGATGGACTGGTATCATGTCCAGGGTGTACGCCACCTCACGGCCTATGACTGCTGGGATAGGCTCCGACCCCGTGACCCTTAATTGGAGTAAGCTGGTATAAAAAAAAGGAATTTACAACTCCAATTCCAATGAAGTTGGGACGTTGTGTAAAATGTACATAAAAACAGAATACAATGATTTGCAAATCCTCTTCAACCTATATTCAACTGACTGTACCACAAAGACAAGATATTTAATGTTCAAACTGATAAACTTTATTAATTTTGGCAAATATTTGCTCATTTTGAAATGGATGCCTGCAATATGTTTCAAAAAAGCTGGGACAGTGGTATGTTTACCACTGTGTTACATCACCTTTCCTTCTAACAACACACAATAATTGTTTGGGAACTGAGGACACTAATTTGTAGGTGGAATTATTTCCCATTCTTGCTTGATGTATGACTTATGAGGTCTGTTAGAAAAGTATCGGACCTTTTTATTTTTTGCAATAACCTTATGGATTTGAATCACGTGTGATTGCATCAGCCAAGCTTGAACCTTCATGCGCATGCGTGAGTTTTTTCACACCTGTCGGTTTGCGTCATTCGCCTGTGAGCACGCTTTGTGGGAGGAGTGGTCCAGCCCCCTCGGCGGATTTTCATTGTCATGGAAATGGCCGAGTGACTGCCACTTTGCTGCATCAAAATTTTTTCAGAAACTGTGAAAGACAGCCAGGTGGAAACCATTTGGAAACTTCAGATGACTTTTGGTGAAGATTTTATGGGCATCACACAGATTAAGGAGCATTAGAACTGGATTAAAGATGGCCCACAGCGGCTGAGGGTGCGCCGCGCTTCGAGTGGCCATCGACAGGCTGAAACGACCAGATCATTTCCAAAGTGAAGGCTGTGTTGATCCGGGACGTTGTCTGACTACCAGAGAAATGGCAAGAGAGGTAGACATAGCACTTTTTTGGCACATTACACTGTTACAGGAGATTTTGTAATGAAAGACGTGCAGTGGAATTCGCACGTCAGGACGGAGCTGCTAATGGCGCAGAACAAAAAGCACCTCCGTGTTGGAAGTCTCATGGGACATGCCCAGCTCTTCCACCATTCAGAAGATTCAGACGGCTTTGTGTGACTTTTCAGTCAAGTGAGTATCCGAGAAATTGTCGAAGAGCTGAGCATGTCACAACATGTCCTGTGAGACCAACACGGAGGTGCTTTCGTTCCGCGCCATTAGTGGCTCCGTGGCGAATTCCTCCGCTCCTCTTTTCATGACAAAATCTCCTTTAACAGTGGACTGTGCCGGAAAAGTGCTGATGTCCACCTTTTCTGCCATTTCTATGGTAGTCAGACGACGTCCCGGATCAACACAGCATTCAGTTTGGAAATGATCTGGTCGTTTCAGCCTGTCGATCGCCGCTCAGAGCGCGGTGCGCCCTCCGCCAATGTGCACCGTCTTTAAACTGGCTGTACCACTCCTTAATCTGTGTGATGCCCATAAAATCGTCCCCGAAAGCCATCTGAATTTTCCCAATGGTGTCCACCTGGCTGTCTCTCAGTTTCTGGAAAAATTTGATGCAGCACTGCTCCAGCCATTCAGACATTTTCCTCACAATGAAAATCGATGAGGGGGAGGACCAGTGCTCATTCAAAGCGTGCTCACAGGTGAATGACGCAACCGACAGGCGTGAAAAAACTCACGCATGCGCACAAAGGTTCAAGCTTGGCTGATGCAATCACACGTGATTCAAATCCATAAGGTTATTGCAAAAAATAAAAAGGTTTGATACTTTTCTAACAGACCTCGTAAGTTTTTCAACAGCCCGGGGTCTCCGTTGTCGTATTTTGTGCTTCATAATGCGCCACGCATTTTCATTGCCCGACAGGTCTGGACTGCAAGCAGGTCAGTCTAGTACCCGTACTCTTTTACTACGAAGCCACGCTGTTGTAGAACATGCAGAATGTGGCTTGGCATTGTCTTGCTGAAATAAGCAGGGATGTCCCTGAAAAAGACATTGCTTGGATGGCAGCATGTATTGCTCCAAAACCTGGATGTACCTTTCAGCATTGATGGTGCCATCACACATGCTGGCTTTGAACTTAGCGCTGGTAACAATCTGTATGGTCTTTTTCCTCTTTTGTCCAGAGCACATGATGTCCATGATTTCCAAAAACAATCTGAAATGTGGACTCATCAAACCACAGTACACTTTTCTAATTTGCATCTGTCCATTTCAAATGAGGTTCGGCCCAGAGAAGGCGGTGGTGTTTCTGGATGTTGTTGATGTATGGCTTTCGCTTTGCATGGCAGAGTTTTAACTTGCACTTGTAGATGTAGGGACATACTGTATTAACTGACAATGGTTTTCTGAAGTGTTCCTGTGCCCACGTGGTAAGATCCTTTACACAGTGATGTCGGTTTTTAATGCAGTGCCGTCTGAGGGATCAAAGGTCATGGGCATTCAATGTTGGTTTTCGGCCTTGCTGCTTAAATGTAGAAAGTTCTCCAGATTCTGTGAATTTTCTGATTATATTATGGGCTGTAGATGATGGAATCCCTAAATTCCTTGCAATTGAACATTGAGAAACATTGTTCTTAAACCGTTGGACTATTTTTTCATGCAGTTGTTCACAAAGTGGTGATCCTCACCCCATCTTTGCTTGTGAACGGCTGAGATTTTTGGGGATGCTCCTTTTATACCCAATCATGAGTGTCCTCAGTTCCCAAACACTTATTGAGTGTTGTTAGAAGGAAAGGTGATGAAACACAGTGGTAAACATACCACTGTCCCAGCTTTTTGGAAACGTGTTGCAGGCATCCATTTTAAATGAGCAAGTATTTCCACAAAAACAATAAAATTTAGCAGTTTGAACATTAAATATCTTGTCTTTGTGGAGTATTCAATTGAATATAGGTTGAAGAGGATTTGAAAATCATTGTATTCTGTTTATATTTACATTTTACGCAACGTCCCAAGTTAATTGGAATTGGGGTTGTACATGTAAAGGATCCTTTATGTTGCTAAACATGAAATTTTGTAGACGTAGCCCTGAGGGGGTTGGCGGTAGAGCTAAAATGCACCTGGATCCTCTTGGTTGTCTGCTTCGATATCAGATATGTGAGATAACGGGAGAAAATCCTTCAACTTCAGTGACCTCAGTGGCAAAAGCAAACTGAAACTCATTGTCAGTTTCTGTGAAGCATCCTAACAAGCAAGAGTGAACTCTGATGAAAATGAAGTAAACCCGTCCATCAACAAGACACAGTTTCTTTGTGGCTTTCCACTCCAGTTATTCCTATATTTCCAGAAGTGTAGTCATCAGCAACAGGCAGAAGCTGTGACCGAAGCTGTGATAGAATGAATCTGGCCCAATCTGGTCCAAAAACTGTATAGGTATGAACAGAAAATGCATGGGTCACACTGGGAAATGTCACACAGTAACTTGTTTTCAGCCCATTTGTCAGTTGGACAGTATGGTCAAAGCTTTTAATTGAGATGTGAGACTCTATATTCACCTTTTCAGTGCACCAACTTTGATAACTTTCTTTTAAAATGCTTCATATTCACTTTATAATTTGTTTGATTGAGCCATATGTTCAAACACTGTGGCCACACCTATCTGTTGAACAGTGTGGTATAGTTTCCATTACCATCCATACGTTAGCAAATTTTGATTGAGCCCTCAAAGGCAGGAGCGCGTTCTCCGGTATGTGACAGCTGGCATAAAATCATTTCAATTAGTTTTAAATCCAGGTTGGGACTTTTTTTTTCTGACCAGTAAGTCACAGTCACAAAGTTGTCTATGTTTAATTTTAACTTAGATGGTCCACTTTGCACTAGTTGTGTGTAAAGATAACAGCTTGACCCAGCGTATAGGCAGTATAAATGTGGGAAAAAAGTCAACTTTCACTATTCTTATAATAAAACTAGTTAAAAATGTTTATCTTTTAATATAAAATAAAACCATATTAATTTAACTGCATAGCAAAGCCTATTAACTCATTGAGTGCCATTGACGCTTAAACGCGTCTTTTCAGATAGTAACGCTCAGCGCCAAAGATGTGTTATCGCGCCAGTTACATTTTTTTATGGGGGGGTAATCAGATGATCTAGCTTGTGTAAAAAAATTAGAGATGTAATCACAAGGGAACCCATTCTGTGGGTGGTAGCAGTGTGAGTGTGGACCGGAGCGCGGTTCGCTCTCCACCATTGTGCGGGCGTCTTATGGTTGTACCACTCCTAATCTGACTGGTTTCCACCTGGCTGTCTGTCAAACTATGATGCAGTCGCGCTGCTCCAGTCGTTCCGTCTTTTCCTTGGAATGAAAAAACGCCGGACACACGACACACACCTCACACAAAGGCTGCTTACAAGCAAATGATGCAATCGACAGGCTCATGCAAGCACACATGATTCAAATCCATCAGGTTTTTGAAAAAAATAAAAAGGTCCGATACGCAGGAGCCAGAGGGAAAAGACACGCCGCCAAGAGAAGAGACAGACGGAGTCACTCCCCTGACTTTTTTTTTTTTTTTGGTGCATTATACAATAGCATCACTTTTCATAATGTTTGAGATGTCACTGAAGCAAAAACAATTATAATCAAAGACATTTTCTCCTTGAAATGTTGCTTGTCACAAAAAGCCAATTTTCTGTTTTTTGTCAGAAATCAGCATTTTTAGTGATACCCACCCATGTTCTGCAGACAATTATTAAAGAATGGAAAGATGTACAAACAAACTGTTTTTTTTCTGATGATAAAGGAAAGTCAGAAGTTTCTTTTGGTATGTTTGTTGTTGACATGGACATAGAACTCAGTTTTCTATGGGTCTTGAAAAAACACAAATGCTGAAAAATCCTGGTACTGGGATGTTCTGAACTTTGAAAATGGCTGGCACTCAATGAGTTAAATAATAATGATGATCATAGTGTGGCAAGCTGCAACACAACAATTACAATCTTAGCGATTTGGCCTGGTGACCGCGTCATTATTTTATTGTACCATCTTGGTCTCGTTATCCCTACCGTTTCATTTTTCCCCCCCGGGCACCAAAAGCTCTGGCTCTGTTTTTGTTCTTTCATGCAGCTGGCCACAATAAATAATAGTTTTTCCATTGCATTGCATCAGGTAGCTAGCAGTGTTAATGTGCCTTCATCCATAGTTTGCTAATTCCTAAAGCCCATTTCACACCGGGCTTGCATACAGTTGCGCTAAAATACGTATGGAGTACGCTGGAAAATTGCGCACAGTTGGTGTACTCCCTGTGTAGGTTGGTGTGTGACGGCGCATGGTTGCATTCCTAGACTTGCTTATCGTAGCGTTAGGGTTGCTCTGGTCAAACCATTTATTAAAACACGCATAAATTAATGCAGCTGTCACACATTGACGACCAGTGTATGCCGACAACCCTGTTTCCACCAAGTGGTTCAGGCCGGTACTGCATGGTGTGGTGCGGGTCAGAAACAGAATAACATTATTATTATTATTATTATTATCATTATCATTATTATTATTGTCTTGGGGGATCATTTTTATTGTGTACAGAATGCTGATGAGTCTGGCTGTGGTAAATGCTACCGTGAATGAAGTGCTGTGACTCTTTAAACTTTTAAAGTGCTGGTTGCTTCCTGATCAGGTCCACTGATATGATCAGACCTGATCAGGTCTATGATAACCTGAATATTGAAGCGCTGTGATGATTTAAACTTTAAAAGTGCTAGTCGACTGCAGTCAGGTGTGATCAGACCTGCCACATATGTAGCCATCACTGCTATTTTTTTGCCTCTGTGGAAGTGTGCTCCATTCTCAAAGCGTTTTATGGAAAGCAAACGGCAGTCACGTTTTCCGACGTACAACAGGACACACTGCTGTCTCGTCACGGCTCATAACATCAGATCACAAAGTTCAGAGTCCTTGTGTGCCCCCCCCCCCCAAAAAAAGTGAGAATATTGCCATTTAAATTGACATACTTAAACATCACGCTTCTTGTTTGGGCATGCGAGAGAGAGACAGAGAGAAAGAGCGCTCATCAGAACTGTCGGACAGAGATGGCTGGAGACAAATGCAGGACTCGACACAGTAGCTCTGGTTCAATGATGCGTTTACTAAAGTGATCAGTGGGGTCTGGTACACAGAGAGGCAGTCCAAGAAAAGCAAATAGACGATGGCAATTGCATCATCAGTAATACAGGCAGGTGGTCAAACATAACGAGGAAGCAGGACTTAGGATATACAATGAACAGAATTAGAAACAATGGTACAAGGCACAACAATCACGCGAGTAACCAGTGCAACCAGTATAGTACTTCAGTACAAGCTGGAGATTGGAAACACGTGTGGAAACAGGGCGTGGCCCAAACAGAGTGTAACGCCCACCACCAAGCTCCAAGAAGGACAGACAAGAGAAGTGGGGGAAAGAAAACCAAAGTGGGAAACACCCAGCCAGAGAGATAACACAATCCAAAAAACAAACCCTAAATGGCACAAAATCAGAACAGTATGAAATGACGGACTAAACATGGCAAAATAATACGACAAGACATGATACATGACAGGACCCCCCCCTCAACGGCCGACTCCTGACAGTCAAGGGGAATCAGGATGCTGAGCATGGAAGGCAGTGATCAGTTCTGGGTCCAAGATGAAAGGGGAAGGGACCCAGGAGCGCTCTTCTGGCCCGTACCCCTCCCAGTCCACCAAGTACTGCACCCCCCTCCCACGCCGCCGAGACCCCATGAGGCACCACAATGTAAATGCCAGCCCACCGTCCACAAACTGGGCAGTCAGCGGGGGAATGGTTGGAGGGCACAAGGGACTGGTGTGGGCAGGCTTGATATGGCTGATGTGGAAGGTGGGGTGTATCCTCATAGACCTGGGCAGTTGAAGGCAGACAGAGACAGGATTAACAGCCTTAGTGATGGGAAACGAACCTACAAACCTGGGAGTGAGCTTCCTTGGCAGACCGCGGATGGGCAGATGGCGGGTGGAAAGCCAAACCCCTTGTCCCGGGAGTAGGCAGGTTCTTGCGATCTCTTCTTGTCTGCCACATCCTTGTAGGCCACCGAAGAATGCAGCAAAGCCCAACGGGCCCGCTCCCAGGTCAGTCAGCAGCAGAGGATGAGGGAGGAGGGATGAGGGCACATGTGATGTTAATTCTGTGGAAGAGAACAGAGAAGGTTGGTAACCATGCGACACATGAAACGAGTAGCCGGTGGACAGCGATGGTAAACAGTTGTGAGCGAGTTCTATCCACACTAACTGGGATGACCAGGAGGCCGGGTGCTGTGAAGCGAGAATACGAAGCCCTTTCTCTAACTCCTGACTGACCCTCTCAGTTTGTCCATTCGCCTGTGGGTGATACCCAGAGGTGAGGCTGGAGGTGACACCCAGTAGTTAACAAAACTCCCACCAGAATTGAGAAACAAACTGCAGACCCCGATCAGAAACAATGTCCTGTGGAAGACCATGCAATTTAAACACGTGGTTCAACAAGGCTTCCGCGGTTTCTTTGGCTGTGGGCAGCTTAGGTAGGGGTACAAAGTGGGCAGTCTTGGACAGGCGGTCCACAACAGTGAGAATCACCATATGTCCCTTGCAGGGAGGCAACCCAGTAACGAAGTCCACAGTGATGTGAGACCAAGGTTGGGTAGGGATGGGTAAGGGGTGAAGCTTGCCAGTAGGTGGTCGGGTGGAGGATTTGTACATTGCGCAAAGTATTCAGTTACATCGGTAACTAATCATGGTCACCAAAACCTTTCTCAGATGACTGTGACAGTCTTCCTGATCCCTGGAGGACAAGCAAAATGACTTTTGTGAGCCCAACCAATAACTTCCCCCCTTAGAGCACTGGGCACATACAGCCTTCCAGGAGGGCAACCCTGAGGTACGGGAACATTGTGGACCTTTGTCTCAATGTCCCAGGTAAGAGCAGAGAGGAAGCAGGAAGAAGGCAATATGGGCGTAGGTTCTGATGGTTTTTCTGATGAGTCCTCCCATTGGGAGAGCGCATCGGGCTTGTCATTTTTAGTTCTGAGCCGGTATGGTAATACAAAGTTGAATCGACTAAAGAAAATTGACCATCTCGCTTGCCTGAAATTGAGTCTTTTAGCCGAGCGTAGGTATTCAAGGTTCTTATGATCAGTCCACACTAAAAACTGTACTTCCAACCAGTGACACCACTCCTCCAAGGCCACTTTGACCGCCTACAGTTCGCAGTCGCCAATGTGATAATTATGCTCTGCTAGAGTTAGTTTCCTGAACAAAAAGCACAGGGATGTTATTTCTTATCAATCAGATTGATCTGAGACAAAACAGCTACGATCCCTACATTAGAAGCTTCAACTTCACCATGAACTGTCGGGCGGAGTCAGGGAGGAGTAGTATGGGGGCTGTAGTAAAGTGTTTCTTTAGGACCTGAAATGTCTCGTCAGCGAAAGGTCTGGAGGGAGGAGGTAACATTATGTGGAGGTAACGTTATGTGGAGGAGCTACCACCGAAATGAAATTTTGAATGAACTTTCGGTAAAAGCTGGTGAAGCCCAGAAACCTTTGGACCTCCCTATGTTCTTTTGGGGTAGCCCAAGCACACACAGTGGCAACCTTAGCCAGGTCCATCTGGATAGACCCTGGTGCAAGAATGAAACCCAAAAATGATACTGTAGACTTATGAAATTTTCATTTCTCAGCTTTGACAAATAAATTATTGCATAATAAAGTTTTGAGTATGCAAATGTCAGGAGTGTGTTTGTGCATCTGGGGAGAAGATCAGAATATCATCTAGAAACACAAACATGAACTTATTCAAAAAATCACGTAAAACGTCATTGATCAGGTTCTGAAAAACTGCAGGTGCATTGGTTAAGCCAAAGGGCATGACCAAATATTTGTAATGGCCGGTAGGAGTATTGAAAGCAGTCTTCCATTCATCTCCCTGTCTGATCCCCACTAAATGATAGGCATTGCGGAGATCTAGCTTTATGAAGATTGTGCCACCCTCTAGCAGCTCAAACGCGGTAGCAGTCAGTGGCAGGGGATAACGTTTCTTGACAGTGATGTCATTAAGCCCACAATAGTCAGGGACAGAGTGCCTTATCTTTCTTTTCTACAAAGAAAATCCCTGCTCCTGCAGGAGATGATGATGGACAAATCAAACCCGCCTCTAATGATTCTTGGATGTATTCATTCATGGCGATGTGTTCAGGGCCGGTCAGAGAAAATACTTCCTCCATGGGGGACTGGCACCAGGAAGTAACTCAATAGCGCAGTCATGCACTCGATGTGGAGGCAGTGATTTGGCTTTGGCTTTGCTAAACACTTGCGAGATCGTGATATTCTGGAGGAACCCTAGTCAGATCAGGATTAGGTGAGCTAGCGATTCATGCAGACGTTACAATACAGCACCCCGTGCAGGCGGAGCCCCAAGAAGTGATTTGTCCTTCGGACCAGTTTATCTGTGGACAGTGGTTTTTTAACCAGGGATGCCCCAAAATGCTGGAGTGAGTCATTTTATCGAATATGTGAAAGCTAATTGTTTCAGAATGAGTACCGGCTATGATCACCTGAACCGACTGAGTGCGGTGATTGATGTGACCGAGCTCATGTCCATCAACAGCGTGCATAACAAGCAGACATGAGAGACGGTACAGCTTTAGGTGTAAGGACCTTGCGAGAGAGGATTGCAATAAATTAGCGTCAGAACCAGAATCAATAAATACCAGTACAGAACAGGATGAATGATCGGAGATAAAGCTGGCCGTGATCACGTTTTGAGGAGAGGCATATATGATGGAATTTTGACTCACCTGTCATACTGGTTGTGACCGCGCGGGGGCACTCCTGGCTTGGCACTCAGTGACCACATGACCAGCTTGACCACAATAGAAACGCAGGCCCTGATCTCTTTGGCACTGCCGCTCCTCAGTGGTCAACTGGGTACATCCCAGCTGCATGGGTTCCTCAGTAGGTGAGCGTAACGAGCTGAAGCCGGAGGAGGAGGATCCGGCGTGATGTGCAGGAGAATCCGAGCACTGGGCTGAGGTGCGCACGTCTTGTCAGGGCCAGTCTGCCAGCCGGCGATTGGTGCAGATGGCTAGCACTATTAGCTTGTCCAACTTTTCCAGGAGATTGATCGTTATCAATTAATCCTGGATCTGCATCAACAGGCCTTGGAAGAAAACATCATGGAGTGCCCGTCAGGTTCCACTCGCTCTTCGCCGCCAGGATGCGGAAGTCACGTCTGCTTCCCTGCCTTAGACGCATCAGGAAACGGGCTGCCTCATGGCCCGGTGATGTGTGCTGGAAGACCTGGAGGAGTGCGTTCTTGAATGTCTGGAGTGAGTCACAAGCTGGAGACTGCCTGCTCCACTCTGCCGATGCCCATGCCACTGCCCGGCCGGTTAGGTGAGTTATGATGAATGCTGTCTTTGTTCTGTCAGACGGAAACATTGCTGACATTAACTCAAAATGTAGGTCACATTATGTGAGGAAGGGCTTGACGTCTCCGGATTCTCCGGAGAAATGCTCAGGTCAAGACAGCTGATTACAGACAACAGGGGTAGCTGTAGGTGTGGGCAGGGCAGTGCTTGGGCCTCTGCCAACACTCAGCCTCCGCAAACCAGCACCCTCCGGGAGGAGGTGACTGGTAGGTGGAGGGTGAGGTGGACGAGGCCTGATGTGTCAGGGTAGCAATAAGCTGGTCGATCTGTGTGATTACTGAGGACATGAAGGCGTCCTGTCTCTTGGCCAGGTCAGAGATTCCGGCACTTAATGCAGTGATGCGATCGTCTTATTCCGCTAGCTGGCGGCTATGGTGACGAACCGCCGACTGGAATGGGTTCGAGTCCACTGACTCCATTGTTTGCCTGATCGTTCTGTCAGAACTGTTGGACAGAGATGGCTGGAGACAAATGCAGGGCTCGACACAGTAGCTCTGTGTAGCGGGAAGAATATGTTTCAGGATATTTTGAAATTGTCACTTGTGGATAATTTGACCTCGAATAATGGGGGCACCACCTATGACTGAATGATATTATAAAAGGTTATAATATCACTGATTTAGGGTCAGTCAATAGGAAATATTAAATCAGTCAGGACATATCTCTCAGACATATCAGAGTAAGCAATTGATGATGATGACGTTCCCTGAGCAATTATTATATGACATTCCGATAACTTGTTTAGTTGCGGGAGTTTAAGAATGAATTCCATCTTAATCATCAGGGAATTTACTTTGGTATTATTAACGTGAGATGGTTAGTGACAGTGAATAGAATGAAATAAAACCACTCTGTTTATTTCTGACACCATGCCTCGGTCTTACTTGGATGCGCTGTGCAGATGGCCTCCGTGAGGTCAGATGCTGGGAGCTGTCTTGTTTTTCAGTTGATGAAACAGCTGTCTCCGGTACCTTGGCAGAAAGATTCTGCCGGGCACCACGCCCGGTTTCACTGGTTACCAGGGGCTCTTTTAGTTATTATGCTGCGACTTGCATCGGTAGCTCAGTCGCTGTTGCCAGCTCAGCTGACCTGGATGTTTTTATCTCTGCCGCGCTTGCCATCTGGGATCGTCAGAATAAAGGCTTGAGTGTCTTTATTTTCTATTCGTCAAAAACAAAAATTGGTCTTTCGTCATTGTCTGGTATGGTTGACTTTGTAAGAAAAATGTTTATGAGGTGAATTTGGAGTTCAATAAAAAAAAGGTTTTAATTTGGAAAAATCGTCAAAGGAAGTTAAATGTGCCTCCGCATTTAACTTGACAAAAGTAGAGAAAAGTTATTTGTAGAAAAATGAAAAAGTAATTTCTAGCTTTGCGTGCACAACCAAGAAATAAGTTTAGACAGCACATGGTGGCAGACAAAGGGTCATAAAACTTTTGGATGGATAGGCAGTGCCTCGAGACCCAAGAGAAAGAAGAGGCAAGAGGCAAAGAGTGTTGCATAAGAGAAGAGAAGAAACGGAGTGTAAGAGGGAGAGCGGAGCATAAGAGTCGAGAGCGATTCCCCGGGGGCGCATGCTTTTAAAGGGTTAAAAGCTCCACCCCCAAGAATTCTGGGTACTGTCGTCTTTCTCTGCATTCCTTTGTCTAGTTTTATAATAAATCAGTATCGGCTATCTTAAATTCCTGCTTAGAAACCAAGCAAGTACTGTATTGCAAAACTCTAGTAAACACAACTTCCTTAGAACTACCACACAGCATGATTATATATGAAAAAGCACATTGGATAAACTTTCACAAATCTATGATCAGAGCAAAATGCAGATATATATAAATTCCAGCGTGAGATTAAATGATCATGGTTAGATCTTTTCCTTTTCCTTTGTTTTCTGGTTATAAAACAAAGTACAACTTTTTAAATGTGGTTACAACTTTATAATACTGTACACGTTAATTACATGCCCTTCCCCAATTTGTTCACTTGCTCCACGGACTTGGGAAGGCTGGTTTTTGGATTTCATCATAAAACATGAAATCCGTTAATCTGCAGCCGATTTTGACCAGAGGAACTTCATTCTGATCACAACGTTGATGGTAATCCTTCTGTTGTATGGTTTTATAGGAATTGTGCTATGAAGACATAGTTCTAGGACTTTTGGGGACAGATATGTCTTTCTGTGGTCTGTTTTTAGAAGAGAAAGATGTTGGAGCCATCTGGCTTTGGAATCTGATAAGAACTCAGCTCCTCAGTAAAGCCCCGGTCACAACCCACCGTGCGTTTTTTTTTTCGCCGTACGTTTTCTGCAGATGCTACGGCCACTACGTTTTTGTGAAAACGTATGGAGGCAGTAGCAAGAGGAGGGAGGGAGTACGTTCAACGCACGTCTCTAGGAGTGTAACGATAAAGAGAATTGCAATAAGCAGTGTGTGTGTGTGTGGGGTTGCTTTTCTTTTTTATGAGCGGACCGAAGCAGCAGGTGTTTTCGGCGTCGGCGATGCATGAGCATGTCCAGCCTGCAGCGGTCAGTTGTATGAGTGTTTACTTGCCTCGAAAAGTTACATCTAGTTAACAGACTGAAGCTGTGGAGTGTGTGTTGCTGACGTTTGGAAATAAAGTAAAAGTTCAAGTGAGAAGTTGCGTTGTGCATGCAAGTCTGTCGGCCTCCATAGTATGTGATGAGTGCCGTAATCTGTACTGCCTACGTACGGATTTGGTTAATTCAATAGTAATTGAATGAAAATGTGCTGCTTTGAATCCATACTGAGGCAGTACTCACAGCATGCGTCATCTGTATTGCTGGTGAATCCACAGCCTGACCGCAGTGAAAGTTCTGCATGCACTAAAACCTCTACGGCGTGTCTGCGTGCTCCTAAATCTGTACTGAGGCAGTACTTACGACGTACAGATCTCCAAATTTAGCCCATGTTTTTGCAAGTAGACTGCACGCACGTGCAAGTACGGCGGGTTGTGACCACAGCTTAAGGAATGCACTTTGGGGGAGTCTTAACTCCTGGTAGGGGGCAGTTTTATGACACCTGGCCATCCTGTGTTATCCTCAGGAAAGCCTCCTTTTGACAAATCGATATGTCCCCGATATGTCTTGAGCTGTGCTGGGTTATTGTTTGAAGAATGCTTTTTTATGACTTTTGCTTAAAGCAAACTTAGGAGGTTGAATGGTGAATGCAGGCTTCTCGCTACATCTAGTTCAATGAGACATTTACTGAAGTGATCAGTGGGGTCCGGTACACAGAGAGGCAGTCCAAGAAAAGCAAACAGATCAAAAACATCAGGCAATGGCCTCATCAGTAATGTAGGCAGGTGGTCAAACAGACTTAGGATATACAATGAACAGAGATAGAAACGATGGCACAGGGCACAACGATCAGGCGAGTAAGCAGTGCAACCAGTAGTGTTTAAATACACGCCATGATGAGCTGCAGATTGGAAACGTGTGGAAACAGGGCATGGCCCAAACAGAGTGTAACGCCCACCACCAAGCTCCAAGAAGGACAGACAGAGAAGTGGGGCAAGAAAACCAAAGTAGGAAACACCCAGCCAGAGAGATAACACAATCCAAAAAACAAACCACAAATGGCACAAAATCAGATCAGTATGAAACCAAGGACAAAACATGGAAAAATAATACAACAAGACATGATACATGACAGCTCTGTGTCCGGTCCTGAAAAAAAAACAGAGATTATGCTGTCTCCGGCCCTTAAAAAAAAAAAACACACACACATTCAGCACTGTCTCTCTCTCTCTCTCTTCTGAGAGAACTGAAAGGAAAATGCAAAGCAAAGCAGAACGCATGTAGCGTTCGCATGTGATCCGCATGTGAGAAGTGGACAATAGACGGTGTACACATTGTCCTGCTGGAGATTTCTCCCTCAGCAGGAGTAAACAGACTTAACTTACTGCAGCTGTGAGAGAACTGGATGAGGTGAAAGAAAGCTGCGTGAGTGGACATGGACATGTCCTCTGAACGTGGAAGCTTGGCTCGCCTCCTCTTCTTCTGTGGTTTTGAAGCTTCACTGCCAGCAAAGTTCAGTGGGATGAATAAAATCTATCAATGCACGTTTGTCCTAATAAAAGGATTTGTTGTCCTGGCATGTAGAATTGTGGAGGCTTGTTGTACAGTAGCGTTGAGTAGATTTACAAGCAGTTGCGGTGTGTTTTGTAGACTTGCTTAAAAACTGCATACTTTCTGCAACCAGTACTCTGTGCCGAAAAAATTAAACATTTAATTTCTTGTGTCCTGTTTCGCATAATAACTCAGCGTAGATGGTATGCTGCAATACGCAATTCTACGTTGGCCACAGTGTGAAAGGGGTATAAGGCATTTTGAGGTGAGCTTTGCCTAAACTGACCTACCCAAAATAAACTTTGTTGTTTTGTTGAGGTAGGAATAGTCGGTAGAGACTTTGAGTGGAGTTCCTCCCCGTCATTTTGACATGTATTGATGATCAAGAGAAATGTGTGTAGGTGGGGTTGGGGGGGCATTAAAAAAATGCCTGGGGTGTCAAATTGGTAAGGGCCGGCACTGGATTGAGTACAGCACAAGATGGATTTTCAACTAAATGTAACCGAGTGGAAAACATAATGCAGTTTAGAGATAACGCCACCAGAGGGCACTTTTGTATTTGGGATACCCCCTTGAATCACACAAGATTTTGGGGCACCACACTGATCTGTATATAGTACTGGATAGCTCATTTTGCCCACACACTCTGTACAATCCGCTGAAGCAAATTGGTGGCCATCTAGCCACTCCCAACTTATGCAGACCGCACATAGACAGCTTATTAGAACATCAACAATTTCAAGTAATACCTGAGCTGATTCTCTCATTTACTTATTTTTGTTCTTAATCTAAGATGGATCCCTCCTAATCTATGCCTACCATGATTAGCTATATGATTTTTTTTTCTTTCTTTCTTTTATTACTTTGACACTTTCGTTACTCATATCTCACTGGGGCAAATACTCAATTCTAAAAATTATCATTTTTAATCAACGTTTATACAAGTTTTGTGGAATCACCTTGCCAAATCATCTATCTATCTATCTATCTATCTATCTATATATATATATATATATATATATATATGTGTGTGTGTGTACATGTGTTGGTACCATATCATGAACAAAAGTGGATGGATAACAAAAGTCATGATGGATAATACAGAAATAGTGGATTTTTTTTAAATAGTTGCACTAAAAGAATAAAATGCCACTTAACTAGCTACAGGAGAGTTAGGCTGAATCTCAATTCTACCCCTCAGCCCTTCCTCTTACCCCTTCCACTCTGTTTTCTGCGGGCACGAGAGACAGAGCAGTGTCTCAATTCTGTTTTTGGAGTGAAGCGGGGGGGTAGGCGGAGGGCTTCAAACCCCTCCAAACAGAGTGAATCTGGATGCACAGTCCATATGGATTGGAAGGAGGAGCTTACCGCTGTCTCCACATAAACAAACATGGCTCTGAAAGAGCCGCACAAAATGAAAGCTGCTTTCATTACAAATTACAATGTTTAGAAAGTTATAACTTGCCAAAAAACTTTACTGGCAATTATCTATGACAGCAACGGCTATGCTGCTAGATGCATGTTGTGTATATTGTCGTTCTGAAGAATATCATAACTTCGCTCATGTGCTGAGGCGTTATAATGCATATACACATGAACGCTATGATAAGACACTTTTATATCTCATATGGAGAAAATCATGATAAAGTGTAAGCACGTTAATTTGTATGTTCATAAATCTTTGGATAATAGCGACCCCTGCTGCTGGATTTCAAGTTCTGTAACTCGAGTGTATTTTGTAAACAAACAGGAGCCCTGAACACACTCGTCTTCTAATAAACTTTCAGGCAGAAAATGAGAAGTTTCACCAATGGGAATAAGTTGGAAAATATATACACACAACTATATATGTGTAACTCATAACCTGATGTCCTCATAGACTGCTATTATTTGTCAAGGAAATTTCTAAAGGAAATAGGGCTGGATGCAAAAAAATGGGAGAATTTGAAAAAGAAATATAAGGTTAACAGAAGATGCAGCCCATAACATACATACACGGGTGCTGGTCATATAATTAGAATATCATGAAAAAGTTGATTTATTTTGGTAATTCCATTCAAAAAGTGAAACTTGTATAATCTATACATTCATTGCACACAGACTGATATATTTCAAGTGTTTATTTATTTTAATTACTAATTAATGAATTACTAATCAATCAATTAATGATTAATCAAACAATATTAATTATTATTATCACTTTACCGAGACGTTGCTAGGCCGGTATCATAGATTTACGTCGACGCTACCTGGCTATACCCGCCCGCTGTGCGTGAACAAATAACGTCATAGCGCGCAGCCTAAGAACTGTCTGCAAAGGAAAAGATAAAAAGACAAGAAGTGTGTGTTGGTCCCAGTATGGATATTCCGGATGATTTTCTCATGGATAGTACAACAATGAACATCAGCCAAAGCAACAAGCTTGATGAGGACGCACTGCCGAATTTGAAGAGCAGCACGCCAGCCGACACGAGACAACTTTTTATGTACGTGTTACGTGGTGTGTATCTCAGTAAAGTGATAATAATGCAAATATGTCGTGCAGTATGCATTTTCTGAAACCCTCCGTCCATGCCGTTGCTCACAATGACAGATATTCGCCCTTGTCTAACTCTGGTGAATATCTGTCATTTTGGGTAACTGGGCATGAACGTCGTGCCTCTGAAAATGCATACCACCCTCCAAAAGCATGTTATTGTATTATTATTATTATCACTTTACCGGGGCGTTGCTAGACCGGTATCGTAGATTTACGTCGACGGTATCTGGCTATACCTGCCCGCTGTGCGTAAACAAATGACGTCATAGCGCGCACGCAGCCCAAGAACTGTCCGCAGAGGAAAAAAAAATAAAAATCTGTCCGCAGAGGAAAAGATTAAAAGGCGAGAAGTGTGTTTTGGTCCCAATATGGATATTCCGGAAGATTTTCTCATGGATAGTACGACAATGAACAGCAGCTAAAGCAGCCAGCTTGATGAGGATGCACTGGGGATGTCCAGCCATCGGCCATCTTTGTACTCTTCATAGAAGCTGTGTGATGACGTGCGCAATGCGAGTGTCCAATCAGAATTGGTTCACCATCACATGGTTTTCCAAAATCCAATCGCAGAGCAGATTCACCTCACGTGTAAAGCCAAAGATTGTTTTTAGGAGTAATGTGTTACTAGTTGGCCCATTTGAGTAGCCCCCTGGGTGCTCCAATGAGTACATACTATTAGTACATACTCGGTGTGCCCTGCGCCATTACGCACAGCGATCAGTGAAAGCAGGAACAGACCGAGAGCCTCTGATGACGTACTCAAACAAAGAGTGTGTAACTATCAGGATTGCTCCACTAGTTTGCATGTGAATGTTACTGGAAAATTTTGTTGCCTTCTCTGCATAAAGCACTGTTTACCATATCACAAGGACAACAAAACGCATAGACCATTTTGTATATATTGTTCAAAATGTGCATTTCTGTTTATTGTTTGAACCTTTTTGTTGTACAGCCTTTCACACAAGACCTCAAGTTACCTTTATAAATTGTCAAAACAGTTGTTTATTATAGTTTGCTGTGTGTTTTGAATAAATGTGTGTGGGAAATTATTTTTCGCTTTATTTTTTCCTTGCCTATTTTTGATTGTAAACCTTTATTACACTTATAAAACACCACAAAAACATATATATTCTGAAAGCACATGTTGTCCTGAAAAAAAGAGACATAAAACTTGATTGTGGGATGCAGGAAGAGCTGTTAACAGCAATAATACATATTTATGCCAGGCGAGTGAACTGTCCAGAAAATGCCCTTGGACCCCAGAGGGTTAACAGAATATTCCATTATCAAAACATGGGTAAGTCAGAAACATCACATTCAACACACATCAGTTACAAGGAACACATGTCAATTAAATGGAATACGTGCAAAGGATTTGGTTGAATAATCAATACAAACAACATTAGAGGTTTTTGTATATGAATAAAAGAATACTCATGCATTTTTTTTTTATTTTAAGCAAAGGACATTTCCTTTACTTAGACCTAGAGATAATAGCTGGTTGTCAAGGATCAAAGTTTTACGGCAACGTCTTATCATGGAAGAGATCTTCTTGCAGTGTCTGGAGATGTTCTGGCCTTGGCGTGAAGCCATAAAAGGTGGGTTTTCCTGGCCTGGGGAAGTTCAGATTCTGTCATGAAGCAATTATAATGTCATGTAATTCACAGTGACCAAAATTTAACTGATAAACAGGCAAGGGCTCCTTTGAAGAACTTTCAGTTACACTTCTGTTGTGATGTGAAGCACAGTGTTGGGGCCCACAGCAAAGGGGTGGCAGGCCAACCGAGAGGTATGGCAGAACTGAAGGACTTGAGAACGGACTTCAGGAGGGACGAACAGCTGGCCGAGTGGACCTCCCCTGCGGTCCGGCGTGTGAGGGCTTCCTGGACAGGTCAGTGCCCTCACAATCATGGATTGTGGCATTATAGTGTCAGGTGCATCGGGTTTGGTGTTCTTACTGCCAGGACTTGAAGTTGAAACGTCCAAAAAACAACAACCACCTGGCTTGCTGAGGATTTAACGGTTTGGCCGACTGGATGTATTCCAAATTACGGTGGTCTGTCCACACAATAAATGGAACTACGGTCCCCTCCAGCCAATGTCTCCACTGGGCTAGCACCTCTTTCATAGCTAGGAGTTCCCGGTTACCCACGTCATAATTTCTTTCAGCGGGGGTCAGACGACGCGATAAAAATGCGCATGGGTGTACCCGCTGGTCCTTCTCTGACCGCTGTGATAGCAAAGTACCTAGCCCGGAGTCAGACACATCTACCTCAACAATTAGCTGGCGATAGGGATCTGGTTGGGTGAGAATGGGCGCAGTGGCATAGCGTTCCTTAAGTTGATTGAAAGCAGCATCAGCCTGGGGAGACCACTGAAAACCAGTTTTGGTGGAAGTGAGCACCGTGAGTGGAGCGGCGATCTGGCTGAACCCTCGAATGAAGCGCCGATAGAAATTGGCGAACCCGAGGAACTGCTGTAACTGCTTTACGCACATGGAAACCGGCCAGTCCACCACCACATTTGCCTTAGTGGGATCAGGTTTGACTTGAATATGGGAAATTATGTATCAGGAAATCCCGCAACACGTTATTCACTAGCGCCTGGAAGGTTGCCGGGGCATTGGTGAGACCAAAAGGCATAACCAAGTACTCGAAATGGCTGAGTGGTGTATTAAACGCGGTCTTTCACTCATCCCCCTCCTTGATACGCACCAGGTGATATGCGTTGTGAAGATCCAATTTAGAAAATATGGTCGCCCCATGCAAGGAGCTAAACACTGAATCGAGAAAAGGAAGTGGATACCAATTGCGGACCGTTATAGCATTAAAAAACCTGCCACCAGGGGTGAGGAAGGAGGCCAGATCAACCCAGCAGCCAAGGAGTCCCGGATGTAGGTCTCCATTGACTCACGTTCCAGGCGGGATAGATTGTACAGCCTCCCAGATGGTAAGGAGCGCCCGGAAGCACTCAATGGCACAATCATAAGGACGGTGAGGAGGAAGTGAGAGAGCATGATCCTTGCTGAATACTTCACCAAGGTTGTGATACTCAGCCGGGACTAAAGACAAATCATGTGGTGAGACAACCTTCTCCTTGACCACCACACTGGGAGGAGCCAAGGAACTAAGACATCCCTTCAGACAGGCTTTGCTCCACCGAATAACCCCGGACTGCCAGTCCATTCTGGGATTGTGTTTGTAAATCCAGGGGTGGCCGAAAACCAACTGGGATGAAGATGGAATTACAAAAAACTGAATTATTTTGTGGTGGTTCCCTGACACCACTAACATGACTGGAGCTATGCAGTGTGTGATGGAAGGAAGTGGGGTGCCGTCTAGCACATGCACTGACAGTGGGGAAAGAAGTGGCTCTAACGGCAACCTAGCCTGGGAAGCTAAGGTTGAGGCAATGAAATTGCCCTCAGCACCCGTGTCAATGAGTGCCGAGACCAAGAGAGTTTCACCACCAAAACAACGTGTGGCCTGGATTTGAATGCGATTGGATCCTTCACTTGTGAATTTAGCTTGGCTCACCCACAGCCCAGTGCCTGCGGGTGAGCATTGTTTTTTGGCTGAAAGGGGCAGGTGCTAAGGCTATGCCCCTTAGCACTACAATATAAACATTCCCCTGCTGCCAGCCTCCATAGGCGTTCTTCGGGGGACAATTTGGCCCTGCCGAGCTGCATAGGCTCACCAGCAGGGGGAGCTGGCATTTCAGAGGATGACTCAGTGGTGCTTGCTGATGCGGACCTGGTGTATGCCGAGGGGAGGGGCAAGTGGAAAAGTCCTGGTCAGCCCGACGGCCTTTGTCCCGGCGGTGCTCTCTGATGCAGTTATCTAACTGAATACTTGATGAAATAAGCACGTCCAGATCGCCAGGTTCATCTCAGACGGCCAGTTCGTCCTTGAGGGCTTCACTCAAACCGTTTAGAAATGCGCTACATAATGCGGCGTTGTTCAAATCGGATTCAGCCGCCAAGATTCTGAAATCAACTGCGAATTTCATGGCACTGCGCTGACCTTGCTTTAAAGAAAACGGCGTCCCTCCTGGAGGGATGATCAAAACCCAGCCTGAGTTCTTTAAAAAAAGATTAAAACGAATGGAGAAGTGAGGAGTCGTTGCTCCAGAGCGCGGTGGTCCAGGAGCATGCGTCTCCCCGGAGCAAATTGATAATATATGCAACCTTGCTTTCGTTCGAGTGGTACTGAGAAGGAAGCTGACTGAACACTAATGAACACTGCATAAGGAATGTGGCGCACATCTCTACACATCCCAAATATGGTTCTGGGTGACAAATGAACGGTTCTGGAGGAGCTGCAGTGACCGGAACGGAATGGGTGGAGGTGACGAGCTGAACTGGAGCGGCAGCATGCGGATCAGAAGTGTGTGTGACTGAGAGCTGTGTGAGCTGTGTGGAGAGGTTGGTTAGATGTGTGTCCGACTGTTTGACATGATCTGTTAATGTGCTCATGTGTTCAGCGATGTAGTCCACCACTTGCTGCAGCTTCCCAAGGAACTCCCCATGGATGTTCAATGCTTGCTGCATATGGTCTACCCCCGCTGGGTCCATGACGTGGCCAGAAACTCCTGTTACGGTTTGGACCAGTGTGGAGGACGAACCCAAAAGCAAGGAGCAGAAATGGATGTTAGAAAATGGATTTGTTTTACAACGGATTATATACAGAAGAGAAATGACATGCAGGGGTGTACTCTAGCCGGGTGGAGACGGGCCCGCACGGCGGTGGAACCAGGATCCGCAGTTCCGTCAACTTCGGTTTGGATGTGGAGGATTCGGAGCCAGGTGGCCGCCACAAGCTGTCGACGAGGCTGGGGAAGAGACACAGATGGGTGAGTACTGAGCCAGTCACTTCCAGAAGCGATTCACACAGTCAATCAGTGATAACTTATCACAGCAGTCCAGATACGCAGGCAGTTAGACAGAAAGAGTCAGTTCAGTTTCTTCTACTTCTTCTTCTTCTCGTGTGTACGTTCCCAGGTCTGCTGGGGGCTCCCCTACCGTTCTGAGGGGGGAGCAGCACATTAGTGTTTTAGCTTTTCCTCGATCCGTGTAAGAGCTTTTGCAGTTTCTCTTAATTTGGTTGTATCTTCTTCAAAGATATCCTCCGTTGTTACTTTTGGGCATTCTTGCCTATTGACTTGCTGGCATTCCTCTAGTATATGTTTTTGAGTTTCCTCCTCAGCACTGCAGAACCTACAGGCTACAATGGAATATTTATTCCTATAGTTGCATTTTACTGCCAGCATTCTTGTTCTTGCCATCATGTGCTTCCATCCTGTTTAGTTTGTCCAAGTAGGGTTTCCTTTTTCCTACTTCCAACGTTTTTACGTTTTCAATGTAATGTTTTACCTTTGATTTGATCTCTCCTTGTTCTTTGATATTCTTCTTTAGCTGTTCGCCTATTTTCCTTTTTATATCTCCTTTGCTTGTTTGATCCGTTATCTGCAGTTTTTCCTTAATCCTGTTGACTTCCCTTTTCCATGGTTTACTATTGTTGTTGATTATTCTTTTCATTTAGGTCTGATCCTACTGTATTTATCCTTTTTTGGAAGTTGACCTTATTTTTTTGTATTATATGGTCTATATCCCAGAGCCCTGTTTCCGCATACATGATTTCTCTCGGTGTTGTTGTTGGTAGTATTAGGAGCCGTTTTAATATATTGTCCAAGATTTGGTTCCTCATTTTCCCCTCCTTTTTTGTTGTTACCACTGACTCTCCTGCATACACAATTATTGGGATTATGCATGATTCCACTAGTTGCCAGATAACTCTCATCTCTATTCCTCTTAGGTCCGGGCTTCCTGCTATTTGTAGGATGGTTTGTAAGGCTCCTTCTGCTTTCTTTTTTGCTTCTTCTATTTGGTCGGCTTGGTTGTTGTTATTGTTGATTATTTTCCCTAGGTATTTGTAATTTACACATTTTTCCAGTTTTTTGGGTCCTATGTAGAAATTTGTATCATCTTTTGGTTTCCCTATCGTCATAACTTTACTTTTTTCTTCCCCAAATTCTATGTGGTACCTATTTGCCAGATCATTTGTTATATTTAGCATTATTTGCATTTCCTATGTCGTCCATCCATAGTAGGCATCCTGTTTTTTTTCCCTGTACCTGTCTCTATTCCAAGGTTGCTATTCAGGATCTCTTTGCCTATTTCGTCTATTAGTAGTGCGTACATTATGACTGACAGGACTCCTCCTTCTCTCATGCTGTCTTTGATCTGTATTTGTCTTGTAAGTCCATATCTGGTCATTATTGAGGCTTTCAGGTTTTTGTTGAGCTCCTTTACTTTTAGCCATATTTTATCTCTTAGTCCATTTTTGTAGAGCGTGTACATCAGAGCATCTGCCCAGGCTTTATCATATGCTTTGGTCACATCCAGGAATGTTATGTATCTTGGTATTTTGTTGTCAATCAGGTGGTTTAATAGTAAAATATGGTCTGCAGTTCCTATGTTTTCCTTACCACCTCCCTGTAGCTCACTAATTTGTATCAGGGGTTTTATTCTATGATGTAGGATTCTTTCATAAAATTTCCCTACGTTGCTGCTGAGGGTAATTCCCCTTTCATTGGCACTGTATAATAAAAATGTTATTGTGCTGTTTTGCACCTGTCTTAAAGTAACCCTGAGAATGTACTTGTTATTCAACTTTGTTTTAGCATGCTGGGGTCAGTCTGAACTGGGAGTGAAGAGCTGGATGTACTTGTTATTATTCACAACTTTGTTTTTGTTGCTATTGACGACTGCGCTGAAGAGATGTTTTTTGCAAGAGGAAATACCTTTTTGATGCCTGTTGATTAAATTATGTGCGCCAGGGAGTTTGAAATGGCCACTCACCCTCCCTTTGCGCACACACTAGAAAAGAGGAGGCAGAGCCATGCTCCGATAGAGTCTGCTGCGGGTTTACGTACGAACGCCCAGCCGGTTGACAAGCGCACTCTACCGAAAGGTGTTGGCTCTCCACCTTAAAGGCGTCACGGTAAGAGAGAAAGAGATGTTTCATGTGCTGCAACCACTTGCTTTTGTGGGGAATAAATATACGCCTTTTTGTTCTAGCAAAATGCAGTCTGTGTGATCATTTCTGTGTGCCGATCTGACCGAACCTTGTTTCAAAACATTTTTGGCGTTGTCGGCAGGATACGGTTACGCTCAGACTACACACAGAAATGTCTTGCTTTAGATTGGGAAAGAAGGATGCAGAGGAGGCATCTCACCAGGAAGAAGTGGTCCCTGGGTGGGATGGGATCACTTCTAAAGAAATAGGCCAGCTTCTACGGCAACGCGGGGGACGCCCTGGGCCGTGGACTGGAGCGATTCCCACCGCGACTCCGCCAGTTTTATGTGAAATGTTAAAACGGGTGGAGGTTAAAGAGAAAGCTCCATTGGGAGGTATTTTAGAGATAATGTGGATTTGTGCGGAAGCTTGGAAGGAGCGAGTCTTAACTTTAGACACGGTCCATTCGTCAGAATGTGCTCATTTGTGATAAGATTGTAAGTTAATGCTGAAGATCCTTTTTATGACATTGCTATAAAAAAATATACTGGAAAAAACAGGGTCCAACCCAGTACTCGCAAGGTGTACCTAATAAAGTGGCTTATGCCAAGACACTAGTTAAAATCATTTTCTTGTCGGACCGCTTAAAATTGGAAATATGCCAATTAAAGTGTACACAGTGACTCCAATTACTGAATGGATAATTGGTATGGACATTCTAGCAGGAATGACTCTGTATTTGAAACAGGGCAAGTTTCAATTTGGGGTAGCAAACATTAGAATGATTCTGGTGGGAAAGGTCAAAATGGAACCATTCCCCATACTGGAAGCTACGCAAGTGATTAATCAGAAACAATATCGCATTCCGGGAGGACAAGCAGAAATTACTGCAACCATAAAAGAATACTTGGAAGCAGGAGTTTTGAAACCAGTGACAACAAAATGGAATAATCCATTGTGGCCAGTCCGTAAATCGGATGGTACATGGAGAATGACTGTAGACTTTAGAGGTCTAAATAAACATACACCGGCTTTGACTTCAGCTGTACCTGATGCTGTGAGTATAATTGAACGAGTGCAACATCATAGTGGTACATGGTATGCTGTTATAGATTTGGCTAATGCATTCTTCACCATACCAATCCCAGAAGATAGGATGGAACAGTTTGCATTTACGTGGGAAGGACAGCAATATACATTCACAAGATTGCCACAAGGATATTTACACAGTCCCACTATTTGTCATAGAGTGGTGGCGGAGCATTTGGAACAGTTCCAGGTTCCAACGAGAATGATGATCTCACATTACATTGATGACATTATGCTTCAAGGAGATACAGAAGCAGAAGTAGTGGAATATCTACCGAAATTAGTGACTCATATGAAATCATTTGGCTGGGAAATTAATCCAGCAAAGATTCAGGGACCAGCTCAAACAGTGAAATTCTTAGGAATAGTTTGGAATAAAGGAGAGAGGGAAATCACACAAAAAGCTAAAGAGAAAATAGCTAACTTTCCAGTACCTCACAATAAAACAGATGCACAAAGATATATTGGTCTATTTGGATTTTGGAGACATCATATTCCACATTTGGGACAGATTTTACAGCCTTTATATCGATGCACTAGAAAGAAAGAAGAGTTTGTATGGGGAGAGGAACAACAACGTTCATTTGACATGGCAAAAGAAGCCATACAACAAGCTGTGTCTTTAGGGAAAATGCAATCAGGACCAGTAGAACTTCAAGTGTCTGCTCTAAATGATTATGCTAATTGGAGCTTATGGCAAAAACAAAACAGGGTACGAAAACCTTTAGGGTTCTGGTCGAGAAAACTCCCAGATGCAGGTATGCGTTATACACCTTTTGAAAAACAGCTTTTAGCATGTTATTGGGCGTTGATTGAAACTGAATCACAAACGGTGGGACATGAAGTAATGATGAGGACACACGTACCTATTTTGACATGGGTGATGAGTAATCCCACCACTCACCGAATAGGGACAGCTCAGGAGGCTAGTGTGATAAAATGGAAATGGTATGTGTCAGAACGAGTAAAACCAGGTGAAAAAGGGGTGTCATTATTGCATGAACAGGTAGCGGATGCTCCTGAGGAAGATGAGGTGCCTTTTGAGGTCCAACCATTGGAGGAATCTCCTGTTAAAGCAGGAAAAAGGTGGGATGATTTGTCAGATGATGAGAAAAGTCGAGCATGGTTCACTGATGGTTTCTGTCAATATCAAGCAGGAAAAAGGCGATGGAAAGCAGGAGCTTTTAATCCACAATTAGGTCAGTCTCTGGAAGAATTAGGAGAAGGAAAAAGCAGTCAGTGGGCGGAGTTGAAGGCCGTGCATATGGTGGTCATGCAGGGAGGACCACAGGGCCTCCATATTTATACAGACTCATGGTCAGTGACCCAAGGACTACTTACCTGGATGCCTACATGGCATGCCACTAATTGGAAAATACATTCCAAGGAAGTTTGGGGAAGAGAATTGTGGAAAGACATATGGGAAAAAGCTAAAACAATTCCTATAACTGTGGTGCATGTTAATGCACACACTAATGGACAAGACTCAGAAGCTTTATATAAGCTGCAGATCAATTAGTAAGAGTAATGATTGAATTAAGACAATCCAGCCCAGGATTGGCTAGATGGGCTCATGTTAAAGCAGGACATTGGGGAATTCAAGGTACCCTAAAATGGGCCAGAGATCGAGGTATTGATCTAAAATTGGATGATGTGAAAACAGCAATCACTGAGTGTGAACAATGTCAACACCACCGGAAGGGTGTTCCTCAAAATTTGCATGGGCAGTTAAATCGTGGTAAAAGTCCCGGTCAAATTTGGCAGTTGGATTTTATTGGACCACTGCCCATGTCTAAGGGATGTAGACATGCATGCACTGCTGTAGATACATTTTCGGGAGTCTTGGTAGTACATCCATGTAAATTTGCAAATCAAATGGCCACACTTAAGTGTTTGAAAATAATACAGCAGTATTATGGTTTGCCAGTACAGATTCAAACTGATAATGGTACTCATTTTACGGGGAATAAAGTAAAAGAGTGGGCCCAAGGACATCATGTTGAATGGATTCCCTATTACCCACAAGCGGCAGGACTAGTAGAACGAATGAATGGGCTCCTTAAAGAGACCCTATTGAAGCTGTCAAAAGATCGCACTATGCGACAATGGAGACAGGATTTGACTACTGCCGTGGACCAGTTGAACAATCGGCCAATAGGGTCGGGATCCACACCCTTGATAAGAATGATTTCAGGAGAAATGATAGAGCATACTACAGAAAGCATCAAAATGTGGAAAATTGATCCACAAGTGGAACTACCTGTCAGAGCTACTCCAGGCTCAGCAGGACTAGACTTAAGAACATTGACTACTGTCACATTGGTACCTGATCAAAATTCAAGTGGTAAAAACAGGGCTAGGCCTACAGTGTCCGAAGGGCACATATGGGCACGTCCTGCCACGCAGTGGTCTATCACTTAAAGGGCTGACCATTCAGGCCGGGGTGATAGATGCAGATTACCAAGGCGAGATTGGAGTGGTTTGTAGATTGTTTGGAGAACAACCCCTGATATTGAACAAAGGGGACAAAATTGCTCAATTAATAATTAAACCCTGTGAAATGGGGTTGGTACAGGAGATACCAAAACCCGTAGTAATAACTACACGAGGAACACAAGGTTTTGGTTCCTCAGATCAAGCAGGTGCCAAAGTTTGGGTGAAACAACCTAACGGACCGCCTAAGGCGGCAGAAATTATAGCTCAAGGGAATGATGCAACTGTTAGTATACTCTATCAGGGTGAAGAAAAATGGGTAAATGTGCCTATATCAAAGTGTTATGTAAGAGAGGACTAATCATTGTTATTCTATGAATAGTCTTTCTTCTGTTGATCAGACTCAATGTCCTGGTGGGAGTTGCTGATCGGGCGATCGAGAACCACAGGAGGTGGGCATCGTCATGGCAACCAGTGGAAGCTCCGGGATTGGAGGTGTCGGCTGCTGGGTCATACTCCTCCTTGTAGGTGGTGCCATGGTCTCCAGTTGTTGGGGAATGACGGAAGGACATCAAGTGAGAGAAGTCCAACCACGAGTGGAGCTCGTCTGGAGAAATCTCACTAAAACAAGTCAACAGGACAATTTTACTTGTGCCCACAATACGAAATGTCCATTTGGAAACCTAACTAGTAAATGTCCAATTTACCAATGTAGACAATGTCTTAAAGGGAAATACACTGTACTTATGGTAGAAAAAGGGTGTCACTTGACAGTGTCATCTCTAATACATATGTGTGTGCAGAATGATACCACCAAGAAACTTATGATGCATTTAAAAATATTTCGCATATGGGAAATTGGACAGCATGTACATTACAAACCATTCATGCAGAGGCTCAAAGGGAAAGATTTCAGCGAATAGTTACTACAGGGAACTATCATAATTGGAAATGGATTTGGAATATAACTGATACCTTATGGTTAAAGTTACATCCAGAATTTACACAGTGTAATGAAACAGTATGTACTGGACACTGGACCCAGTACAATGTGACACAACCAAAGGTTGTTTGTAAATATCAAGTGTTACCGGTAATTACGACTAATGGCTATTGGTTCTTGCATATGGATGGAGAGTGGTTAGAACCAAAAACTAATATGACTTTTGATACCAAAATGTGTGATACCACAGATAAAGGTATGGCCTGTGTGCTGCAAATGGGATATGCCAATCCATGTCTAACCGACTCAGAGGTTGTACTTTGTGATTGGACCAGGGAAACACCAAGAGAAATGTTGTGGCAAATTGGCCCACATGCTCTGTGTGTTGCAACAATGAGAAACAATTCACAAGTACCTTCGGTTCCGTTTACTGGCTGCCTGAACAATGTGCACTTATGGCATTGGGGAAATCGGACGTATCGTTTGACTAATTATTCTGTATCGAGTCGGCTGACTTCGGTACAATGGGATGTATTGCATTCCCCATGGAGTCTTTCCCTGGAGCGTTTCAAATGCGCATTGGAACAATCTACGGAAATTCAGCAATTAATAGAGTCACATACGTCCAACATCTCCAGTCTTATGGTGTCTACATTGATAGCTAGTGACCGGGTAAAACATGTGGCAAAATTAGTACAGCAAGCATCAGCACATCATTGGTGGGACATCTTTTCAGGGATGTCTGTCACTGCCAGGAGTACCTTAGTGCCACCTTTGACAATATTAATTATAGCAATATGTATGATTACTTTTTGTAACATTTTTACATGTATCTATGTTATACGTTTAAGGCGAAGGTGGAATGGGTAATATTTCCTTTGGGTAAACCAATATAATGTCACATTAGACCCCACAATACGGGTTATGTGTTATGAATATATTGCATGGAATGAGGATAATCCAGACTATATTACTCAAATTTTGTTTGTTGAACTCACTAGAAGAAATGTGGGAAATGTTCTGGCACGATATAGTCATGTTTATGGATGGACTTCACATTTACCTATTTCCATACAAGTTACATAAATTGATTTGTGCAAAACACCAAGAGTGGAAATGTATAATAAAAATGTTATTGTGCTGTTTTGCACCTGTCTTAAAGTAACCCTGAGAATGTACTTGTTATTCAACTTTGTTTTAGCATGCTGGGGTCAGTCTGAACTGGGAGTGAAGAGCTGGATGTACTTATTATTCACAACTTTGTTTTTGTTGCTATTGACGACTGCGCTGAAGAGATGTTTTTTGCAAGAGGAAATACCTTTTTGATGCCTGTTGATTAAATTATGTGCGCCAGGGAGTTTGAAATGGCCACTCACCCTCCCTTTGCGCACACACTAGAAAAGAGGAGGCAGAGCCATGCTCCGATAGAGTCTGCTGCGGGTTTACGTACAAACGCCCAGCCGGTTGACAAGCGCACTCTGCCGAAGGTGTTGGCTCTCCACCTTAAAGGCGTCACGGTAAGAGAGAAAGAGATGTTTCATGCGCTGCAACTACTTGTGCTTGATGTAACTGCTTTTGTGGGGAATAAATATACGCCTTTTTGTTCTAGCAAAATGCAGTCTGTGTGACATTTCTGTGTGCCGATCTGACCGAACCTTGTTTCAAAACAGGCACATTTGCCTTTTTTTCTTTTACCTTTGTATATACTTACAATGTGGCCATTCCTCCATTCATCAGGGATTTTGTTTGTATGTGCCGTTTGATTAAACATTGTACAATATATTTTCATAGTGCCATTTGTTGCATTTATGAATATTTCATTTGGTATGTTGTCTGGTCCCGTTGCCTTTTTCCATTTTAGTTTCCTCTTTACCCGCAGCATCTCTTCGAGGTCTATTTTTGGTACGTTTTGCGGTCTTAGTTGGTTTGTAACTCTCTCAACCTCTGCCAATATTCTATTGGTCCATGCCTCATACTCCGGTTTATCTTCTCTTGCTCGGTATAGGTCCTCATAGTAGTTTGCTATGTGGGATTTGATTTCTTCCTCATCAGTGATTTCTCTATTGTCCTCTGTGATGTAGTTATATTCTGCCTGTCCCTTCTTGGCTAACTTTTTCCCTCATTTTCCATATCTCATTTCTTGGGTCTCTGCTGGTAATTTTGTTCAGGTTCTCTTGAACTTCTTTTTATATTTTTCATCCGTTGCCTTTCTTAATTTCCTTTGTGCCTCATAGTAACTCTCTAGAGCTTCCTTTTTTTCCTCTTTGCCGGCCTTCTGGAAAATTTTCCTTTTCTCTCTTTCTCCCGCAGGCCTTTTGTTTCTGGGTCTTTTCTTCTTTTCTGTTGGTTTATGCTTATTGTTCTCTGTCCTATTGTCTCTTTTAGGGCTTCCTTTATTACTGTTTCATATTCTTTGTATTCACTAGGTTTTTTATTTGTAATTTTTTTGGGCAGTACTTTGTTGTATTCCTTCCAACCTTCTTCATTTGCTAGGTTCCATCTTTTAATTATTTTTGTTCTTCTGCTGGTCTCTGGTATTTGGATGCAAGCTGCTATCGTGTTGTGATCTGACTCCCCATGTTTTCTTTTGGGTCTGAGGGTTCCTGCTTCATCAACTTCTACTCTTGTTGTTCTTTGTTCCATTTCGTCACATGCTATTATGTAGTCTATTACAGATTTTTCATCGTTGTGTCTGTTCTCTCTTGTCCACAGGCCTGTTTCAGATTTGAGGTTAATTGCCTTGCAGTCTGCTTCTTTTAGTAGTTTTTTTTTTTTTAGGATTCTCCCATTTCTACTTTCTTTTTGTTGGTATTTTCCTGCTCTAATTTCCAGTTTTGCATTGAAGTCTCCTGCTAGTAGTACATTTCCTTCCTGTTTGTAGCATTGGATTTGTGTTCTGATTATGGCGTACTGCCTTTCCACCTCATCCTTATAGCATGTCTCTTGTGGTCCGTAGTAGCATCCTATGAAGTCTGGTTTATGTTTTGGGTTTTCTATTTTTAGCCAGAGTATTTCCATTGTGCTGTCTTCTAGGTTTTCTTGGGCTGCTGTGTGCTTTGCTATTTCATTCGTTATAGCAATTGCTATGCCTCCTCCTGTTCTGTTTAGTCTTTGCTTGGAGTACCATGTGTAGTTGGGTATTATTGGTGACTTTCCTTTTGTTTCTGTTACTATTACTATATCTGTGTTGTTAGTTCGTATTATCTCAGATAAGCTGTGTATTTTCCCTCTAATGCCGTTGATGTTTGTGTATATGATGTTTACCTTCCCTTGGTTATGTTTTTTTTTCCCCTCTTTTGTGTTTGGTTCTTTTCTCCCTTATTGTTCCTATCCATGGTATCGTATATTTTTGTACTTCATTATTGAATGTTACTTTTCTTTTCGTATTTCTTTCTCCAAGTCTTTTTATTCTTTTTTCAGGGCTCTGGGTGTTGTCCTATTTAATTTTTTCGATGTTTATCCTGTTCGGTGTCCTTTCATTTTCCTCATATCTTGATGTGCCTTGTTGTCTGGTAATTTTCCTTGTCCATGTTTGTTCTTCTCTGTTTGGTATTTGGTCTTGGACATGTTTGTAGAAACATCTAGTGCCTCTGTTGCATATACCTTTTATGTAGTAGTGGCATACCACATCCTTTGCTTGCTCTCTTCTGTCTCTGTTTCTCTCCGTCAATTCGGTTTTTCTTCAATTATTGCCCTCAACTCTTTTTCTGCCTTTTCAGTGCTCCTTTGTTCTCCTCAGATTTTGATCGTGGTTGGTTTTTCGTGATCTACTATGATTTTGACTTTGTGTTTCTTTTCCATGTCTTGTATCCTCCATCCATTTTTCCCAATTATTTGCGGTACATCCTCACTTTGGTTGGCTGTCAGCCTAATTGTACGTTCGCAATCCTCTCTTTTCTGCAGCTTCCTTCCTTGAGTGGCCTCTACACATTTGACTATGTGATTGGCATATTCAGCTGCAACTTCTTTGGTCAGGTGGAGGTCATCGTCGAGTAGGTCCTTTGTAGGCGTTCTGCTTACCACCGCTGGTGACCTTATTATATTCATGTCGCTTGGTATGTATCTTGATAAGTGGGAATTAAACTTCTCTCGTTCAGATTTACCTGTCCTTCTCCCTATCGGGGGAATTTCTACAACATATAATGCAGTTTCTTGGTTTGTCTTTCCTTTTAGTTCTTCCAGTAGGTGTATGTATTCTGTTGCTTCTCTTTTTCCGCCTGCACCACTTCATCCTGTGCCTGCTGTTAGTGAGCCTTTTGAGCATGTGATTATGGATTGTGTGGGCCCCTTACCAAAAACTAAATCTGGTAATCAATTTTTGTTAACAATGATGTATGTTACCACTCGTTTTCCTGAAGCTGTTCCTCTACGAAGAATCACTGCTTCTTCTATCATCAAAGTCCTTATCAAAATTTTTACTACATTTGGTTTCCCAAAGATTGTTCAGACTGATCAAGGAACAAATTTTTTGTCTCAAGCATTTGGGGAGACATTGCAGTCATTTGGGGTAACTCATTCCGTGTCTAGTGCTTACCATCCAGAATCATAAGGTGCGTTAGAAAGATGGCACCAAACTCTTAAGTCTATGTTGAGTAACTTTTGTTTTGAGACTGACAAGGATTGGGATGAGGGTCTTCCCTTCATGTTGTTCGCTATTAGGGATGCCACTCAAGAATCCATGGGTTTTAGTCCAGCCGAGCTTGTGTTCGGTCGTAATCTTCATGGCACCTTGAAAATGCTCAAGGAAAAATTTTTATCTGAGAAAAAACGAAAGCGGAGCATGTCAGAATTTGTTTTTAGGACTAAGAAACGGTTACAGTGGGCTGCTAAATTAGCCAAAGAAGCTCTTTCTTCTTCTCAAGCTGAGATGAAGGAGTGTTTTGATAAAAGGGCTGTGGTTCGACATTTCCAGCCCGGTGATAAAGTATTGGTGTTGCTTCCTATGTCTGGCCCTGCTCTTTCAGTTCGTTTTGCAGGTCCTTATGTCATTGGTAGGAGGGTATCGGATACAGATTACCTTGTTCTTACATCTGAGAAAGGAGGAAAACCCATTTATGTCATGTGAATATGTTGAAGCCTTTTTGTGTGCGGGATGAGAAACCAGCACAGTCTGCATTGGCTGTGTCTTGTTCTTCTCTTACGTTTCCGGATGTGCCGCTTGAGGGAGATGTGGAAGAGCCTGGTGTGGCTCAGCAATGTGGTCAGCTGTCCAACTCTGAGTTTATGTCTAGTGTGGGGGTCAATCTGGCATATCTCAGTGAGGATCAGTTCAGTGATATTTTAGCTCTGTTACAGTCCTGCCCCTCCCTATTTGGTGACATTCCTTCTCGCACTACTGTACTTGAGCATGACATCAATGTTGTTTCTGCTGCTCCTATTAAACAGCATGCCTACCGCTGTCCTCTGTTGAATCGGGAGGCTATGAGGAAGGAGGTCCAATATCTTTTGGACAATGGCCTTGCAAAGCCTAGTCATAGCCCCTGGAGTTCCCCTTGCCTCCTTGCTTCAAAATCTGATGGGACTCCATGCTTTTGTACAGATTTCCAGAAAGTTAATGCAGTTATGGTATCAGACTCTTTTCCCTTACCTCGTATGGAGGACTGCATAGATAGTATTGGTCTGGCAGTATACATCACAAAATTAGATCTATTAAAAGGCTACTGGCAAGTTCCACTCACAACTAGAGCCTCGGAGATCTCTGCCTTTGTGACACTTGACCGTTTCTTGCAGTACACAGTGATGGCGTTTGGTATGAAGAATGCTCCAGCTACTTTCCAACGGCTCATGCACTTGGTGTTAAGCGATGTAGCTCATTGTAATGTGTATTTGGATGATGTTGTCTATTGTCTATTGTCTATTCAGATACTTGGACTGAGCACATTCGTACCCTATATGAAGTTTTTGAGCGTTTGTCTCAAGCTAACTTAACGCTGAACCTGGTCAAATGTGATTTTGGCCGAGCTACTGTGTCTTATCTTGGAAAAATAGTCGGTCATGGACAGGTACGGCCTGTAGATGCAAAAATTGAGGCTATACTTTCCTATGCTACTCCCACTACTCGTCGAAAGTTGCGCCGGTTCTTGGGCCTTGTTGGTTACTACCGGTGTTTTTGTAAGAATTTTTGGTAACACGGTTATACGTTTTAGTCACACCAAGATGACCAGACCACCAGTGTTCATGGGCTAAAGACAGCACATGAGACCAATAACATTGAGGGACCACAATCTGGAACACCACACACCAATCATTAGAACCATCGCTGATCTCTGACCAAGGAACCACTTACGCATCAACACTCCTTGGTCCAGAAAATAATGATGGTTATCCCTTGGGCTCCCTAAAACAGAAAAACATTTCATTGATGTGGAATCAGCTTTTTGAGCCTCAATAAGAGCTTCCCGTATTAATGGAAAAGACCTAAACGTGTCCATCTGGAACTCTCCAATGTCCCCATTACTTTTTGTGTCCTTCTCATCCTGGCCAGAAGATGGCGCACCATCCCCATATTATCCCCAAATAATACATATTTATTATCCCCATATTATCCCCAAATCTGTTAGGTGCCAAAATCTAGGGCACTGGCAACGCAACTGACAAAAATAATAAAAAGGAGAAAATAGGCACGAGTGGACGGAGTTCAAAAAAGATATTACATTTTATTAATTACAAAACATAACAAAAAAAACGATAAATATAACAAAAGATTAAAAACAGCTGCAGCAAACAGAAACCCAGACGCTCAGACGCTCCGAAGTATGACTCCACTTCATTATCCCGGAAAACTGGAACGAGCTGAATATTTTTAGTGACATCGAACGCATCACGCGGACTAACCAGGGGAGGTTCCACAACCAAACCCCGAGCCTGCAGCTCCAACTGCCGCATTTTAAAAGCCGACTCTGCCTCCAATTTTCTCAATTCCACTTCTCTAGTGGTGGCAGCTTCCACCTCAATGCGCTTTAACTCCAGTTCACGTCTAAGGTGAAATTCTCTATCCTTTTCCTCTCTTTTATTCTTAAGACGCGCCATGCGCACATCCACACACACATCACGAACAGAAGTTTCCGCCCCAACTCCCCAACCACCGTCTCTGACCAAGGAACCACCATTCTAGTGGTTCTTAATCAGGAACAGGTTGCATCAGAGATAAGCTTTTCAGGCTGGTGTGTGGAAAACACAGAGAGAAAAAATATACAAGCATGAGCAGAATGACCAGTCTTACCATGGAAGGTTTGTAGAGTTTCTGGCGAAGATGGAATGAGGAGCCAGCCCTTACCAAAAAATAGTACTGATAAGTATATAAAAAGTAAACTAGAAGTATACTTGAAACATACTTGCATATACTACTTTTTGGTAAGGGAGGGCTCATATGCTGATGCTGATTAGATGTGTAACAGGTGTGTCGATCAGCCTGCGCCTGTGCAGGAGAGGGAGAGAGGAGGGAGAAGAAAGGAGCAGCAGCAGGAACAGAACAGGCAGCCCACAACAGTATACTTGTAAATAAAATTTAAATATTTCTGCTGTGATTCATTTTGTGTTCAGAAGGAAACCCTTGGTCAATCATATCGTAGAATTCAGACTTTCAGACCCGAGACTGATTCATTAAATTGAGACTGATTGATTAATTTGAGACTGATAAATTAATGAATATTTAAATTAAAGTACCTATGCTTTAAATAGGTGGTGCCCTGAGGATAATAATTATTAAACCCTAAAATTGTTAATTATTTTGGTGACCCAGTAAATGAGGTCTAGGCCAATCTAATTCAATTTGAGAGTTGAACAGTACTTTCACTATTTTTGGTGCTCTCCATGAGGCCAATAACACATTGCGAGGTCATTCCAAATAATTAAATTAATGTAATTCGTTACAGTTTATTGGTGCACCCGTGTGAGGTGAATTAGAATTTTGCTACATATATTTATTGGTGCCCCATTGCGAGGCATGTAAAATTCACTATATATTTATTGGTGCGCCTGTGTGAGGTGAATTTCGAAATTTGCTACATGAGTGTACAGAAAATCTACATGAAATTGTGCAATTCCGATGTACAAAATTATAATGGTTAAACAGGAGGGAAATGTTATAAAAGTTACTGTTTTTAAAGCTCTGTCAAATATATTTACCATTATAATTTCCTTAGTAATTGATTGAACAATGCCATGGAAGAGGAAGAGCACAGATGAGAATGATGAGGCGAGATGATGTTTTATCAGTGCATGATTGATGACCGGGAATGGACTTTGAGACTGACTGTCTTATACTGTCAAATGATTTCATTGAATGGACTTTGGAACACCTTGGGACTGTATATTAGTGGCATGAAAACTGAATGTATTTGTATTTGTCTTCAGACCTGTGACATCTACCTTGAAAGTAAGACTCCGACCGGTGGCTCCACTCAGCGGTGGCCCAGGCCACCACCTGACCAATCAGGTGAGAAATCATGAATTTTCGCCCTGTTGGACAGAAATGTTGATGACATTAACTAGAAATGAAAATCACACTGGGTGGTGAATGGTTTGATGTCACCTGACTCCTCTGTAAAATGTTCTGGTCACGAGACCTGATTGCAAAAAATAGAGTTCATGAAGGGCAGTGGCGTCTCCACTGATGGACCCGGAAATGGACTACTGGTTGCTTTGGTATGAAGCACCAGGTGTGGTTGAGTGTCCAGTTGGTTCTGGAGCAGCCCAACTTGAGAATGAGAGGTCATTCAAAAGGTCTTCACGTTGGGACAGCTTGCTGAGACCACTGCAGAGAGTAGCCAGCTTGTCTTCATGCTGCACCAGCTGTTGATCTTTAACGTGGAGAGCCAAATGAGACAGATAGGAATCTGCTGCACCCATGTCTGGCAAGATTGTTCTTTCAGACTCATTGTTGTGAAGTGGTAGGACACAACTGAATGATTCAGACGTAAGTTTGTCAGGGTTTAATTTTAGTTTAAGAAGGGTTCGGTACACAAAAAACTGGCTGTTTCAAGCAACAGTGTCTGAAGCATTAGAAAGAGGCAGGCAGACCAAAAACACGGGTAAGCAAACAAGACTAGACACTCAAAGGAAAAACACTCGAAAGAGGCACAAGGTACACCAATCTCACAAAGACAAGAGAGAAAAAGTGCAATAAATAAAGCAGAAGTGATTAGGAGGAAATACAGGACAAGTGTGGAGGAAGAATCTGGAATGGGGCATGGCAAGCAGGAGAGAAGACAGGAGCGAAATGCCTAACGGCAGAAACCAGACATGAAAACACCCTAACACAAAACCCAAGCAAGAACAAAACACAGAAACATAATTCAAGAACAAACCCCACAAGCCCCAATCATGATACAAAGACCTGCAGAGATGTGAAAATGGGCATTTAAAGATGGCAAGTAATGAGGACCATTGGTATAAACTCAGTAGCCACTTTATTTGATACACCTTGCTGGTACCGAGTTGGACCTCCTTTTGCTTCCAGAACTGCCTTAATTCTTTCTGACATAGATTCAACAAAGTGTTGGAAACAGTCCTCAGAGATGTAGGTCCATATTGACATGATAGCATCAGGCAGTCATCCATTCAACCAGTCTGCCCATTCTCCTTTGGCCTCTGACATCAACAAGGCATGATATATTCAGTTCTGTAAAATGTACAAAAACCCACAGGAATGAGGACCCAAAATGCAAAGAGGCAGAAGTAAAACTGTAACCAGTTTATTGTCATAAGTTAAGCTTCTTGGGAGGCATGGGAGGCAGGGAGGACACTGAGAACTGCTGGTGCGTGGTGCTGATTTCCAAGGCCAGGTGGACAAGCTGGGTGGAACTGTGGTAGCAGGTTGTTTTGGAAATGCAAAGGTTTTGGATTTGGACTGAACAACTAGAAAACACTTGCTGAGACAAAAAAGGTAGCGATATAATAAATAATATCAAAATACGCTGAGATCCAGAGTTATGGTGTAAGAAATAGAATCATCTGGCAAAGCTTGGAAGGAGTTCTGGGGAATAAATAGCCAGGTGATTATGATGCAGGTGTGACAGCTGCCACAGGTGTCCATCATCAGCAATCAACCTTCCACAGTGTCACTGAGAGGAGCAGAGGTGGAGAGATAGAGAGAGGGAAAAAAGACAGAATACACCCCAACATAATGGTGCATAACAAGGCATTTTTGTCCACACAATTGCCACTCACTGAATATCTTCTCTGTTTTGGACTATTCTCTGCAAACCCTAGCATTGTGTTTCTGAGACATTCCAGTATATTAACAGCCTGAAATACTCCAGCAACCAACAATCAAAGTCACTTAAATTATATTCCTTCCCCATTCTGATGCTCAGTTTGAATTTCAGCAAGTTGTCTTCACCACACCTAGATGCCTAAATGTATTGAATTTCTACCATGTGGTTGGCATTCACAGGCATTCCATCCATGTGATATGCCATTCCACGGAGACAGCTCTTAGCTATTTGTGTTTGCAAGCAACTGAAGCAATTGAACTGTACCTAATAAAGTGTCTACTGAGTATATTCATTCATTCATTCATTCATTCTTTCTTTCATTCATTTTCTGCCATGTATCCAGTCTGTCAAGTCTTACAACTCTTCATGGGGGAACACAAGCTGTTCCCAAGCCAACTTGGAGATATAATCCCTTCATGAGGGCTTCCTCCCTAGAGAGAAAATGAAGGGGAAATCCTTGCCGGATGCACAAATGACCTGGCTCTTTTCGATGCCAAAGCCACCCAAACAGCAAATGGATCCGGGCTGGATGTAGTCCAACACCCGGTACAATTTCTCCTGACAGGACTTGAGATAGTGGAGAACAGACCCTACTTTGAGCTGAGACATCTGACTTTCAAAGTCATCAGCAAAGCCGCCAGTAGGGTATAAGACAGCGAAGATGGTTGTCTAGCCAAAATGGTGGGGAAAACCATAAATGTTATCCAGATTAATTTTACATCACTGTAAGGAGAGGGGTGCTGTTTTGTCTGCTCATCTGAGCAGCATGCATACAACTATAGCCCTAATCCGGGAACCCTGGGTTTTTAGGGATCACATCAGAGGCCTGGGTTACCTAGGGGGTACTTTCCTGTATGATTCATACAGTCAGAAGACCAGAGCAGAAAAAACACTTATAAAAGGAGTAATTTACACAGCGCTGCCAGAACTGGCATCTTTAGGTTCAGGTGCATCTTAAGTAAATGTTAACTGGAATGATGAGGACAAGGCTATGGCCACTGCATCTGTCTTCCTCACCAGATCCCCCACCATCAAGGGAAATGGTTTGTATAGTTAATTATTGCAGAGAGAGACATCTCCCTGCCATGTTTGGTTGTGATGCCATTGCTCACCACATAGGCTGGGGGGACACAAATACAAACTCTATGGGTAGGGCCGTACTAGAATTTCTTGTGGCCAACAATCGATTTGTATTTAATCAGGGCAATGATCCAACTTTTTTCTTTCAAACAGAGAGGTGGCCATTCATATTACAGTTAGTTCTATTGACCTTAAGTTTATAGTCGGTAACTGGTCTATTTCCAAGGATGAGTCAATGTCAGACCATCAACAACTCCACTTCATATTGAAGGAAGGAATTACAGAACCAGTAATTTATAGAACAACCAAGTGGGGCAGGCTAGGGTCTTTATCATCAGACCCTGTCATCCCTCATTGGGGGTACAATTATCAGAATTACAACTGTACCAAATATAGATACTGAAGTTTCCAGTTTACAGTAGACTGTGTTGATGGCCAATGAGACAGCTGGTCCACAGAAGGCCTGGAAGCCTGGTAAGAAGCTATCATGGTGGACAGTAGAGCTAACAGGACTCCATCAAGAAGTCAGGGCCAAGTGGCACAGATATAGAGCTCGAACGTCTGGATCAACATGGGAGCAATACGTTAAGACTAGTTACAGAATCTTGGGACAGTTACAGAATCTTGGGAAATGATCCAGTCAAGATAAGGCAAGATGCATATGAAGCAGGGCTTTCCACAGAGACTGCCCTGCATGATCTTGTTATGAGAACTGAGAGAACCCTATCTCATTGACAGTATGGACAGGTTGTTTTTCTCGATATTCAGGTAGCATTTGATAATGTATCGATTGATTCTATCAAAGTAGTTCTGCAGTCCAAACGTGAACAGCACTGGGCAATGACTTCATTTGGTGACAGTACAGTGACAATGGCAATAAAGTGCGGATATCCTCAAGAAGTGGTTATTTCTCCTCTTTGTTGGTTACTTGTTGTGGACAGCCTTCTCACTGAGTTAAATAATAATAATAATAATAATGTCAGACTTTACACCCTAGAGTATGCAGAAGATTATTGAGGGATTCTGTTTGAGCACTGTTTCAGAACTCATGCTCTCATAATATTAGAGAAGTGATGTGTGACCAACAGTTTGTGAATCCACACAAAACAATTATGGTCCTTTCACAAGTAAGAGAACCAAATTGGGTCTACTTCTACCAAACTTGAGTGGTAATCGAGCAAAGACTATGTGTCAGTTAAGTTCCCTGGCATCTATTTAGATATCAAACTTAACTGGAACAGACACATAACTGAGAAATGTCATAAGGCAATTCTCAGTTTCCAACGTCGTATTATTGGACAAAGATGGGAGTTAGTCCCAATGTAATGAGATGGATCTAAACGTTGGTGGTAAGACCCATGCTAAGTTATGCTGCAGTAGTTTGGTGGACCAGAGTAGAGCTGAGTGTGAGGGTTATGCTGACTCATGTTGAAAGAGTGGCATGCCTTTGCATCACAGGTGCCCTCAGGATTACACCAACAGCAACTTTAAAAGTACTTCTGAAATTAGCCCCTCTGGACCTCTACATTGTTGGAAAGGCCATCTCTACATCAATAAGTTTGCATCAATTTGGCAAGTGGTGAAGACTTGCAGATGCCAGTCATACCTTAATCAGCGAAAGCATATCAGCTGATCTTCCGCTTATTACTTTTTCATGTGATATGGTATTAAAAAGATATTATTTTGTGAATAAATTTTGTGCAGTGATAACAGAGAGAGAGTCATGGTTAGACCCGGTGTCACCAACTGATCGGTCCCCTCTAAAAATTGGACCACCCTGCCTTCACTGCACATGTGTCATTTCGAGCTCAGCATTTCTGAACATCACCAGCAATTAATTGATTATCACCTCGTTTCTGCTTGAAATTAGACTCCAGTCATCATCTGTCTCAGCAACAGATATCTGAAGCTTTTGTTCAACAATCATTTCCACATAAATTCAGCATTATTTTGAAAAAAAAGGCGGCAGGCAGATCAGAGTGCCACAGCTGCTCTGATCTGCCCGCCATCATTTCAGAGTGTCAGGAATGACTCACTGATTATTTCCGCGTTTTCTGCTTAAAATGGCCTTGTTTCTGCTTAAAACTGACTTTAGAATGATTTACGAGGTTTTACCTTGTCATCTGATTACTCCCTTTGATTGCTTTGGGTGTAGAGAGTCCGCTCAGACGAGCTGCTGTTGTCCAAAATGATGTATGCGCAGTGAAGGCAGGGCGGACCAATTTTTAGAGGGGACCATTCGGTCTGCGACACTGGCTCTAAACACGTCACCTGTAATCACTTGTTTTACAGATGGATCATTGATCAAGGGGAAGCCAGAGCTGGAGTGTTAATACAACATGGCAGTCTGACACAGGAAAAGAGCTTTGCACTGGGTAGATACACCACTGTCTTTCAGGCTTTGGTGTGGGAGTGTGCCCAGGCACTTAATGTGCCGAAAGACATTAGTGATGTAGTTGTAGTGGAGGTACCTGGTCATACAGATATTCCAGGTAATGAGAGAGCAGACCGGCTCAGCTAAATTTGTGGGTCCAGAGCACATTTTAGGGGTGTCAACTGGAGGGTAGAAGACCACCCTCCAGAACTGGATAAGAAAGCAGCACCACAAACAATGGCAGTGCTTAAGTGACTATTAACTTATTAAAGTTTTCACAGATTAGTGCCTCCCTACCTAGTTCACGTAATTACGCCTTACGTACCAGCTTGTGCGCTGCATTCCCATGGCACAGAATTACTTTGTGTCCCTAAGGTTTGTGTCCCACACAGCCTTCTCCTATTGTGTGCCTGACCTATGGAATGATCTCTCTGCAAATATAAACTGTTAGAATAGCCTAAGCTGTGGGTCACCTCTCTGGTCTGCTTGAGGTTTGCTCCTCATTATCACCAGAAGGAGTATTTTCTTACCACTGTCACCTGTGTGCTTGATCAGGGGAGTTGGTAAGGTCAGCCCTTACTCAGGTGAAGTGTCTTGAGGCAACTTTGTTGTGATTTGTAGCTATACAAGTAAAATGAATTGAATTAAATTGTATAAGTGAGGAAAGGAGCATAAATTGACTGATAAACTGAGAACCTCACCTTGTGGCTCAGCTCTTTCTAGACCTTTTGTCAATCTCCTCCTCCACCTCATGCCCCCCACTTCTACACAAGACCGGGAGTAACTTAAACTCCTCCAATTTAGCCAGCAACACCCTGACCCAGAGTAGACAATCCACTCTTTACTGACAGAGCATAATGGTCTCAGATTTAGAGATGCTGATTCTCATTTCAGTCACTTGACAGTCAGAGTTTGCCAAAACTGTCTTTTGGGCAGGTTTGAGACTGAGCAACTGTCATAAAATGAATAACTATGGGCTAAAATTGTGGTGATAATATTAAAAATAACAGACTTTAAATGCATAAAAATTAATTAATCAAAAAATATTTTAAAATCCAATATGCTGTTTTTAGATCACAGTGAAAGGTTGACTTTTATGCCGCGTTCAAACCGGGTGCGACGCGAGCGACTGCAGCCACAGGTTGCCATGTAATCCCTATGTAAGGACGCGTTTTGGCGCCAAACCGCAGCACGACGCAATGGAGGCGAGTGAAGCGACGCGAGTGAAGCGATTTTGAGCGTTTTGCGCGTTTGTGGCGCGATACTGCGTCGCATCACGTCGCGCTGCCCTCCTCCCCAAGTTCAAAAATCTGAACTTTTTCATCTCGTTGCACCGTGATGACCAATCAGGGACTGAAAATGTGGTGACGCAGGGGAGCGCTGCGTGGGCAAACTTTGTTCATGATGGAGAAGAAGCTCATCGTTGCTGTGAATGCGAGGCCTGAGTTGTACGACCCTTCAAACTGTGATTACAAAGACAAGTACAAAAAGGACATTGCGTGGAGAGGAGTCAGCGAGGAGACCGGACTGGAAGGTAAGCTTTGATTTTTTTTTTTTTTGGTAGTTTGCTAATGGCTTTAGCGACTTTGTTCTTGGCAGATCCATGTAATAATAGCAATACTTTTCACAATAAATGATACAAAGTTAACAAAAGCCACATTATTGACTGATTCTGCATCATTTCGAGCAATGGGGACCGACGGGGGAACAATGTTTCGTGCTGCGTGCGTGCACGCGCGAACGAACAAACCGCCGGTAATGTGGAGATGTCTGGAGTTTATTCTTGATGTGGATATGTTCAGTCTCTGGCAGTCTGCCGGACTTATGTCCCTTTTGTCATTTATTTAACACAATTATGACAGAGGGATAAAGCGAGGAGCTGCCTTTTTTTTCACACGTGCATGCGCGAACGACTCGTTCGTGAAAATAAATTTATTAACTACATGGATGTATAAACAAGTGGTGACTGGTTTATCGAGGGCATAATGGTGATATCACATTATATGCTGTCCTCCAAATCAATCACTATATTTATATATTGACCTCCAAAATGAGAGCCGCTGTCATCACATTATATGCTGTCCTCCGAATCAATCACTATATTTATATATTGACCTCCAAAATGAGAGCTGCTGTCATCACATTATATGCTGCCCTCCAAATCAATCACTATATTTATATATTGACCTCTAAAATGAGAGCCGCTGTTCCATAAAGTCAAAATATTTAATGGCTAATCCTCTACAGTAATCAAAATGATATTATGTTAATTGATATTTAGTGTTTACAAAAACAAATCTATCTTAATCTATTTTCAGTGGAAGTGTGCCGCAAGCGGTGGAAGGGCTTGTGGGACACGTACCTCAGGGAGAGAAGGATGGAGACGGAGGCCAGGAAGAGTGGGGCAGCAGCACACCAGCGGAGGAGATGGAGGTTCTTTGGTGTCCTCTCATTCCTGGACCCATTCGTGGCTCCCCGGCCCACTACCAGCAATATGAGCCAGGTCCAGGAGCCACAAGAGGCCCAGAACCAGGGCCTCCCTCCCTCATCCACCTTGGACCAGGAGTCAGAAGGTACAGTGCAACCAAAACATGTATTTTAACATGTCTTTTAAAGACGTCCAAACGTTATGTCCTGTCATTAAAGAGGATGATGAAGAGCCCAGGACCTCTTCACTGCCTGAGGTCCTGTCAGGCTCAAATGACCCTGGTCCTTCTGGTGCTGCTGCTGCGCCCACTCCCCCAGTGTCCACTCCCACAGGTGTGTGCTGGTTATAATACAATCCACCAATCAATGTAGTTTTTCTTTGTTTAGGGCTGTTACACACTGTAGAAATTGTGGGAAATCTAATTTAAATTTTTATATTTTTCACAGGACAAAGAAAGAGGAGGAGAACAAGACCACAGGAGGAGCCTGGTCTTCAGCAATGGTGAAGAAAGTACAAAATAATTGCACTCAGCAAATATAAAAGACAGAACAAATAATGTAGAAAATGGGTGAAGTTAAGGTTTGCTCTTTGTATGTTTGTGGGTGGCTTTTAAAAAAGCCGTTTTTAGTCCTGAGAAGGACTGTTAAATCACTCAGTGGGCTGCCATGGTAGTGCTCCCTCCGCTGTGAAGAAGTCTTTAAAGACGTCCCTCACACGCTGTGCCTCTGTTGAGGAGTTGTTGGCAGCTACTCGGCCCAGGCCTGGTAATGGCTCCTCTCCACCTACTGGACTCCACAATGTTGGTGTCTCATCGTCCACTGAAGCCCGCAAGAAATTGTGTAGCACACATGTGGCCTTCAGACACTGCTCCACATCTTCTGTGCGCACATCAATGAGGCGACGATACCACCTCCACTGAGAGGCCAGAATCCCAAAGGCGTCCTCCACCACCAGCCGGGCGCGGGTCAAGCGGTAATTAAATGACCGCTCCTATGAGAACAGATGACCACGTCCTGGGAAGGGCCGCATCATGCACCTCCTCAGTGGGAATGCCTCATCTGCCACGAAGACATAGGGCTGGGGTCCTCGGTCTGCAGCTCCAGGCAGGAGTTGGTCAGGAGGCAGATGGAGTGTTCCATCCTGCAGAGCCTGGCCAAAGGCAGAGCTGGCCAGAATGCCACCTTCACTTGTCCTACCATACCCACCAACATCAATCACACGGAACCGATACCGAGCGTCCACAACAGCAAGGAGCACAATAGAAAAATGCCCCTTGTAGTTGTGGAACAGGGATCCTGAGTTGGGAGGTGCTTGGATCTGGACGTGCTTTCCATCCACAGCTCCGCAGCACAGGGGAAACTGCCACCGCAGGTAGAACTCCTCCGCAATGGACCTCCAGTCTTCAGTGGTGGGCACAACCATGAAGCTTTCCCTGAGGCAGTCCCAGATTGCAGTCACCACCTGAGGGACAATAACGCTGACTGTAGACACTTCCACCCGGAAACTATCAGCAATAGTTCGGTAGGAGTCCCCTGTGGCCAGATACCTAATCAAACACACACATAAATAAGCCCTCTGATCCCCTTTGCAAGTCATTTATGGAACTTGTGGATGCGCTGGGATTCCAGCAATGTATTCAGGATTCAACACATACTAGTGGAAATACCCTTGATCTGGTACTCACACGTGGCCTTGCTGTCACAAACATTGACATTTTGCCTCTTGCCTCGGTGATCTCTGACCACTCATTTGTTAGGTGTGCATTTATGTTGCCGCGCCTAGTGGATCGAAAGCCTTGTCTTTCTTTGCGGCGACGCATTACTCCTTCAATTATGATAGAACTCGAAGCCAGACTGCCTGAAATTTTGGCCTCGGGGTTAGAGAATATTCAATCAGTAGATAGTCTTGCAGATGGCTTGAACTCAGCGCTCAAGGCCACACTGGACAAGGTTGCGCCTCCTCTCTTGAGGACATGCCTTCCCAAGGCATACTCACCTTGGTTTAATGGTTACCTGCGTGACCTTAGGCAGAAGGCTCGAGGTTTTGAATGGAAATGGCGTAGTTCTAAGTTAGAGGTGTTCCATCTTGCATGGCGAGATGCTGTCTTGGATTATAAGCAGGCACTACTGGCTACAAAGCGTGCCTATTATTCTGATTTGATTAATAAAAATAAGCATAATTCCAAGTTTTTGTTTGAAACTGTAGCACTTCTTATTCATGGACAGCCACCTGTTATTCACTCTCCTTTCTCAGCACAGGACTTCTTGGATTACTTCGAGAAGAAAATTGAGGATATTAGGTTGAGTATATCTCAGCAGGCTTTGGCCCAACCACTGCATACTGCTGTGGAGGTGGATGCGCCCACTGAGGTGGTGTCCAGATTTACAGATTTTGATGGTATCTCGCTAGGCGCACTGACGAAGCTCGTGACGTCTACTAAAAGCACAACCTGTTTAATTGATCCTATACCAACAAAACTGTTTAAGGACCTGTGGCCCATTCTTGTACCAACTGTGCTGGAAATTATAAATCTCTCATTAACTTCTGGATCTGTTCCTAAGTGTTTTAAGTCTGCAGTGATCAAACCATTACTTAAAAAATCTAATCTCGACCCTAGTGTATTGAAGAATTATAGACCGATATCAAATCTGTCATTTTGTTCTAAAATCCTGGAAAAAGTGGTCTCGCGACAGCTCGTGGACTACCTCACTGAGAATAATCTTTTTGAGCCACTGCAGTCTGCTTTTAGAAAATTTCACTCCACAGAGACAGCACTTACTAAAGTAGTGAATGACCTTTTGCAAGCAATGGACTCGGATATCACTACGGTCCTGGTGCTGCTGGATCTTAGTGTTGCATTTGACACTGTGGATTACCATATTCTACTCAATAGGCTGGAGAATCACTTTGGGATTACTGGAACTGCTCTTGCATGGTTGACGTTGTACCTGTCCAGTCGTTCCTACTGTGTATTGTGTAATGGAACCTTCTCCGATCGTAGAGACATGAAGTTTGGGGTTCCTCAGGGATCCGTTTTGGGCCCCTTGCTTTTTTATCTTTATGTAGCACCCCTCGGGAATATATTGCAGTGTTTTGGGATTCCCTTTCATTGCTATGCTGATGACACTCAATTGTATATGCCAATAACTGCTGGTAATCTTACTCACATAAAATCCTTGGAAGATTGTCTTGCATCAGTAAGAAGTTGGATGTCTAGTAACTTCCTACTTTTAAATTCTGATAAGACTGAAGTTATGGTTTTTGGTCCAGCAAGATATCGGCATCAATTTGATCAGCTAGCATTTAGCTTAGGTCCGTGTGTTATACATCATACGGATAAAGTGAGGAACCTTGGAGTAATTTTTGATCCTGCGTTGTCCTTTGATCTCCACATTAGAGACATTACAAGGACTGCCTTCTTCCATTTGCGAAATATAGCGAGGATTCGTCCTATTCTGTCTATGGCTGATGCTGAGACTTTGATTCATGCGTTTGTCTCTTCTAGATTGGACTATTGTAATGCTCTATTCTCTGGCTTACCGCAGTCCAGGATCAGGGGTCTTCAATTGGTTCAGAATGCTGCTGCCAGACTTTTGACACGGAGCAGAAAGTTTGACCACATTACACCAATCTTGGCGTCCCTGCACTGGCTTCCTGTTTCTGCAAGATCGGATTTTAAAGTACTGATTTTAGTTTAGAAAATTGTTCATGGACTTGCACCTCCCTATCTGGCTGACTTGATAAGCCCATATGTACCAGCTTGGGCCCTGCATTCTCAGGGTGCAGGACTTCTGTGTGTTCCCAGGGTGAATAAAAAGTCTGCCGGTCACAGAGCTTTTTCCTATCGTGCCACAGCTCTGTGGAATGATCTGCTGGCACACATTCGGCAGTCGGACACTGTGGAGATCTTTAAATCACGTTTAAAGACTCATTTATTTTCCCTGTTTTATCATTAGTGTTATGATGTGTTTTTAATCTTCTATTCTTTTACTGCTGTCTTTCTTTTATGGATGTTTTTATTGTGTTTTAAATTTTTAATTGTTTTTTATGTTGTGAAGCGCCTTGAGACGATTTTGTCGTGAACTGGCGCTATATAAATTAATAAATTTGAAATTCAAACAAAAGAGTGTAAAATATACAATGTGTGACATGTATTACATTACTTGTCATATAAGCAAGAACACACAAATATATATATATATATATATATATATATATATATATATATATATATATATCACTGTTTTACTAAAAAGGTAATTATTATTTATTAGAAAAATAAAATAAAACAAATGTAATTTATATATATATATATAAACTAATTTCTTATTTATTCTTGTTGCCATTGTATGTACAGACTTTTCAACACTGTCATGTTCCCTAGTAACTGTTCTCAAAGACTTGTTTTAAACTTTTGTACTATTTTTGTATCCACTCTATCCCAGCACCATACACTCATTTCATTTTAGCATTGAAAACTACATTTAGTCAAAAGGAGGCAATAAATCATTCATGCTTATAATAACAGAACATCATAAAAGCAGTGACTATTTTCTGGTTAATATATCAAGATATATAAAGTATCAAAAACAATATTTAGCAGTCATTCATTTTATAATATATATATATATTCATCACTATATATGCATTATATATTCATTATTTTTTACCAATTTACTTGTGGGGGCCTGTCTGAAAGCCACTAGATAGCGCTACTGGGTGGCATTCAGTATCTTTGTTAATAACAGTCTATATTATTATCTAAACAGTTATTATCTGAACCACATTTTACCAGCAAATTCCCATTACGAATGATTTATTGCTTTATGGCAATCGTATGACAATTTACCTCTGTTGCCATGTTTGCCCAGTGTGTTTTTATATTTTGGCGGACTTTGATTATTGATTTAAGCGCAGAATATTTAGATAACACGATTTGGATATATTGGTGTATATTTGTATTGTAGACAGGTTGTTTTTACTAACCGAAGACAGATGGAAAGCCGCTCTGCGGCAGGGATGGACTGTCTGTAATTGGTATCCTGGAGGCGGATGGTGGCTCCAATGCGGGACAGGAGGTCCTCAAACTGGGTCCTGGAGAGGCGGAAGTACCGCTGAAAGTGGCCGTCATCCAGATGAAGCTCTTGCAGCAAATGATGAAACTCCACGAATTGGGAACGTCTCATGAGGATGTTGTGAACCCAGGGACGGCACCACTGGCGACGTTTGCCTGCTTTCCACAACAAATAGAGCACAGCAACTCACTCCGTGTGATCAAGGTCCGCCATGATGACTTGACGCCGAGCGGAATGGAAGCTCCTCCTATTTGATGACGCATTTGGAGCAAATTTTCGCAGCGAAAGTCCACCCAAGCAGAGCGACACACCGGGCGAAGGAGGCGCATCCGTCGCCTGGCGACCCACGTGAATTTGTAGCGTCATATCGCGCCCGGTGTGAACGCGGCATTAGATTTGAAATTCTCTCAACCACCTTCCAAACTGGGTTCAGTAAAATGTGTTTGCTTTTTTGTTCATCTTCTGTACAGTCCTATATTTTTTAAGAAGTGTTCTATTGGAATGTAGATGACTCTCTTCATGTCCCACACATTAATTTCTCCAGTGCGAGATTAATAAATGCAGATTTCATCTAAAGGCAGTAAATTGCTTTCAAGGTTTTAACACACAAATCAGTGTTTCATTTAAATGAGCAGCTTTAACAAATAAGAGCTGGGACACATGTCAACAATAATATTCCTCCTACAGAGTGAGAAAAAACACCAGAACTAATGAGCTGTCAGCTTTGCCTTTGTTTTGTAAATGCTGAGAAACAGCCAGTACATGAGGCCTAACTCAATGTTGTGAACACAAAGCATGTATTTCAGGCCAGCGTTTTCACTGCATGAATGTTACTGTAATCGATAACATGTCGTACACAACAAAAAGTCCTCAGAATCACCAAGCATTTGATGTCTGAGTGCAATGGGTGTTAAAACTGATTTAAGTTGCATTAGTCACTCTGATGAATTATTTCTCATCTGCAGTGCATAAAGTTGATCAGCCACAGTATGAAATTATAGGAAAGAGTAAAAGCTAGGCTTAGAAAGAAGGTGAAGATCTCACTCACTCATCTTCAACCGCTTATCCGAGACTGTGTCGTGGGAGGTCAAGATCTGTGAGCAGCAACATGGTTTTATGTTGAGGAAGAGCCCTACTGTTGTTGTTTGCCCCCTGTAAGTGCTCCTTTTAGTGTATGTAAAATGTACTCATTTGTTAGTGTTCTGATCTGTGTCTGTGTTCTAGTGATTTGTCTCCTGTCTGAGACCTCATGTTCCACTGCTGTGTCCTCACCTGTCAGATGGCAAATTATTAAGGTTTCAAATGACTACACAGTTGTTGTGTGTTCTAGTTGTACTGCTTGTTTACTTATTTCTTCACAAGTTTGAGTCCCACATTTTGTTATTGCATTTTGCAGTGTAGTGTGGTGAATCTGTTTTTGTCGTTACTGTTATGTTTTATTTTTTTCCACTCAGATGCGTTGTTTTGCACTGACTACTGTCTGATTAATGTTTAGTCACCTGGTGCTCTTTTCATTTCCATGTGTGTCTTTTGTTCCTGCTCTGATTTCGTGAACCTGTTATCATTAGTCATCTGGTATTTAAGCTTGACCCGTTTGTCAGTCTTTGCAGAATCATTCCTTTGTCTGCTCCCGTGCTCTCTGTGCATATTGTGGTTTTCTACGTATTACCTGTGGTCTTCGGGTTTAGTTCTATTTGGCATTATTTCATTTTTACTGCTGTCTCCCAGTTTTCAGCCATCACCTTTTTTGGACTTACCTTTTCTTCACTTGTCACTGCACAAACTGTTTGAAGTGTTTTTGACACACACCTCGTTTCTTCACTGTCTACAGTTCTGGGTTCATCATTGAAACAACGCTGTAACAACTATAGATGCAGCGTTTGTTCTAAGAGTGTAGAACCAAGTCTACAGAACCAAGGGGTGCATGCACACGCAGCGACCTGTCAGAGAGTTTGGCGTCTCATGTTTTAAGGTGTTGTTTTTTTTACTTTGTTTATAAGTTGTTCTTATATTCCTTGTGGAGTTCTGTTAAACAGTGTGGCTAAAATGAACCGTCTGTGCCCCATGATGTGGCTTTGGTTTCTGTTTTTCCTGCTCGATCTGAATGACAGCTGGACTGTCAGCGGAGACAGGCTACAGTATGGCAGAAATGAGCTGCTTCGACTTAAATATATGATGCCGGCTGGTGTGTCAGATATGGTGGCACAGATTCCTGATCACATATTTAAATTGCCTCACACAAGAACTGGTGGTGAAAAACGGCGGGAAAGAAGCCGAAGGAAGCAGGGAAAGAGAGGAGGTGTGCGGTTACACATGAGGAAGCTGAGACTAAATTGGGTCCCGCTGCCTTCGATGATCCTGGGGAACGCCCAGTCCCTCCACAATAAAATGGATGAACTTCAAGGAAACGTGAAGGATTTTAAAGACTGTGGGATTCTGACGTTTACAGAATCGTGGCTCACTGAACGTGACCGGGACGCAGATTTGCTTATTGACGGCTTTGGTGCGCCATTCCGTTTGGATAGAGATGCAGAGGTGACAGGTAAATCACAGGGAGGCGGAGTCTGCCTCTATGTAAATCAACGGTACTGTCATCCTAAATCTGTGACTGTAAGAGAGCGCATTTGCACCCCAGATGTTGAACTTTTATTTGTATCATTGCGTCCTTTCTACCTGCCCCGTGAGTTCCCACAACTGTTTATTACAACAGTTTACTTACACCCAAAAGCAAACGCCTTTTCAGCCTGCACGGTCATCCATGACGTGGTGCAGAAACTGCAGTCTGTGTCACCTGATGCACCAATCTTTTTATTGGGTGATTTCAACCATGTTTCACTTAAAAAGACACTACCTAACTTTTATCAATATGTAAACTGTCCAACCAGATGGGATAAAACTATTGATCTTTGTTATGGGTCCATCAAGGAGGCATATAAATCTCTCCCAATGCCCCCCTGGGTTCGGGGGATCACAACTGTGTCCATCTCCTTCCTACATATAGAACTGTGTTACAAAGGGAAAAGGTCCATATGCGAGACATTAAGGACTGGACAGAGGAGGCTGTGCTTTGCCTGCAGGACTGCTACGACTGCACTGATTGGGACATGTTCAAAGAAGCTTGCAGTGACAATCTTGATGAACTTGCTGACGTAGTTTCTTCGTATGCCACTTTTTGCAGGGATATGATCATACCCTCTAGGTGTGTGAAAATATTTCCCAATAATTAGCCATGGGTCACAAGGTCAATTAAGGCTTGTATACAGGCCAAGAGACTTGCTTTTAAACATGGATCAGCCTCTGAGCGGCATACAGCCACTATGGAGGTGAAAATAGGGATTTTAAAAGCAAAACAGGACTATAAAATGAAGCTGGAGAATAAGATGGCGATGAATAATCTTGGATCTGATTGGTCAAGCATGAAAGCCATTTCAGGCCTCCAACATTCTAAGGTCAGCAGGACCATCTCTTTTGATAGCTTCCAGTCTAATTTTGAATTTGCAAATGCTCTTAACTGTTTTTATATACGTTTTGATGTTTTTGATTTTAATCAGGAAATACAGGAAGTGAGTCATAAAGTGTGTGACAATCAGCACTTTTTTATTTCCCAGAAGGATGTTGAAAAAACCTTCTGCTCCCTCAAACCAAGCAAAAGCTGTGGTTCTGATAATATTGGTGGCCGTCTGCTGAAATCATGTGGCAAAGAGCTGAGCTCTATTTTTCAGTACATTTTTAATCAGTCTTTAAAGATGCATCACATACCAAGAGTCTGGAAGGATGCTGTAATTATCCCTGTGGCAAAAATCAGTTCTCCCAAGACCCTCAATGATTTCAGACCAGTCGCACTAACATTGATTGTCATGAAATGTTTTGAGAAACTTGTAAGATTTGAAATCTTGAAGACAACGGAACATGACCTTGATCCCATGCAGTTCACTTATAGGCCCAAAAGAGGAGTAGAAGATGCTACAGTCAGTTTATTAAATTTGCTTTTTAAACATCTGGAGGGGAAAGGAATACATGCAAGACTTTTATTTATTGACTTTTCATCTGCTTTTAACACAGTCCAGCCCCACGTGTTAGCCTTGAGGCTTTTAGATCATTTTAAAGTAAGTAACAATCTTGTGGGCTGGATTTTGAATTTTTTAACTGGCAGGACACAGAGAGTGAGAGTGAACGGAACTGTTTCTGATCAGGTTATATCCTCTACTGGTTCCCCATAAGGATGTGTGCTCTCTCCACTTTTGTTCATCCTCTATACAAACATGTGCCGTAGCAGCAGAGAGGATAGAACGATTTTAAAGTATGCAGATGACACAGTTATTGTGAGCCTGCTAAAAGACAATGATAGGAGTCACGGCCCAGATGTCACTGATTTTCTTGACTGGTGCAGTAAGTCTTTTCTTGAGATGAACATCTCTAAAACAAAAGACATGATTATTGATTTTCATAAAAATAGTGCTCCCAGTCAAGAGGCAACAGTTTTAAAAGGTCAGACAGTGGAGTGTGTAAGCACATATAAATATCTTGGAACTGTCATTGATGACAAACTGAACTTTGAGGCAAACTGTGACGCTGTGTACAAAAAGGGATGCCAGCGCCTCTATTGTTTGAGGAAACTGTCCACTTTTAACATTGACAGAACCGTGCTGACCTTGTTTTATCATGCTTTTATAGAATCAGTTTTATCCTCCTGTCTTGTTTCATGGTTTGGAAGCGTGTCCCTCAAAAACAAAAATTGTTTAAACCAAATTGTGAAATGGTCGAGTAAGCTGATTGGAGAGTCTCAGATTCAGCCAGAATCCCTGTATATCAAACAGGTACAGAGGATCGCTGGTTCCATTCTGAGAGATGACTCCCACCCTCTTCATGGTGAGTTTCAGCTGCTTCCCTCAGGTCGGAGTTCAGGGTACCAGCTTGTAAAACTAAACGGTACAAAAACAGTTTTGTACCAGTGGCCATCAGTGTTGTAAACAAGTAACAGAAACTTAAATATGTATTTATTTTTTGTATAGTCTCTTTTACCTTGTTTTTATGAACAGCACACTTTTATTTTTATTTATTTATTTAGTTTTGATCCTTTTGGCTTGGTATGGTATGTTTTTAGACTTTTTATCTACTGATGTTTTAACTCATCTTGCTTTTATTCTACTTTGGGGCCATCCTTGTGGTTGTTTTAGCTTTTTTAGCACTGTTGTCACTTTGTCTTGTTCTGTGTTTTGCTGTGTGTTTACCGAACGAGATGACTCACTCACTGTAAACTAATTTTACCCAAGGGTATAATAATAAATCTGAATCTGATGGAGAAGTATAGAGAAGGCCAGAAGAATTAGAGAAAGCTTTTCACAGGGTGCCAAGAGAATGAGGAAGTCTGGAGTGTCAGAGAAGTATATGATGGTGGTACAGAATATGTACAAGGACAGTGTTACAGCAGTGAGATGTGCAGTAGTACTGACTGAAAGATGCATTCAAGGTGGAGGTGGAATTACATAAAGGATCGGCTCTGAGCTCTTTCTTGTTTGCAGTGGTGATGGACAGGTTCACAAATGAGATCAGACAGGAGTGTCCATGGACTATGATGTCTGGAGATGTGGAGATATGCTCTGGAGAGAAGGGGCAGGAGGGATTTGTGACAGAATGATACCTCCAAGAGTGAAGGGGAAAGTTTACAAGACAGTGGTGAGACCAGCTATGCTAAATGGTTTAGAGATGGTAGCACCAACAAAAACACAGAAAGCAGAACTGGAGGTGGGAGAGCTGAAGATGTTGCAATTTCCATTTGGAGTGATGCAGATGGACAGGATTAGGAATGAACATATCAGAGGGACAGCTCAGGTCAGACAGTTTAGAGACAAAGTCAGGGAGGCAAGATTGAGATAGTTTGGACATGTGTAGAGGAGGAACTCAGGGTAGATAGGGAGAAGGATGCTGAGGATGGAGCCTCCGGGAGTAAGGAGAAGCTGGAGCCCAAAGAGGAGCTTTATGGATGTGGTGATGGAGGACATGCAGGTAGCTGGGATGAAAGAGGAAGATACAGAGGACAGGGTAGGTGGGAATGGCTGACCTGCTGTGGCAACATCCAGATGAGTTGGACTAGAAGAGGTGAAAATTTTTCATTGAGATGTCTCAAGCTCGATAGCTAGGTTGATATGACTAGGCATTAGAGCCTTTACGGAGTTTCAGTTTTTTTACATGAGGGGATTTTCATTTGGATGGTCGGCTATACTATAGGAAAGGTGTCAACAAAGGTGAGCGCCAACTGCTGTAAAGGGACTTAACATGATGGTGTGGAACATAGGCCAGTCTCACATTGCAGAATGTTTTTCATCACTTTACATCTTGATTCCAAAACAAGAAAATCTCAGTTGTAATAGCAGCCAGGTACCTCAGAAAGATAGAAACAAACAAATAAAAAACAAAAATAACATAGCAACCAGGTACCTCAGAAACATAAAAAATAAAACAAAATTATACAAACAATAAGAACAAGAATACAAACAAGCAATAAGAAAAATGGAGGTAGAAATACATAAGTAAGTACCTTCGGCTGCTCCCATGTTTGCACACTGGGTTGCCACAGCAAGCCAAGGTGGATCTGCATGTTGAATTGGGACAAGTTTTATGCCGGAGGCCCTCCTGACGCAACTCCACATTACATTGAATGATGGAGAAATGCATGCACGTGTACCCATGCCCACATGCACATTTGCACACACAAGACAGATCCAAACTGAAGAGTGTGGAAAATGAATAATCTCTCTCTCAGTTAACAGTGAGGAAATATGACATCATGCTTTCAGACCATGGCAAAATCTGCTGCAATCCAGTATATGTCTGTAAATTGACTGCTACAAATGAAGTAACATTTCCACAGATTTTCCCAAACTCTGACACACAATGGACACTGATGCAGTTTCACAGAACGGTCTTCATCTTGGCAATGTTTTAGAATGCACAACGGACTCACAAATGACACCGTCCTGTGTAACGAGGCCCGTAGGGAGAGTGCACCACGTGTCCATTCTCTTTCATGTGACAGTGCCTCTGGAGAGTGATGCAGATTTCTTTTTTGTATATATTTTCTATTACCAGATCTTCTACTACCAGGAAATGAAAACTGAGAGAAAGGCAAACATCTGTAGTTTGTGAAAAAGGTAACAAAAAAGAAACACAACATATGAAGAAAACCACTACAATCAGCCAGATAAAAGCTATCAAATCACTCCTTCTTCTTCTCCTGCCAAAAGTCTATCCTCAGCATCCTGCTCCTTATGTGCACCAAATGCTTCTTCTGACAATATCCAAACCATCTCAATCTTTCAATCATCTCACTTTGTCTCCAAATGCTATATCTTGTGCTGCTTCTCTGATATGGGCGGCAAATGCCTTAGTGTTTAGCACTGTTGCCTCACAGCAAGAAGGTCATGGGATCACTTCTTACCTGGTCCTTTCTGTGTGGAGTTTCCAGGTTTTCCCTGGGTTTAAGTGTGTTCCCTTCTGGTGCTCCAGCTTTCTCACACTTCCAAAGACATGTAGGTGAGGTGAATTGGTGAGTCTAAATTGGCTGAAGGTGTGTATGTGGGTGTGAGTGGCTTGTCTGTCTATATGTGGCCGTGCAATAGACTGGCATCCTGTCGAGGATGTACCCCGCCTCATGCTGTATGACTGCTGGGATAGGGCCAAGCCCCCCGTGAACCTTAACTGGAGTAAGTAGGTATAGAATATTGTAATTTCCCCCAGCTCTTTATGTAATTTACTGCCCCTTACCAAAACCAAACCATTATTTTCCTCAGTTTGAGTTTATTAGGGTCGCGTGAAAACCAGGCCTGGGACCCTCACAGACAGTGTCCATCTTGTGAAAGGGCCCAGAAAATGGGTCATTCGGCACTTTTTATACAATGTGGGTGTTTGAGAGGGGGTGGTTTAGTCTCACATTTCTAATGTTACTGGCTCTCACCAAAAGGGAGACCCCTCCCTTTATCTGTAACTTGCACATGCGTGATGGAAGTGAAGCTTAAAGGGTCCCTGCCATGCCATGATGTTTTTACATATTCTTGAAGAATAAAAAAGGCTTTTTCCACATGTTGTCTTTGTTTTTTTTATCATAAAATTACACTGAACAAGGATTTAGACGTTTAGACCCATCTGAGAATTTGTATTTACTGCCTCCGAGTTGACCTACTTTTTCGCTGCGATGGCTGTGATGTCATGCGCGTAAATGTGTCGCAGCGCGGGTGTGTTTACCAATATGGCAGACACGGACAGTGAAGGCATAGTGCGCGATTATAGCAAAGATTTAAGTGACATATCGATTGTTTTTGAGGAAGTTTCTGATGAAGATATTGACGGTGTAAATAATGAGCGGCTCCAAACTGTGCATGTTCCAGCTGAATGCGACAGAAAGAGGATGTGACGTGCAGCTGTCAGCTGACAACAACGCTGTGGAGGAGGATATAAGCTGCTTACAAAACACAGAATGGTTTGTTCACTCACCACCTTTTCTTATAAATGTTCACTTATTCCTGGCATGGTGTGTTTGTGTATGAAAAAAAATATTTCAGCAGCACAGCATGCTTAAATTCAGGAGTTTGTTCTAAAATCACTGAAAATAAAGTTCTGTACATTCTGTATATATTTAATCATTTATAAGTCAGTTTCTTGTGATTGCTAATTCTTCACATTTTATTCAAAGCAAATGATTGCAAATCTTTATCTGAAAAGCTGTAGACCCACATGGGATGGGGGAAAAAAGATTTCTAAATAAAAGAAAATTTTACTTCTATATCTGTTGTCAAATTTTGTCAGGCATAATATTGTAGCAAAAATGTTTATGCTAAATGGAGACCTTCCTGTCTAAAATGCACATACAGAACATCTGTAATCATGAATTGCATCGCATCTGATCTACTTTGAATAAACATAAGTCTGAACAAAAAACAGGCTGTTCAGTTTACATGCATATGTATACTTGGAAAACACAAAAATGTCAATGTTCTGTTTTTTTTCAGGTGTTCATGTGAACACCAAGAGGGGGAATTGTTAGATAATCTGTGCTAATTCATTATTTTATGTTAGTGATCAAGTCTTTGCTTTAGTTATGTTTAAAAGTGTCTGGAACCTGGTTTAAAGTTTCAACAAGTTAAAGGGTCCCTGCCACGCCATGACGGTTTTACATATTCTTGAAGAATAAAAATGCTTTTTCCACGTTATCTTTGTTTTTTACCATAACATTACACTGAACAAGGATTTAAACATTTTGTTACCCGTCTGAGAATTTGAATTTACCGCCTCCGAGTTGACCTACTTTATCGCTGCGACGGATGTGACGTCATGAGAGTAAATATGTCGCAGTGATGCTCTGTTTACCAATATGGCAGACACGGACAGCGAAGGCATAGTGCGCGATTATAGCGAGGATTTAAGTGACATATCTATTGTTTTTGAAGAAGATGAGGAAGACCATTTTGGCATGATTCAATTCTCATGTATGATCCAATATACCAATCAAATCAATTTTCTGCCAAACATATAGGAACAGAGGCAACCATCATTTGACCCCATCCTGATGCTCCCTCACGGTGCCCACATAATGAGTCAGGTCTCACTGAGACATCAAAGTAATCGTAATGGAGCCTGTTAGGTTGTCTTGAGTTATGAGGTGGGATCATACCCATCATAAGCCATCCCGCCTTCCATACTCAACTGACACAACATGCCAACAAGGCAGGGGTACCAAGATGTCCCCATCAATTTCCCAAATATTGTTAGATAATTCTGCACTCAACCAACAACAAATGATTATTACATTCGTACCTCAAACACCAAATGAAATAAGGAAAAGATCAAATACAAAGTTCATAAAGGCAATAATAACATTGAAAATAGGCAGCTCATCAAGTGTTATGGGCAACTCTTAATGTTCATCATGAAATTGTCCACACTTCCATAATAAACACAAATGAGACTAAAATATACTGGTTATCCACACTGATGGAATAGTCATCAATCACTCTTAACATCTTCTTTTGTCAGTTGCAACATATTATAATAAAGCAAAAATGAATAAAACTGTATGATGTCAGAGTTTCTCCATGTACAGGCAAATCAAATTATAGGCACCGCAATATCAATAACAAAAATGATGTATGCAGGACTTCATTATCAGATTAAGAACAGCATGGATTCATCGTTGCCAAATGTATCATACACAGAATCTAGACCTCATATCAGCAAATCAAAATTAAAAATTAATTGATAAAAGAAAAGACAAAAACACAGAACACATTTCCAAAAAGAACCGTGGCCTATATGTGTTAACACTGAGCAGCGCAGCATTTTAATTAGGCAATAAGAACACATCAGTCTTCTTTCTCATCTTCTTCCAGGGTCTTCTTCAGCTGGGGAAATTATGGGTATCGCTTTGTTGAGAGTGCTATAAAATTTGATAGGGGAAAGGTATCCCTAATTTGGTCTGGGGTCGGCATTGTCGTATTTTGCGCTTTATAATATGCCACACATTTTCAATGGGTGACAGGTCTGGATGCAGGCATGCCTAGGGATGGGTATTAAGAAGATTTTATCGGTATCGATGCCATTAGTGATTCTGCTTATTGAACTGATTCCCTTATCGATACCTCTTGTGAATTTTCTGTGTACTAAAAGTAGGCTTTACAGGTTTTCTATGTCAACAAAATTTTATTGATTCTTAAAGTAAATAAATATGAAATTGTTCACTGGATTCTTGATCTCTGGACATAAATAAAAAATAAAGAAAATCTGTAGTTTTTGTCAAAAGCATTTCCTTTCAGACATTTTGGCATGAATGTCTCGCCATACCTCTGAGCTGAGCCCAGCCGGCTGCTGCACATCAGCGCAGTATGTCTCATTTTGGGAGGAAAAAAAATGCTTTGATCGATTGCAGTTTGTTTGTATTACAACATTTGGAAAGAGGTGTCAACTGATTTAAAACAGCATTTCACTTTGGAATTATTAATTCTGACTGGACTCTACCATTCTAACTTGACTTGGCAGAGAGCTGCGTAGTGTTTGGAGCTGTGTGGACAGAACGGATGATGATTCTCGTTTCTTTCTTGTAACAAGACAGGAGTCCCAGTTAGTGACTTTAATCCTCTTAAAATCCTCTTAAAAGTGACTCACAATTGACATATTCTGGGATGAAAGTGGTGTAAAACAAAAAAACGGGAACCCAAAATTACCCCCCCCCCAATAGAGGTGGGCGGATCAATCCTAATATCGATAATATCGATACCTACGCTGGTACTGATATTGAACGATCCTTGCGTAAAAAGATCGATATATATATATATATATATATATATATATATATATATATATATATATATATATATATGTATTATTATGTATTATTAATTATTAATGTATTATCATTATTATAAGTATTATTATAAGTCATGCAAATTTTAATACTTAGTACCTTTGATATAATTCTTGTCACCTTACCCCAGAAAACCTGGATAACAGGGCAGGACCAGAATATATGTGTGTCATCATCAGCCATAACCTCTCCACATTCCCTCCAGCAATTGTACTGGGTGCCACTTTGTTTTGATTTTTGTTTAGGAGTGAGGAAGAATTGGATCAGGTTCTTCCAGCAAAAGTCCGTGCAAGTCTTTGAGTTTGTGGAGGATGCCTGTGTTTTCTTATTTCCATGTCTAGTTCTCTTTCCCATCTTTGTTTCACATAGTCTGTGGTGACCATCTTCAGATAGGTGAGGCTGTGGTATAGCTTGCTTACCAGTCTTTTATTGTTACCAGAGTCATAAGCATTTATAAATATTTGATTGACTGCAGAGGGGCTCCTCCCTCTTATTGTTTGACAAAAATAGTCTTGCAGCTGTAAATACCTAAAGAAATCCTGTCTTCCCAAACCGTACATCTCACACAAGTTATTGAAGTCAAACAGTTTTTCTTTTTTAACAATTTTGCACAAGAATGTAATACCACGGTGAACCCATTGCCTGAACCTCTGAGCCAGCATTGCAAGTTTGAATTCTGGGTCATACAACCCCTGGCAAAAATTATGGAATCACCGGCCTTGGAGGATGTTCATTCAGTTGTTTAATTTTGTAGAAAAAAAGCAGATCACAGACATGACATAAAACTAAAGTAATTTCAAATGGCAACTTTCTGGCTTTAAGAAACACTATAAGAAATCAAGAAAAATAATTGTGGCAGTCAGTAACGGTTACTTTTTTAGACCAAGCAGAGGGAAAAAAAATATGGAATCACTCAATTCTGAGGAAAAAATTATGGAATCATGAAAAACAAAAGAACGCTCCAACACATCACTAGTATTTTGTTGCACCACCTCTATAAATTTTCATCCCCAAAACTAACACCTGCATCAAATCAGATCTGCTCGTTAGTCTGCATCTAAAAAGGAGTGATCACACCTTGGAGAGCTGTTGCACCAAGTGGACTGACATGAATCATGGCTCCAACACGAGAGATGTCAATTGAAACAAAGGAGAGGATTATCAAACTCTTAAAAGAGGGTAAATCATCACACAGTGTTGCAAAAGATGTTGGTTGTTCACAGTCAGCTGTGTCTAAACTCTGGACCAAATACAAACAACATGGGAAGGTTGTTAAAGGCAAACATACTGGTAGACCAAGGAAGACATCAAAGCATCAAGACAGAAAACTTAAAGCAGTATGTCTCAAAAATCGAAAATGCACAACAAAACAAATGAGGAACGAATGGGAGGAAACTGGAGTCAACGTCTGTGACCGAACTGTAAGAAACCGCCTAAAGGAAATGGGATTTACATACAGAAAAGCTAAACGAAAGCCATCATTAACACCTAAACAGAAAAAAACAAGGTTACAATGGGCTAAGAAAAAGCAATCGTGGACTGTGGATGACTGGATGAAAGTCATATTCAGTGATGAATCTCGAATCTGCATTGGGCAAGGTGATGATGCTGGAACTTTTGTTTGGTGCCGTTCCAATGAGATTTATAAAGATGACTGCCTGAAAAGAACATGTAAACATCAATAAATGCACAAGTTTATGTTGATATTTTGGACACTTTTCTTATCCCATCAATTGAAAGGATGTTTGGGGATGATGAAATCATTTTTCAAGATGATAATGCATCTTGCCATAGAGCAAAAACTGTGAAAACATTCCTGTCATGGCCTGCAAATAGTCCGGATCTTAATCCAATTGAAAATCTTTGGTGGAAGTTGAAGAAAATGGTCCATGACAAGGCTCCAACCTGCAAAGCTGATCTGGCAACAGAAGTTGGAGCCAGATTGATGAAGAGTACTGTTTGTCACTCATTAAGTCCATGCCTCAGAGACTGCAAGCTGTTATAAAAGCCAGAGGTGGTGCAACAAAATACTAGTGATGTGTTGGAGCGTTCTTTGTTTTTCATGATTCCATAATTTTTTCCTCAGAATTGAGTGATTCCATATTTTTTTTTCCCTCTGCTTGGTCTAAAAAAGTAACCATTACTGACTGCCACAATTTTTTTTCCTGATTTCTTATAGTGTTTCTTAAAGCCAGAACGTTGCCATTTGAAATGACTTTGGTTTTGTGTCATGTCTGTGATCTGTTTTTTTTCTACAAAATTAAACAACTGAATGAACATCCTCCGAGGCCAGTGATTCCATAATTTTTGCCAGGGGTTGTAGCTGGCCATCTAAGTATTTTCACCTCATTTAGAAGCTGGAAGCATTTTATCACTCCCCCCCCATATATTCAAAGAAAGATTTATAAATTGACTTGTAGTTTGTGGTGTCTCAATTTTTCCCTCATGACTGTATTGGTGTGTTTGTTAATGATAACTCTATAGTCTTCCATTTGGCCTCATACGATCGGTTACACCAGTACACTAGGGTTCTTAATTGTGCTGATATATAATAATCTTTCAGCGATGGTAGGGCCATGCCTCCCTCTCCCCGATAGCAGTAGTGTGGTAAATTTTACTCTTGGTCTCTTTTTCTCCCAAATGAATCGAGATGTGTCTGTTCCAATCCCTAAATTGTCTTTGGGGGATTTCTATTGGTAGTGACAGGAAATTATATAATAGTATAGGAAGGATAGCTCTTATTCTGCTGCCAAAGTCAAGAGGGAGCAGCCCCCACCCACTGAGATCTTCAGTTATTCTTTTATTACTGTATTATTGGTATAATTAATTTTAAATAATTGTGAGAGGTCCTGAGATAGACTGATTCCAAGGTATTTAATGGGGGATGAATTCCAATTAAATTTGTATTTTGTAGTAAACTCCTGCTATGGTGTGTAATTGAATGTCATTATTTGAATTTTATGTATGTTCAGGGCATACTCTGAATATTCTCCATATTTTTCAACTAGTTTCATTAAATGTGGCAGGCGTGAATCTGGGTCTCCAATCGTGACCAATATATTGTCTGCATACAAACTTATTTTGAATTCTGAGCCCCCAATATAAATACCTTGTATATCTTTTTCCTGCCGTATTGTTTGGGCTAAGGGTTCAATAAATAAGTTAAAGAGGCTAGGGCTGAGGGGGCAGCCCTGTCTGCAGCCACGATGTAAAGTTATTGAATCAGAAAAATGACCATTAATTTTAATTCTTGCTGTGGGGGAGGAATAAAGGCTTTGGATACTATGTATAAAATCCTCAATGAAGCCAAATATGTTCATGACTTGGTACAGAAACTCGCAACCCACCGAGTCAAAGGCTTTTACAGCATCCAGACTGAGGACAATAGCACTAGCCTTATTCATATTGATCTGTTCAATAATATGCAAGGTCCTTCTTATGTTGTCTTGAGTTTGGGTTTTTTTTATGAATCCTGTTTGGTCTTCATCTATCAAAAAAGTCATTGCAGCTTCCAGTCTACCTGTCAAAATAGTCGTAAAAAGTTTGTTGTCTGTATTTATAACACTACTAGGTCTGTTGTTTTTACAGTCCAGTTTATCCTTTCCTTCTTTAGGGATAACTGATATGAATGCCTCCCTCCACGATGGGAGGGAGCCTTCTCTTAAAGTATGGTTAAAACATCGCTCCATCAGTGGTAGAAGCTGTTTGCTTATAGCTTTATACCACTCAAGGGGAAAACCGTCTGTGCCAGGTGACTTATTAGTTTTCAATTTTGAAATGGCTTTTCTATTTCTTCTGTTGTTATTGGTGAAATAAATTTATTGTTAATTTATTTGCCTTGTACAGGAAGATCCAGTGAATTCAATGTTTTTCCTGAGAGTATAATGATTTATAGTATGTTTCAAATGCTTTGTGTTTTCCATCCAGACTTTACAACCCAAATTCCAATGAAGTTGGGACGTTGTGTAAAATGTAAATAAAAACAGAATACAATATTTGCAAATCCTCTTCAACCTATATTCAATTGAATACACCATAAAGACAAGATATTTAATGTTCAAACTGATAAACCTTATTGTTTTTGTGCAAATATTTGCTCATTTTGAAATGGATGCCTGAACATTAAATATCTTGTCTTTGTGGTGTATTCAGTTGAATATAGGTTGAAGAGGATTTGCAAATCATTGTATTCTGTTTTTATTGACATTTTACTCAATGTCCCAACTTCATTGGAATTGGGGTTGTACAATAAAAATATGAATATAGGCTCCTTTGTGTGTTCAGCTATATGTGTGTATGTGTGTAAGTGGTCTGTAAGACTGTTATTTTTTTTAATGATCTGTGTGAACTTAGTGATTCATGCAAACATCCAGTGATGGCAAACAGGGAAATAATATGTCAGCCTTGTTCACTGTATTCTTCTCAAAAGCACTGCGTTCAGTAGGAGCAAAGTTTTCCAACGGACTTTATATCACCCAACCAAATGAAGAGCAAGCAAACGGTTAAAAAATAAATAAATAAATAAAACTCCCGACAGGAGTGGAGGCAGTGACCGACGCGACACGAGCCGTTTTCAGCTCTGTCTTGTCAAATATGCCCCGTACGATACAAAACAAGTTCACCAAGTAATTTAAATATCATACAAACCAAAAAAGTGGTGAGCTGAATTATTTATATTCTTTTTCTTATTTATAAATCTAGGTTTAGCTTATTAGCTGTTGGGGGTTACAAATATCACTCATTTGAGCATCTGATTCTCCGCTGTGCTCAGGATATTACACATTGCCAAGGTCAGAAGAATAAAAATCAGTCGTATTACTTTGTCACTGTATATATGCCTCCTGGCCCATATTCTGAATTCTTAGATGAATTTGGTGCATTCATCTCTAACTTGTCAACTAGTGTAGATAACATTCTGATCATTGGTGACTTTAACATTCATATAAATAAGCCTCCTGATCCCCTCTCCAAATCATTTATGGAAATTGTGGAGGCATTAGGATTTCGGCAATGCATTCGGGATTCAACGCACATTAGTGGAAATACCCTGGATCTGGTTCTCGCACGTGGTATTGCTGTCACGAATATTGACATTATGCCTCTTACATCAGTGGTGTCTGATCACTCACTTATTAAGTTTACAGTTTCGCTGCTGTGTTTAGTGGAACAACAACCTTATATATCTTTACGGCGATGCATCAACTCCTCAACTAAGACTGAACTCGAAGGTAGACTGCTTGATGTCTTAGCTTCACATTTGACAAATACCCAGTCAGTAGACAGACTTGTGGATAGTTTAAACTCATTGCTCAAAACTACACTCGACATGATTGCACCACCTGTGTTAAAACCGTGCTCCCCCAAATCACAGTCACCTTGGTTCAATGATTATCTGCATGACCTCAAGCATAAAACAAGAAGTCTAGAACGGAAATAGCGTCGTTCATAATTAGAAGTATTTCACCTTGCGTGGCGTGGTATTTCACCATGCATTATTGGCTACAAAGAGGACTTACTACTCTGATTTGATCAACAAAAACAAGCAAAACTCAAAATTCTTGTTCAACATGGTGGCAACGCTTTTGCATGGACAACCACCTGTAGTTCGCTCTCCTTTTACAGAACAAGATTTCCTGGATTACTTTGGGAAGAAAATAGAAGACATCAGGTTAAACATATCCCAGCATGCATTAATCCAGCCACTACATCCTGCTATTGATGTGGGCACCACGACTGAGGTATTACCTAGATTTACAGAATTTGACAGTATCTCACTAGGCATGCTGACAAAACTCGTAATGTCAACAAAAAGCACAACCTGTTTATTTGAGCCTATACCAACAAAACTGTTTAAGGACCTGTGGTCCACTCTTGGGCCGACTGTGCTGGAAATTATTAATCTTTCTTTAACTTCTGGATCTGTCCCTAAATGTTTCAAATCTGCAGTGATTAAACCATTACTTAAGAAACCTAATCTTGACCCTAGTGTATTGACAAACTATCGACCGATATCAAATCTATCATTTTTCTCTAAAATTCTGGAAAAAAGTGGTGTCATGGCAGCTCGTCGACTATCTTACTGAGAATAATCTCTTTGAGCCACTGCAGTCTGCTTTTAGAAAATATCATTCCACAGAGACGGCTCTCACTAAAGTGGTGAATGATCTTCTGCTTACAATGGATTCAGACACCACTACGGTTCTGTTGCTGTTAGATCTCAGTGCTGCATTTGATACAGTGGATCATCATATTCTACTTGATAGGCTGGAAAATCATTTTGGGATTACTGGAATGATACTTAGTTATACATGCCAATAACTGCTGGTAATCTCATTCACATAAAATCCTTAGAAGATTGCCTTGCAGCAGTGAGAAGTTGGATGTCTAGAAACTTCCTACGTTAAAACTCTGATAAGACTGAAATGATGGTTCTTGGTCCAGTGAGACATCGGCATCAATTTGACCAGTTAATGCTCAGCCTCGGCTCGTGTGTCATACATCACACTGACAAAGTGAGGAACCTTGGGGTAATTTTTGATCCTTCGTTGTCCTTTGGCCTCCACATTAGAAATATGACTAGGACTGCTTTCTTCCACCTGCGAAATATAGCGAAGATTTGTCCCATCCTGTCTATGGCTGATGCTGAGACCCTGATCCATGCATTTATCTCTTCTAGATTGGACTACTGCAATGTTCTATTTTCTTGTTTACCGCAGTCTAGCATTAGGGGTCTCCAATTGGTTCAAAATGCTGCAGCCAGACGTTTGACACAAAGCAGAAAGTTTGACCATATTACACCCATTTTGGCATCCCTTCACTGGCTTCCTGTCCCAGTGAGATCAGATTTTAAGGTTCTTCTACTAACCTATAAAATTATTCATGGACTGGCACCATCCTACCTAGCTGACCTAATTAAACTTTACGTACTGGCCCAGGCTTTACGTTCTCAGGGTACAGGACTACTTTGTGTCCCTAAGGTGAATAAGAAGTCTGCGGGTCGCAGCGCTTTCTCTTATCATGCCCCTGTTCTGTGGAATGATCTCCCTGCGTCAATAAAACAGTCAGATTCTGTGGAGACTTTCAAGTCCAGACTTAAGACGCACTTATTTTCCCTTTCATATGGCTAGCATATTGGTACAGTTTTGTTTTACACTTTTAATTCATTTTATTAGTAATTGGAGCGGGCCGCGGCCTCAACTTTACCTAAATTCTGGGTCTTTTAGAGAAGTTTAGGGCTAGTGGCCGGCGATCACCTTAGTATTTCTCTGTTTTTCTTGTTGTTTAATGCTGACAAAATATACAGTATTTCTTGTCTTTCTGATGCCTGATTCTGTTTTTTATCTCTGTTTAAGGTGCAGCTCCATCCAGAGATGGGAGTTGTGTTCGTGTTGGCGATCCTCCTCTCCTGTGCCCCAATAGCATTTAGTGTATATTCGTCCGTGAATTGGTCTGTGAATTGTTCTTTAATTTATGTTTTGTAGCATGGCCCAAGCAGAGGGTCACCCCTTTGAGTCTGGTCTGCTTGAGGTTTCTTAATCAGAGGGAGTTTTTCCTTACCACTGTTGCTCTGGGGGTTGGTAAGGTTAGACCTGTGAGGCGCTTTGAGGCAACTCTGTTGTGATTTGGCGCTCTATAAATGAAAATAAATTGAAAAAAAAAATTGAAAGCTGAAGAAAACTTGAGTACTGAGAGCAACGTGAGGTAGAATCAAGCCAAGCACAGAGAGAGAAATCCTGTCTGTGTGTGTGATAGAGAAAGCCATAGGTCTGGCTGCAGAGAGACGTGTCTGTGTAGGGAGGGGCAGGCACTGTGTGTGACTGGCCACTCACAGAGCATGAAGACAGTCAGTTAGCCAATGAGAGTTTTCCAGCCTGACGCACGGATGTGCACACCGGCTGGACTGTGCAGGAGTGTCTTTTTTTTGGATTGTGTTTAAAAAATGTGACATCTTGAATGGATGCTGTGAATTGAAAACCCTCACTTTAAAGTCACCAAGTGTGGAAGGGGTGGAGAGTTGGACAAAACCCATGCTTAAATGTCCACCACCATCACGTTAAATAGCGCTACATGGATCATATGTGGCTTGACGTGGATCATACGCGGCAACACAAGCTATTCGAGGCTGGACGGAGCTCAAATGACAGGTCAGTCGTGGCTGATCAGAGGCTGATTCCTGACACGTGAGGTACTTAGAGGCACATAGAGGCTTCTTCATAGCAGATACGTGATAGAGTTATATGTGGCTCATTATTCAAATAATCACTGAAATGTCTGACAAATCCATACATGGCTCATTATTCTTGGCTTTATTGTTCGGTGGGGCCGAGGCTTAAATCTCTTATTACAATTCTGTGGCTGTCTGAGATGTTTTAAAGAGACTTAAACACATACTAGTATGTTGCCCGTGGGGAAGCTAGCTGACATTTTTGCAGTAAGGGCGGTAATAAATTAAGCAAAGCTTATATAATGAGTTGGAATGGAGTGTGAGTCCAGAATGTTTTTAGAAACTTAGACAGCAATTGTTTTTACAAGAACTCAACCTTTTTATTTTCTGTTAATTATGTAATTTTTAATGTTAAGTTACTGTATTAATGCATTTATAAATTGTTTAGGTTCTTGTTATAATATACACTGTTATTATTTTATTTCTACTTCCATCCATCCATCCATTTTCTTCCGCTTTATCCGGAGTCAGGTCGCGGGGGCAGCAGCTCAAGCAAAGCTGCCCAGACCTTGTAATTAGATTTTTAAATGGACCACAATAGAAATAAGTGTTTTCCCTTTCTAGTGTCATCCATGTAGTTTTAACGTATTTACAATTACCTTATGTGATTACATTGAACTTAGAATCACTCACCACACTCACGCATGTAATATACAGATGACTTACCACCCCCTGCTGGAATGGGTCCAGAAAGTAGTTAGCAACACACACGCACAGCTGCTGTAAGCAGATGTTTTTAATTTGATAAGGCAAAGACAGTGGCTGAAGACATTAAAACCACTAAACATTTCAGTTATGGTACCAACATGAAACTTAAGTCAGTCATGGTAATAGCAACATGAGACATATCTAAACTGAATAAATCAACTGAGCTACAAAAACACAATAAATCAATCAATCAATCAACTTTTTTCTTGTATAGCGCCAAATCACAACAAACAGTTGCCCCAAGGCGCTCCACATTGCAAGGCAAGGCCATACAATAATTATGAAACACAGTCTACGTCTAAAGCAACATAACCAAGGGATGGTCCAGGGTCACCCGATCCAGCCCTAACTATAAGCCTTAGCGAAAAGGAAAGTTTTAAGCCTAATCTTAAAAGTAGAGAGGGTATCTGTCTCCCTGATCTGAATTGGGAGCTGGTTCCACAGGAGAGGAGCCTGAAAGCTGAAGGCTCTGCCTCCCATTCTACTCTTACAAACCCTAGGAACTACAAGTAAGCCCGCAGTCTGAGAGCGAAGCGCTCTAATGGGGTAATATGGTACTATGAGGTCCCTAAGATAAGATGGGACCTGATTATTCAAAACCTTATAAGTAAGAAGAAGAATTTTAAATTCTATTCTAGCATTAACAGGAAGCCAATGAAGGGAGGCCAACACGGGTGAGATATGCTCTCTCCTGCTAGTCCCCGTCAGTACTCTAGCTGCAGCATTCTGAACCAACTGAAGGCTTTTTAGGGAACTTTTAGGACAACCTGATAATAATGAATTACAATAGTCCAGCCTAGAGGAAACAAATGCATGAATTAGTTTTTCAGCATCACTCTGAGACAAGACCTTTCTGATTTTAGAGATATTGCGTAAATGCAAAAAGGCAGTCCTACATATTTGTTTAATATGCGCTTTGAATGACATATCCTGATCAAAAATAACTCCAAGATTTCTCACAGTATTACTAGAGATCAGGGAAATGCCATCCAGAGTAACGATCTGGTTAGACACCATGCTTCTAAGATTTGTGGGGCCAAGTACAATAACTTCAGTTTTATCTGAGTTTAAAAGCAGGAAATTAGAGGTCATCCATGTCTTTATGTCTGTAAGACAATCCTGCAGTTTAGCTAATTGGTGCGTATCCTCTGGCTTCATGGATAGATAAAGCTGGGTATCATCTGCGTAACAATGAAAATTTAAGCAATACCGTCTAATAATACTGCCCAAGGGAAGCATGTATAAAGTGAATAAAATTGGTCCTAGCACAGAACCTTGTGGAACTCCATAATTAACTTTAGTCTGTGAAGAAGATTCCCCATTTACATGAACAAACTGTAATCTATTAGACAAATATGATTCAAACCACCGCAGCGCAATGCCTTTAATACCTATAAGAAATTACAATCTTATCAATAGCCAAATCAATAGCACTAACAACACTATTAAATTTACATAAAGCACATTAACATTTTAAACCTCAAAACCTTGAACTCCCATGGCATATTACAGTACAGCATCCATTGTTTATTGGTTAGCTAAAATTCCTAACTTCTCCAAAAGTATTTGTCCAATCGACAAACACGCACATGGTCAGTCTTCTACGAGAAGACCAATTATTTTCTGAAAATATTTTCTGAAACAATGCTCTACAGATGTCTATACTCACAAAGCTTTCCCTATAATCTGCCACAAGCATGCTCCTTGCAGTTGCACACAGTGGGTTCACAGTGTCCATGACTATGACTTAGTAAATCCTAAAACATTCTGATATTTTATAGGGCCATACCAATGAAATATTAATATATTTCCTTGTTTCATGAGGGTCTTAATATAACAACCTCTTTTACTTTAAAGTTAAACTGTAATGTTCATTAAATGATGTAGGTCTGCACTTTATGTGAATTTACCCTCAAATTACAGTTTTTAGCATTTTGATCTCCCTTGCAGCTTAATTTCCTGTGACATTTGTTGAAATGTCATACTTTGGCAATCCTAATTATCCTGAGGGCCACATATGACATTGCTGTGTTTTGCTTTGCATCAGGCTGCAGAAGGTTAGTGATCAGTGCTGCAGGATGTATTTTTATGACCACAGTATTAATGAGAGGGTTGACAGCTGTTGTAATTTTGAGGTCACTCAGGGGCTTATTGAGCATTTTTACAACATCTCTGACAGAAATGAACCATTTTTAACAATCGTCCATACATGTTAGTCTGTAAAATATTCAGAAAGCATTTGTTTAGTTGCATGCCATTTTTAATTTTTCTTCAGTCTTTTGTATGAACCATCAAGTGCAGAATTCAAACTTCTAAATTAAGATTTGCATCATTCAATGGTGGACTGCATTTTACACGAACAGCTAAGGTGTCAAAGTAAAGGCTGAAACAGTTTAGAGAAGGATTTCTTCCAGAAAAATCCAAGGTATCAATGCTACCAACACAATCAAAGGCATCAGAAGGCTGATCCAAGACTTCAGCATTCATAAATGGACATCATAGCTGTATTAAGATTCCAGCAGTGCATTCAGGATTCGACTCACATTAGTAGAAATACCCTTGTTAGCTGTATTGCTGTCACAAATATTGACATTGTGCATCTTGCATCAGTGGTCTCAGGTCACTCGCTTATTATGTCAACTAAGGGTGTAATAAAATCACCAGTGTTTATTTACTTATTCACTAATTTATTTATTTGTGTGTCTGACTGTTAGCAGGATTACATCAAAACTACTGCATTTTTTTTTTTATGAAAGTTTCACTACAGAGCTCTGTAAGGGCCCCTTTCACACATAGTGGGAATTTGGTCAAATTGTGTATGACATCCGCACGAAGCAGGAATAGTATGCAATACGTGTAAAATCGTAGCTGCCTCTAACGCCTCGTACACTTGTTGCTACAACTATTTGCACACAGAAGTGGCTGAAAGACAGAGTGTGCGCTGTGAGAGCCCATCAAACCCTCTCACGGCAGGTATCGGCCAAATTAAGCTGACACGCAAGAACATCTAACACTGCTCACATGGCTTATAAAATGTGTAGCCATTCGAACTATTAGCACAACAGCAGTCAGCAAACGATCACTTTCTGTTGAGCTGGATGTGAAATTTGTCTAAGTGCCCCCACGAGGGTGGCTTTGCAAACAGACACAGTGACACATTGGTGTGTGCGCTGAACTGACAGTGGGTGTGGCCGCCAACAGGAGTGGCTGTGGAGATTTGTTGTTCTGGATGTCACGGCTGGGGAACACGTACCATGTTTAGACAGACATGAACTAACAACTGTCCACTGTGAAGCCCGTGTGCTTGCTGTCATCACATGGACATACATAAAAAACATATATCACTGTTGCAATGGACTGCAGCGAGCACACGCACGCTGCACAGATTGACAGGTTTCCCCAGGTGATCCAGACCATCAGAACATAACACGCAGCGGGTGATCTGAATGTCACTCCATCCACATGAGCTCTGTTCCACATGACATGCTTGTCGGGCAGGACATGCGCGCGGTGCTGGCTGGACACACCGCCAGCAGATGTGGACATGATAAGAGTGCCCTGCTTCTCATTCATGTCATTTCATGACTGTATGTTTGTGACCATGGGTCATCTACAGAGGAACTGGATCATACTTTTATTGCCAGCTTGATAAGAGGGATTCAGTAAAATGTGGTGTTTTTATATGGTGTATGGTTTAATTTTTATTTTGTAAATATGTCCATGTCCTTCTTGATATCAGGCATTTTCCTGCATCTTTCACAGGACAGTGATGGTAGCTCAGTGATAAAGTTTATTACTGGCAATCAGAGGTTTTGGAAAGTGCAGGTTTGAATCCTGTGGGTGGCATGTATTTTTATTTTTTTTTATTTTCATGATGTGGTTAAACATCACGCAGCTGCTTGCGCTGTGTTCCCTCATGCACAAAACTGTTGCAGCATGCATTTTTTAAAATTTTTTCTTCATAGCAGCTGTTCAATGTGGTTACACATCACGCAGCTGCTCACACTGTGTTCCAGCATGTACGAACCATCGCAGTGGCATCGTGCACACCTGCCCATTGGCTCGATGTTTTCATGGTTCACTCATACAAGCTGTTCTGCCGTAAGTCGCCCTGAGATGTATTTATTCATACTATGTGTGAAGTGGCCCTAACATTGACCAGAGGGGAGGAGTTTAAACAGTGTGTGTCCAGGGTGTGAGGGGTCTGCACAGATGTTACCAACTTGCTTCCTGGTCCTGGACTGGAATATGTCCTGGATGGAGGGAAGGCTTGCTCCAGTGATTTTTTTTTTCTGCAGAACTGATAATTCATTGAAGTCTGTGCCTGTCATGTTTGGAGGCAGAGGGAAACCAAACAGATGGAGATGCACAGGACAGACTGAATGATGGATGTCTAAAAGAGTCCAGTGATGGTTGAGTTGTCCACAAACTTGAGGGGTTAAACAGAGGGGTTCCCTGAGGGTCAGTTGTTCATATAGAAGGAGAAGAGCTGTAGAGAGAGCACATACCCCTGAGGGGCACCAGTGCTGATTGTCCAAGTGCTGGATGTAATGCTCCCCAGCCTCAGCTGCTGTGTCCTGTCAGTCAGGAAGCTGGATATCCACTGACAGGTGGGAGCTGGCATGGAGAGGTTAGAGATTTTTTGGTGGAGAATGTCGGGGATGATGGTGTTGAACACTGAGCTAAAGTCCACCAACAGGATCCTCATGTACGTCTCTGCAGAGTCCAGGTGCTGCAGGATATAATGCAGTCCCATGTTGGCTGTATCCTCAACTGATTTGTTTGCCCAGTAGCTCCTCTTTGTTACTCTGATCTCTTTTATTAGTGTGTTTCGGGCCTTCTTGTACAGGAGCCTGTTACCACTTGTGTAGGCCTCTTCCTTGACCTGGCGGAGCTGCCTGTTTCCCAGTAAACCACAGATTGTTGTTGCTGAGATTAGCTCTGTTAAAATCCCCAGAATGATGAACAGGGAGTCTGGATACTTCCTCTCCACATCTGTGATCTGATGAGAGAGCTGATGCAGCTCCTCCGTTACGCACGCCTGAGGTAGGATATAAACACCGACCACCACAAATGAGAAGCACTCCTGCAGTGAATAGAACGGGCAACAGTTTATGAAAAAGGTTTCTAGCTGAGGGCTGCACGTCCTCTTCAACACTGTGACATCTGTACACCAACCTATAAAAGCATGTTCCACCTCCTCTCGTCTTCCCAGAGAGCTCTGTGATGTAATCTGTGCATAGGAGCTGGAAGCGGGGCAGGTGGAGAGCACTGTCAGGGATATGTTCACTGAGCCAGGTTTCAGTCAAATACAGTGCAACAGATCTGCCAAAGTCTGAGGTCTTCCTGTTGAGCAGCAGCAATTTATCCATCTTGTTTGACAGAGAGCATATATTAGTGAGGTGAATGGATGGGAGCGCAGCCTGTAATCCCCGCCAACTCAGTTTCATGAGCACGCCCTAGGGTGGTCCTCTACAGTATGCCAAAAACAAAAAATGTGACTTGTGAATGAAGGGTTGGTAGTTCGGATCCACCTCCCAACCACTCAAAAATCTATGTTGCTGTTGTGTCCTTGGGCAAGGCACTTAACCCACTCTGCCTGTGTATGCATGAGGTGGTGGTCTGAGGGGCTGTAAGCACAGAATGGCAGCCACGCTTCCATAAGTTTGCCACATGGCAGCTATGGCAACACTAATAGTACACTACTAAAATGTTTTGTGCAAAATTTTGTTGTGATATGACTATTCTAACCACTGCCACACGCGGGGTGGAAATTGAAATGGTCAAGCATATTAGCGCAAACCAGCAATAGTAATGTACCTTTTAACAAATGAAATACAAATTGAAACAACAATCTTTGTCCTTTAACTGACCATACAGGAGAGATAAAAAAAAAAAATTACATGTCACTATCCACCTATTTGGTGAAAACAAGCATTCATGGGGAGGGGCGGTTGGTTCCGATTTTCTTCACCTCCAGGAACTGACTTTGATGCCACTCAACATCTTGCAGCAGGTATTGGTGCTGCTGTTCATCCTTCATTAGGATCTGAGTATAATCCTGGATAAGTGCAACTCCTCACTCAGCAAAATCATTGACAGCAGCAATGTTATCCAGGACCTGCTGTGATGACTGGAATAATTGGTCATCCTCCCACTCTGAGGGGTCCTTGATGAGGAAGTTCATGTTGATGTTGAATGCCTCAAAAATGTGACCTGAGGCAGATGTAACAATGTCTGCCTCTAATGCCACTAATAAACTAATGTATCCAGTCCATAACTCAAAATGTCACTTGCATGTCACAAAAAAAACAGGGGCCAGGAGGTAGTGGTACTGCTTAATATTTTCAAATCTCATGAAATTTCACCCAATTTATTTTTACCCCGAAAGGAACCAAAAAAATTAAGAAACACCTTGAAAAAGTTGAGGCTTGTTTTTTGGGACCACCATAGTGTGTCCGCTCACTTCGTAAACTCCATACAGAGCTGTTGTTCCTTGAACCAAAAGATCTGTAAAAGTCCCTGGTCCAGTGAAAACAGGTGAAAAGTTCCAACAGATGACAGTCCAATGTTTATGAGCTCTTCCCTTGTATAAGAGATAAAATAAGAAAAACAGAGTGCAGCTGTCCCACCTGAGCTGTCCATCTGATATGTTCACTCTTAATCCTGTCCATTCTCGTCACTCCCAAAGAGAATCTCAACATTTTCAGCTTTGCCACGTCCAGCTCTGCCCCCTCTCTTTTTGTTAGTGCCACCATCTCTAAGCCATAAAACATAGCTGGTCTCACTCTCTTGTAGGCTTTCCCTTTCACTCTTGCAGATATTCTTCAGTCAGAAATTACTCCTGCCACCTTTGTCCACCCACTCCATCCTGCCTGCACTCTCTTCTTCACCTCTCTACCACACTCTCCATTAGTTTGGACAGTTGACCCCAAGCATATAAATTCATCTACTTTCACCACCTCTACTCCTTGTAACCACACTATTCCACTGGGCTCCCTCTCATTCACACACATGTACTCAGTCTGGCTCCTACTGACTTTCATTCCCCTTCTCTCCAGAGCATATCTCCACCTCTCCAGGCTAGGCTCAACTTGCTCTCTACTCTTACTACAGATCACAATGTCATCTGCGACCATCATAGTCCATGGAGACGCCTGTCTGATCTCATCTGTCAACGTGTCCATCACCATTGCAAACAAGAAAGGACTCAGAGCTGATCTTTGGTGCAATCCCACCTCCAACTTGAATTAGTCTGTCATTCCCAGTGCACATTTCACTGCTGTCACACTATTCTTGTACATGTCCTGTACTACCCTAACATACTTCTCTGCCACTCCAAACTTCCTCATATAATACCACAACACTTAAATTTATCACCACTTGGGCACATATTATGGTGTTTTGGGATTACCTTTCATTGCTATGCTGATGATACTCCGTTGTACATGCTGATAACTGCTGGTAATCTCATACACATAAAATACTTAGAGGATTGCCTTATGTCAGTGAAAAGCTGGATGTCCAGCAATTTCTTAGGACCCCTTCACACATTGCAGGAATAGGTAATAATCACAGCAAAACAGCCTGGATGAACAAACCCCAAAAACAATGAACTGACGACGAGAGGGACACAGAGTTGGACAGGCGTACATGATATGCTGCCAATGGTTTTATGCAGCGCACGAGCGTGGATATTTGTGTGTGGCACCTGGAATTTGGCTGACACCTGCCAAGAGAGGGATCGAATGGGCACTCATAGGGCACTTCCTGTCCTTTGGCCACTGGTGTGTGCGAATGGTTGCAGCAACAGTTGTATGAGGCATTAGAGGCGGCACCGATTTTTCACGAATGGCATGCAATTCCTCCTTCGTGCGCTAGTCTGCATCACCTGTGTTATGTGTGAAGGGGCCCTTACTTTTAAACTCGGACAAGACTGAAATGGCCCAGTGAGACATTGTATCAGTTTAACCATTTAACACTTAATATAGGCTTGTGTGTTATACATCACACTGACAAAGTGAGAAACCTTGGGGTGATTTTTGATATCACGTTGTCCTTTGACCCACACATTAGAGATAATACGAGGTCTGCTTTCTTTCACCCGTGAAATATAGTAAAGAATCGTCCCATCCTGTCTATGGCTGATGTTGAGACCCTGATTCATGCATTTGTCTCTTCTAGATTGGAATACTGCAATGTTCTATTTTCTAGTTTACCTCAGTCCAGCATTTCGGGTCTCCAACTGGTTCAAAGTTCTGCTGCCACACTCTTGACAGGAAGCAGAAATTAGTAGTGAAAGTTGTGTATTTGTCGCACTGTTGGCTTGTCATAATCCTGCACTGCGCCAGTCACAGGACACGAATGACAGTCTGTTTCACATGGACCAGCCTGCTGAGGTATGCTCTGTGCGGCCGCTGCAGCCCGGCACAAAGGCGAAAGATGTTTTAAGTATTTCCACATTACAAAGGAAAGCAAAGACATGGGTGCAACCTGAAAAAACAATAAACACTGTACAGAACACAACTACAATAAGCCCGGAATAGCAGTGACAAAACAGAACATAAAAGGAGCTGACCAACCCGTGAAGAACAGAGTCTGAGGAAGAGAAAGAATAGACAACAACCGCGCCCAACCACGAAGCCTGGCGATGCACGTTGCAGGAATCGAAGGACAAGACAGGGACAGAGGACAGGTGGTGAGGACAAAGGCAGATCCAAGATGGTGCAAGACATACCCGCTAAACCCTGACACACACAGGTGACAACAAGAGGGAAACGCAGCAATTCACACCCACACATCAGGACATGAGAAGGAGAGACCAATCCAGGCACACTCACTGGACACACCACATGTGCACACAGATACGTAGGCACACCAAGAAGCCATACCAGAAACAGATGACACAAGGCAGAGAAATACACATATGCAGGATGTGGGAAAAGCACAGGAAGAGACAGAAGGACCGAGACGACATATGCGTAAGTGTGGGAGGAGCGCCCAAGGAATCACACATCCCCACATGTGCTCCTCCACACATCCTTCACTCACACACTTGAATCCCACTCATTCATCCACCCACACACACCGAGAGTACATGCATACACATAGCAGGGAGGCAGGTGTAATGGGACATACCCAAATGAGTCACACACACACAAAATGAACTCTCTCTCACACACAGTATACACACACACAAGCACACACATCCACAGACCAGAGTGGGACAAAACCGAACAGGTGAACAAAGACAAAGAACTCATAGAAAACCCCAGACACAACTCGACTAGACCAGAACCTAACACATTTATTGCTATATAAAATGAACTTTATTCATAAAAATCACAGCACACACCCCAGATCATTGTGTGCCTGTGATATTAAAATGATATTGCTCTTTTTACAGAGCTCATGTCCAAACTCATGTCACTCTGGTTATGTTACATTGCATGATCTGCTGTTGCAGCGGTGAAAAACACTGCAGTCTTTGCATGTGGGCTCCCCCTGGGTGTTGTCACTTCCAAAGATATGCCGGTTAGGGTAACTGAAAACTTTAAATTGACCGTAGGTGTTCAAGTTGTTGTGAATGTGTTTGCCTGTCTACATGTGGCCCTGTTATAGACTGGAGCCCTGTCCAACGTATACCCCAACTCACACCCTATGACTACTGGGGTAGGCTCCAGCCCCCTGTGACACTTAATTGGAGCAAGTAGGTATGGAAAATGAATTAATAAATGCATGAAATACAACCCCAATTCCAATGAAGTTGGGACGTTGTGTGAAATGTAAATAAAAACAGAATACAGTGATTTGCAAATCCTCTTCAACCTATATTCACTTGAATACACCACAAAGTCAAGATATTTAATGTTCAAACCATTAGACTTTTTTGTTTTTGTGCAGGTATTTGCTCATTTTGAAATGTATGCCTGCAACACATTTCAAAAAAGTTGGGATGGGGCAACAAAAGACTGTGAAAATTTATGAATGCTCAAAGAACACCTAATTGGAAACAGGTGAGTGTCATGATTGGGTATAAAAGGAGTATCCCCAAAAGGCTTAGCCATTCACAAGCAAAGACGGGTTGAGGATCATCACTTTGTGAAGAACTGCATGAAAAAATAGTCCAACAGTTTAAGAACAATGTTTGTCAACATTCAATTGCAAGGAATTTAGGGATTCCATCATCTACAGTCCATAATATAATCAGAAGATTCAGAGAATATGGAGAGCTATCTACATGTAAGCGGCAAGGCCGAAAACCAACACTGAATGCCCGTGACCTTCAACCCCGACACTGTGTAATGGATCTTACCACGTGGGCTCAGGAACACTTCAAAAAACCATTGTTCGTTCACACAGTTCGTTAGTCATCTACAAGTGCAAGTTACAACACTACCATGCAAAATGAAAGCCATACATCAACAACATCCAGAAACTCCACCGCCTTCTCTGGGCCCAAGCTCATTTGATGTGGACAGACGCAAAGTGGAAAAGTGTGCTGTGGTCTGATGAGTCCACATTTCAAATTGTTTTTGGAAATCATGGATGCCATGCCTCCGGACAAAAGAGGAAAAAGACCATCCAGATTGTTACCAGTGCAAAGTTCAAAAGCCAGCATCTGTGATGTTATGGGGGAGTGTTAGTGCCCATGGCATGGGCAACTTACACATCTGTGATGGCACCATCAATGCTGAAAGGTACATCCAAGTTTTGGAGCAACACATGCTGCCACTTAAGCAACGTCATTTTCAGAGACCTCCCTGCTTATTTCAGCAAGACAATACCAAGCTACATTCTGCATGTGTTACAACAGCGTGGCTTCGCAGTAAAAGAGTGCGGGTACTAGACTGGCCTGCCTGCAGTCTAGACCTGTTGCCCATTGAAAATGTGTGGCGCATTATGAAGCACAAAATACAACAACGGAGACCCCGGACTGTTGAACAACTGAAGTTATACATCAAGCAAGAATGGGAAAGAATTCAACCTACAAAGCTTCAACAATTAGTGTCCTCAGTTCCCAAACACTTATTGAGTATTGTAGAAGGAAAGGTGATGTAACACAGTGGTAAACATACCACTGTCTCAGCTTTTTTGAAACGTGTTGCAGGCATCCATTTCAAAATGAGTAAATATTTGCGCAAAAACAATAAAGTTTATCAGTTTGAACATTAAATGTCTTGTTTTTGTGGTGTATTAAATTGAACATAGGTTGAAGAGGATTTGTAAATCATTACGTCCACCAAGGAGGTTATGTTTTCGGTCGCGTTTGTTTGTCTGTCTGTCTGTTTGTCAGCAGGATAACTCAAAAAGTTTTGAACGGATTTTGATGAAATTTTGTGGAGTGGTTGGAAATGACAAGAGGAACAAGTGATTAAATTTTAGTGGTGATCCGGATCACGATCCGGATCCAGGAATTTTTTAAAGGATTCTTCACCATTGCGGGATAGGGGGAATTTTGACATTCTAGTTTCTAACACCACAAAAACAAGGCATAAAGGCTTGAAAAAAATTAGGGTGTAACATAGTCAAATGTTCTATCAAACAACAAAGTTTGGTGATGATCGGATCCGGATTCCTGATCTGGTGATCCAGAATATACAAAAATATAGGGAAAATAGAAAATGTGTCAGTGTGAGGTGACAAATGAAGCTAGAGATGCACAACTAACACCAAATTGTAGCTGAATCTGTACTGATTCAGTAAGGTGTCATCAGATTTGATGTAGCTTCAAATGTTATGGAGCTAGAGCCAGAAGAAAACCGCCATTACCGAAAAATCATTTTTATACAATAACTTTTGAATTAATAAAGACATAAAAGTGATTCCAAGTTCTAGTGGTATGTTTTCATGGTCAAGGATGTCAAATATACAGGAAAGAAAAGTGTATGTATCATAGTTTTGGTTCTAACACTGAATTGTTGAATAGATCACTGTGCCAAGGAGGGAATCTCTTTCGGGTCAGTGACCCTATGGCCTTGGTGGAGGTTTGCACTCTCTGAGTGCTTCTAGTTGTATTCTATTTTTATTTACATTTTACCCCACATCCCAACTTCATTGGAATTGGGGTTGTAAATGTTTTTCCTCAGTATTATACACAGAATACCTCCCCATGATACCAGTGTGAAAAAAGCTTTTTTTATTTCTGAAAATGTAATTAAAATAACATTAAGAAATCACATGTTCTTAAGTATTCAGAGCCTTTGCCATGAAGCCTAAAATTGAGCTCAGGTGCATCCTGTTTTCACTGATCATCCTTGAGATGTTTCCACAGCTTAACTGGAGTCCACCTGGGGTAAATTCTGTTGATTGCACATGATTTGGACAGGCACACGCACACACACACCTGTCTATATATAGGGTTCCACAGTTGATCGTGCATGTCACAGCACAAACCAAGCATGAAGTCAAAGGAACTGTCTGTAGACCTCCAAGACAGGATTGATTCAAGTCACGAATCTGGGAAACATTTCTGATGCTTTAAGGTCCCAATGAGCACTGCAGCCTCCATCATCTGCAAATGGTAGAAGTTTGGATCCACGAGGACTCTTCCTAGAGCTGGCCGCTCATCTAAACTGAGGGAGCAGTGGACACTCTGTCAAAATTCTGTTGTCTGATGAGACAAAGACTGAATATTTTGGCATGAATGCCAGGCTTCATGTTTGGAGGAAACCAGGCACCATCCCTACAGTGAAGCATCATGGTGCCGGCACCATGCTGTTTGGATGTTTTTCAGCAGCAGGAACAGGAAGACTAGGCAGGATTGAAAAAAGATGATGCAACAATGTACAGAGACATCCTGGATAAAAACCTGCTCCAGAGTGCTCTTGACCACAGACTGGGGCGACAGTTCATCTTTCAGCAGGACAATGACCCTAAACACACATTCAAGATATCAAAGGAGTGGCATCAGGACAACTCTGTGAAATTCCTTGAGTGGGCCAGCCAGAGCCCAGACTTTAATCCGATTGAATATTGCTGGAGAGATCTGAAAATGGCTGTGCACCGACACTCTCCATCCAACCTGACAGGTGCTGCAAAGCGGAATGGGCAAAATTGGCCTAAGATAGTTGCACCAAGCTTGAGGCATCATATTCTTGACTTGAGGCTTTAATTGCTGGCAAAGGTGCATCAACAAAGGTTGAGCAAAGGCAGTGAATACTTATATATGTATGTACAGTAAATTCACCAGTGTAAAACTAACACTGACAGTGTTAAATTAACACTGCCTGTGTATATATGGTCCCACTCTGGTCAGAGCGGGACCATATGATCACCGTCAGTGTTAATTTAACACTGGCGATTTTACTGTGTGTGATTTATTAGGGCCCGAGTAGGCAACATCCTACGAGGACCCTATTGTAATTGCGCTGTTTATTATTATTATTATTATTATTATTATTTATTAGGGCCCGAGTAGGCAACGTCCTACGAGGACCCTATTGTAATTGCGCTGTTTATTATTATTATTTTTATTTATTATATTATTTATTTATATATTATTATATTATTCTGCGCAAAATGAAATCGAAATTTTGGCCTTTTCCCATGCTCAAAAACTCACCAAACTTTGCAAGATCGTCTGGTCCTATCCGAATTTTGATATTTTGGGGGTCCCCCACATGGTCGCAGCGAAATAGCGCCCCCTAGAAATTTTCAAAAACCCCTCCGCATTGGGCTTTTTTCATCATAGCCTCACGAAATTTGGTACACATATTTACCATGCCAGGAAGCACAAAAAAGTGTCTTACTGTCATGGTGAAATATCGACAGGAAGTCGGCCATTTTGATTTTAAGTTTCGATTTTGAGCAAATTTTTGCCATTTTTGGCCATATCCACTACTTACATTTGAACGAACTCGTCCTAGGGATTCCATCCGATCGTCTTCAAATTTGGTCGGAGAAGGGAGTAGGGAGATGAAAATTGGTACACGTGTGACTTGCATAGACGTACAAAAAAGTCTCTTGCACCATGGGTCTACTCCAAACAGGAAGTCGGCCATTTTGAATTTTCTTCTCATTTCGGTGTGATTTCCACATGTTGTATTTGAACGAACTCCTCCTAGGGATTTTGTCCAATGCACTTCAAATTTCTTCCACATCACCCACAGACGATACTGACCAAACGTTATCAAAAGCTTTTCTTTATGTCGAAGGGTGTGGCCGCTATGGCGCCGCCATTTTGACCCTTCGACATGGAACATTATACTTAAACAGGTACTGATTTCACATACTTAACACCATCAACTTCCTTACACTTCTAAAACATGCAGAACAAGTTGGTGAACATAGGCGATGATCGCCGTGAACTTACGAGTAACGACTTCCGTGTGGCGGCGTGCCGAATATTGCCCATTTGCAATGAAATTACGTTCTTCCTTTTGACGGCTTTAATTTTGTCATATCATCATGAAAATGGATCCACAGGTCGAGCACGACAACCTCTTACAATTCATAGGGGCATCACCCATGAGCGAGGCAAAATGCCTCAATAGCGCCCCCTTGAAAATTTCAAAAACACCTCCCCTTAGGGGTTTGTTTGGAGTAGCGAGATGAAAATTGGTACACATGTGTCTATCTTAGGGACCTCGTAGTACCATATCACCCCAATAGAGCGCTTCGCTCTCAGACTGCAGGCTTACTTGTAGTTCCTAGGGTTTGTAAGAGTAGAATGGGAGGCAGAGCCTTCAGCTTTCAGGCTCCTCTCCTGTGGAACCAGCTCCCAATTCAGATCAGGGAGACAGACACCCTCTCTACTTTTAAGATTAGGCTTAAAACTTTCCTTTTTGCTAAAGCTTATAGTTAGGGCTGGATCAGGTGACCCTGAACCATCCCTTAGTTATGCTGCTATAGACGTAGACTGCTGGGGGGTTCCCATGATGCACTGTTTCTTTCTCTTTTTGCTCTGTATGCACCACTCTGCATTTAATCATTAGTGATCGATCTCTGCTCCCCTCCACAGCATGTCTTTTTCCTGGTTCTCTCCCTCAGCCCCAACCAGTCCCAGCAGAAGACTGCCCCTCCCTGAGCCTGGTTCTGCTGGAGGTTTCTTCCTGTTAAAAGGGAGTTTTTCCTTCCCACTGTAGCCAAGTGCTTGCTCACAGGGGGTCGTTTTGACCAGTTGGGGTTTTACATAATTATTGTATGGCCTTGCCTTACAATATAAAGCGCCTTGGGGCAACTGTTTGTTGTGATTTGGCGCTATATAAAAAAATTGATTGATTGATTGATGTGTGACTTGCATAGACGTACAAAAAGTCTCTTGCACCATGAGTGTACTCCAAACAGGAAGTCGGCCATTTTGAATTTTCTTCTCATTTTGAAATGATTTCCACATGTTGTATTTGAACGAACTCCTCCTCGGGATTTTGTCCAATGCACCTCAAATTTCTTTGACAGCATCCAAAGATGAAACTGACCAAAAGTTATCGATAGCTTTTCTCTATGTTGATGAGTGTGGCCGCTATGGTGCCGCCATTTTGACCCTTTGCCATGGAACATCAAGTCATGATAACTCCTTCATGCTTTCCCTGATTGACTTGAAACTTCACATGTATGATGATGGTTGGCCCCTGAACACATCCAGCCCCTCTGTTTGTACACTGAGCGCCCCCTAGTGGATGAACAATCAACATGTCATAACTCCTTGATGCATTGTGTGATTTGTTTAAAATTTTAACTGCGTGATGAGTGGTTGCCCCTGCATGCACATGCCCACATGTGGTCACAATGGCACCCACTGGCCTGGGTAGGCGGTCACGTGGAATGAGGGCCCGTATATGACTGCTTGCAGTCCTAGTTATTATTTATTATTAGGGCCCGGGTAGGCAACGTCCTATGAGGACCCTATTGTAATTGCACTGTTTATTATTATTATTATTATTATTAGGGCCCGAGTAGGCAACGTCCTACGATGACCCTATTGTAATTGCACTGTTTATTATTATTATTATTATTATTATTATTATTATTATTATTATTATTGCCACTATTGAAATCGAAATTTCGGCCTCTTCCCATGCTCAAAAACTCACCAAACTTTCCAAAGTTGTCCGGCCGGATCTGAAATTCAATATTTTGGGGGCCTCGCACATGGTCGCAGAAAAATCGCGAAATAGCGCCCCCTACAAATTTTCAAAAACCCCTCCGCATTGGGCTTTTTTCGTCGTAGCCTCACGAAATTCGGTACACATATTTTCCATGCCAGGACGCACGAAAAAGTCTCTTACTGTCATGGTGAAATATTGACAGGAAGTCCGCCATTTTGATTTTAAGTTTCGATTTTGAGCAAATTTTTGCCATTTTTGGCCATTTCCACTACTTACATTTGAACGAACTCGTCCTAGGGATTTCATCCGATCGACTTCAAATTTGGTCAAAATCATCACAACACAATGGCGATCAAAAGTTATCAAAAGATTCTAATTAAGTCAAAAGGCGTGGCTGCTAGGGGTCGTCAAACTTTGGCGAGCTTTTCGGAGCACGCCATTTCACGCCTATCACGCCCATATACTTCATCGTAGATCCTTCAAACTTGCTGGACATGATGAGGGCTTGGCTCTGAATGTCTACATATCTTAAGTTCCCACCTGCACCATAGCGCTCCCCGGTGGTGGCGAGAAATGTCCTATTTTTACTTTAAGAGGTCCTGATGTCACATACTTAACCCAGTCAACTTCATTCCACTTCTAAAACATGCACAACAAATTGGTGAACGTAGGCGATGAACGCCGTGAAGTTACGAGTAACGGCGTCCGTGTAGCGGCGTGACGAATATTGCCCATTCGCCATGAAATTACGTTCTTCCTTTTGACGGCTTTAATTTTGTCACATCATCATGAAAATTGATACACAGGTCGAGCACGACAACCTCTCACAATTCATAGGGGCGTCGCCCATGGGCGGGGCAAAATGCCTCAATAGCGCCCCCTTGAAACTTTCAAAAAACCCTCCCCTTAGGGGTTTTTTTGGAGTAGGGAGATGAAAATTGGTACACGTGTGACTTACATAGTCATACAAAAAAGTCTCTTGCACCATGGGTCTACTCCAAACAGGAAGTCAGCCATTTCGAATTTTCTTCTCATTTTGGCGTGATTTCCACATGTTGGATTTGAACGAACTCCTCCTACGGATTTTGTCCAATGCATTTTAAATTTCTTTGACAACATCCAAAGATGATACTGACCAAAAGTTATCGAAAGCTTTTCTCTATGTCGAAGGGTGTGGCCGCTATGGCGCCGCCATTTTGACCCTTCGCCATGGAACATTATACTTAAACAGGTACTGAAGTCACATAGTTAACCCCATGAACTCCTTCCATTTCTAAAACATGCAGAACAAGTTGTTGAACTTGGCGATGATCGCCGTGAACTTACGAGTAACGGCTTCTGTGTGGCGGCGTACCAAATATCGCCCCTTTGCCATGAAATTACGTTCTTCCTTTTGATGGATTACTTTTGTCACATCATCATGAAAATTGATACACAGGTCGAGCACGACAACCTCTTACAATTCATAGGGGTGTCGCCCATGGGCGGGGCAAAATGCCTCAATAGCGCCCCCTTGAATCTTTCAAAAACCCCTCCCCTTAGGGGTTTTTTTGGAGTAGGGAAATGAAAATTGATACACATGTGTGACTTACATAGTCGTACAAAAAAGTCTCTTGCACCATGGGTCTACTCCAAACAGGAAGTCGGCCATTTTGAATTTTCTTCTCATTTTGGCGTGATTTCCACATGTTGGATTTGAACGAACGAACTCCTAGGGATTTTGTCCAATGCATTTCAAATTTCTTTGACAACATCCAAAGATGATACTGACCAAAAGTTATCGAACGCTTTTCTCTATGTCGAAGGGTGTGGCCGCTATGGTGCCGCCATTTTGACCCTTCGCCATGGAACATTATACTTAAACAGGTACTGAAGTCACATAGTTAACCCCATGAACTCCTTCCACTTCTAAAACATGCAGAACAAGTTGTTGAACGTAGGCGATGATCGCCGTGAACTTACGAGTAACGGCTTCTGTGTGGCGGCGTACCAAATATCGCCCCTTCGCCATGAAATTCCGTTCTTCCTTTTGACGGATTACTTTTGTCACATCATCATGAAAATTGATACACAGGTCGACCACGACAACCTCATACAATTCATAGGGGCGTCGCCCATGGGCGGGGCAAAATGCCTCAATAGCGCCCCCTTGAAACTTTCAAAAACCCCTCCCCTTATGGGTTTTTTTGGAGTAGGGAGATGAAAATTGGTACACATGTGTGACTTACATAGTCGTACAAAAAAGTCTCTTGCACCATGGGTCTACTCCAAACAGGAAGTCGGCCATTTTGAATTTTCTTCTCATTTTGGCGCGATTTCCACATGATGGATTTGAACGAACTCCTCCTAGGGATTTTGTCCAATGCATTTCAAATTTCTTTGACAACATCCAAAGATGATACTGACCAAAAGTTATCGAAAGCTTTTCTCTATGTCGAAGGGTGTGGCCGCTATGGCGCCGCCATTTTGACCCTTTGCCATGGAACATTATACTTAAACAGGTACTGAAGTCACATAGTTAACCCCATGAACTCCTTCCACTTCTAAAACATGCAGAACAAGTTGTTGAACGTAGGCGATGATCGCTGTGAACTTACGAGTAACGGCTTCTGTTAGGTTTAAAACCACCTAAACATCATAAAACTGTAACAGAGAAAGACACAACAGTCAAATAAGAGTCAGAGAGTAGAATTCAATTGTTAATGCTCGCGAGGAGTGCAGCACAGAGACAAACTCTTCTAACAATCTCCAAACTGCACTAAACTCTGGCTGCACTCTCGCTCTTTTTATTAGGACGTCATACAGGTGCGGTTGTCAGCATACGTGGCATAAGCAGTTGAGCAATCATAAACAGGTCTTGCAACTACAGTTGAGCAAGATTTGCGACTTCTGGTTTCTGCGACCTCAGGCTACTGGTTTGGGGAAGGTGCGGTCAGGACTTCTCTCCTGGGCTCCATTCTTCAGGCGTTATCTTCAGCCAGCACATGTCGGTTAACCTTTTGTTCTTTCCTGTGGTTGAAACCACATGCGTGCAGTAGAAACATCATTTGGCAACACAGCTTGTAACACAATTTGCAGTACAGCATACTTTCTTTTAGAATCATATTCAATCTTTCCATTACAACTCTCTTTTGCACAAAAGCAATTAATATGATCATATACAAACATTTTCATTCCTTATTATTTATTTCATTCTTTTATTATATCTTTAATTGTTTGATCAGTTGTTTTGGACATCAACTCTTCTGACCTCGCTTTGCGACATCACTTAAGTTCCTCTTTCTCTCTAACTGCAAGGATAAAAACAACTCATGTAATCATTCATTTGTAACATACTTTATCAAGAGGTCATCAAGAAGTCAGCAACAGACTTCTAACAGATACAATGAGTTCATTTCTATTACTAAAGTATTAATAAAAGAATGTATAATAAAGGAATATAGAATAAAAGAATGTATAATAAAAGAATGTGTGATAACTAACATATCCATATATACATAAATCCAACATTTCCCCCCTGTTTATCATGCATTCTTACGGTATAAAACATTCACCCATGAACAAAATTTATTCTAACAACCACTTCTTTTCAGATTTTCAGTTGCGGGATCATCCAACAGTGGTAAGGATGCATTTACACTTGGGAGGCTTGGAGGTCATCATCGTCATCAGGTTCACCGTAGTCACCTGGGTCTGGGAACAGGTCGGGCAAGTGCACGCTGTCATCGAAGTCATCATGACAGCAGCCTTCTTTATCATCTGTGTCAGGGTTGTCTCCTAAGAGGGGGTACATCTGAGCATTGTCTTTTCCTGCTGGTGAGATAGCAGTGGTGATCATTCTAGTGATTAGAGATCGTAGACAGGGTATACAACAACATCCACACAAGGTCAAAATAGCAGCAAAGACAGCAATAGAGATGAGTGCAGATGAGACTAACGTGCGATATCTCCCAAACATATCCAACCACGAGTCCCAAAACGCAGTGTTAACTCCGCTGTGCTCCTTCATTTTATGATTCAGGGTGCGCAGACCCTCGATAGCCAGGGTCAGGCTGCCATTAGCCGCTGTATTGTTTGGAATGAACGTGCAACACTGTTCTCCAAACATGGCGCAAACCCCACCCTTTTCAGCCAACAGCATGTCAAGGGCTATACGGTTCTGGAACGCCATCAAGGATGTGGCGGCTAGTTGGGAGCGCACTGCTCGGAATCCTTCCTCAGTCCAATTGCTTAATCTTTGAACGTTGTAATGGATGTAATTGATCCTATCCACATTTTTGTTAACAGTACACCACCAACAAATAGAGGATTCAAAACCAGCTGCGATCTGATCAGCTAATTTATACTCATCTGGAACCCCTCTAGGGACCCCTATAGCGTCAATGTAAGTTGGATCTCCAGCAGTCTTCCATGCGTTTCGCTTAGTGCGGGTCCAATGTTCAGGGATGACTGCTTTGGCATTTAAAGTTAGTTCTTCAACAGTCATGGGCAACACTTGTACAGGCAAAAGGAATGATACTAGAGTACAGTGACCCGAGGCATCGTTTGGTAATCTATCAAAAATCCTATTATCTCCACACCACCACCACACATCGCTTCTAGCAATGGGTTTAAAAGGGCTTGGTGGTGTGAGAGTGTGGCTACACCACACGGTCTCATTTAGTTCCCCTAACTTTTGACCAGTACCTGGAAGCTTAACACAGGTAAAATTTCCCTCTGCCACATCTTCAGAGAACAGGGGTTTATTCTTGGCCATGTTGGCCACAGGATAGATGGTATCCCAACTTATGCACCTGTGATTCAAAGGAATGAACGTGTTCACCATAATTTCAAGCAAACAATCGGAGGTCAAAGGGGCTGGTACTACACGCAGTATTGGACGAGGCCCTAAGCACACTACACAGTCTTTTTTGGCAGGTTTTGCTGCCTGCTCTGCCATGAGCAACCAATTGTTTCTTTGTCCACTAATTCCTGTGGTCACCAAAAAACAATCATCGGTTTCAATTTTCCCATTTATGATCTGAATTTTTGTCACAGACGTTTGTGGACCCAATGACAGTCCTACCGCTGTGGGTGTCGTCGGAGAAGAGTCAGTTCATTTTGTTATGTTAGTACAAATTGAGAAGTCGGTATGTGGGTCAGTGTAAACACCGGGCCTGTACACAAATAATGTTAAATGATAACAAGATGCCTCTGTATATGAGTGTATTCTGGGAGGTTTTTCTAGAAGCGGCTGATCGGTAGTATTGAACGACAGCAGGAGATGGTTATCATGTCGAGTCAGAGTTAGTCTACGCTTCCACTCTTTGGCATGCTGGGTGGTAGGATATGGTGTCCAGTCACTACCAGTATACGTAAAAACTGTTCCCCAATCTTGGTCCCAATCAACACTGGAGAGATACCATTCATGCCATTTCCAGTGAGTGCCGGAACTCATTTCTGGAGTGGCCTGTCCTCCCACCCGTATGATTGAAAAAGGTATAACAATTTTTGAAACAAACTGAGTGGCATTGTAACAGACATAAAGGTCTCTGGTAATGACTGTATCAGTTGTAGTCGGGGAGCAAGGATTAGTGAACTGTCTGGCCCCAGCAGTCCCAGTACATCCTCCCCTACAAAAAGAGCGTCTCACTCTGTTGCGATTATAATTATCAATTGCAGGGTCATAATCATAATTGTTAACCGTAGGATCATACTCATGGATCACCTGTTCAGTTCTATTTACAGTGTCAATTGTCCAAGTTTCAGCCAATTTCCCCCTTAGGGGTATTTTTTTACATGAGTACCGTTGTGAAATCCATGAGTACCATCCCCAATAGATAAGTAACAGGAGTACCACCTGTATACTTCCTGTGATACACATCAGTTTAGGTAAGGCCATCTTGTCAAAGCCGGTGTCAGCCTAAGTTCAGGTCAGTGGCAGTAAAAACTTCACTGGCTTTCGTGTCAACCCTGGATCTTAACACCAGAATCCCACACTATTACCAGACTTTGCTTCACTTCCCTTACTTGATTACCGGGTTTGCCCAGATGACCCTTTTAACATGTGTGAGGTGTACCCAAGTTCCTCTCTCTGCTATTTTAAGGGCTGTTGGGGTTGTCAACAGGACCTGATATGGTCCTTCCCACTTAGGTGAATGCCAACATTTCCTCTTGATGCTCCTGATTAGAACCCAGTCACCCGGTTTCACCAACAGGTCGTCCTGTGGAGAGATGGGGGTTTCTTCGTCAGTGGGTGTTTTCTGTTTCTCGAGCATTTTTCTCATAGAATCTGCTAGGTTAGGTTCATCTTCTATGTCCCAGGGACTTTTAAAGTGAGGCAATTTAAATGGTCTTCCAAAAAGGGTCTCAAATGGTGTCAATCCTATAGTACTAGTGATGTTCATGTACAGCTGTACTAGTTCAAGACACTGAGTCCATGGTCTCCCTGTTTCTTCCATTGTCTTTTTGAGTCAGTTTTTTACTGTTCCATTTGTTCTTTCTACTAATCCTGCGCTCTGAGGGTGGTACGCACAGTGGTTTTTTAGTTCAATGCAAAACATAGTTCCTATGTTTTTAATAACTTCATTTACAAAATGAGCGCCATTATCACTATAGATTCGTTCAGGTATGCCATAGCGGGGTATGATGTTTTTGCATAACGATTTGGCTACAGTCAATGCATCAGGTCGTTTGGTTGGAAAAAGTTCTACCCATTTGGAAAAGGCATCCACAATTACTAAACAATATTCTTTGCCCTCACTTTTACTTAGTTGAATGTAGTCCATATGTATAACCTGAAAAGGATATTGTGGAGTGGGAAATTTTCCTCTTTTAGGTCTCAAATTGCCTTGGGAGTTGTGTTTGGCACACGTGAGACATGCTCTGCAAAAATGTTTAGAGTACGTGTTAAATCCAAAGGTTGTATAGATGGCATTAATCTGGCTCATCATCCCCCCTGTTGAGACATGAGAAATTCCATGGCTCAATATGGCAGCCCATCTATACAAATTTTTAGGTAAAATGGGTTTCCCCAATGGTCAGCAATAAATGCCATCACGGATAGTAGCTCCACGTTTAGTCCATAAGTCCTTTTCTACATCTGAACTCTGATGTTGCATATCAGAGAGAACTTGAGAAGATAAACTGTTTTTGTCAACAGGAAGTGTGACGTCCTGTACTGGGTCAACATGGAGTACACTAAGCTCTCCTGCTGCAGCAGCCTTTGCAGAAATATCTGCATAATGATTTCCTTGAGATACAGAGTCAGATTTCCCTGTGTGAGCTGCACATTTGCATACTGCAATTTTGGAGGGTAACTGAACAGCAGCCAGGAGGCGGTTTAGTTGTTCTCCATGTGTGACAGGTTTACCAGTGGAGGTCACCATCCCCCTGTTTTTCCAATGTTGAGCAAATACATGAACGGACGCAAATGCATATTGACTGTCAGTGTAAACAGTGACTGGTTTGTCTTTATATAAAGTGCAGGCATGTGAGAGAGCAATTAGCTCTGCAGCCTGAGACGAGAAATGCGGTGGCAGGCGCTCGGCTCGCAGAACGCGAGTATTTGTGACTACAGCATAACCTGTTAAAGTTATGCCCATATCATTCTTCCTAGAAGATCCATCCACGAAAACTACATCGCGAAGTGTCAGGGGCGTGTCTTGTAAGTCCGGTCTGGATTTTGCTACAGTCTGAGTCGAATCTAGACAGTCATGTGGTTCCCCGTCATCAGGAAGTGGAATCAAAGTTGCAGGATTCAGTGTGGTGCATCGTTCGATTGTGACATGCGGTTGGGACAGCAGCGTGGCCATGCAAGACAGATGGCGTGCCGGTGATAAAAAGGTCATGTTGGTTTGTAGCAGCAATGCCGACACTGCGTGTGGCACTTTGAGGATTAGTGGGTGGAAGAGGACTACGCCAGCACTGCATTCCACAGCCATTGATGCTGCCACAACAGCACGTACACAATGGGGGAGGGCGCAAGCCACACTATCCAATTTGGCAGAGTAGTACGCAACTGGGCGGAGTTTGGTTCCATGTTGCTGTGTGAGTACGGAAGTCATAAAGTGGCCCTTACAGTCAATCATTTGTACAAAAGTTTTGTTATAATTTGGAAGTGCCAAAGCAGCTGCAGAGGTTAATGCTTGTTTTATTTTTGAAAATGCGTCTTCTGCTTCAGAGGTCCATTTAACAGTTGTGTTCATTGAAATGTCTTCAGTGTACATTAATCTGTTTAAAGGGTGCACAATTTGTGCATAGTCAGGCACCCAACTTCTGCAATAGTTTGTCAGGCCCAAAAAGGACATCACTTGTCGTTTAGTCAGTGGTTTGGGGGCCTGTAGAATGGCAGTTTTCCTGTCTGCTACGATTGTTCGTCCTTCACAACTCAAATTGTGACCCAAATACTTTACTTCATTTTTCCACAACTGCAATTTATTCTTACTGACTTTGTGACCTTCTTTCGCCAGGTGGAATAATAGAGCAAGAGTGTCTCCTACACATGTTGTTTATCGGGTGAGACCAGCAAAATATTATCAACATACAGGAGAATTTGACTGTTTCCTGGTGGAACAAAGGATGCCATGCTGGCAGACATTACTTGCGAATAAATTGTGGGACTTTCACAATAGCCCTGCGGTAGGCGAGTAAACGTGTATCGCTTTCCCGCAAAGGTGAAAGCAAACCAGAACTGACTATCCTTGTCTACAGGAACGGAGAAAAATGCATTGCTGATGTCCACAACCGTGAAGAACGTAGCATCAGGTCGAAGAGAATTCAGCAATGTATGTGGGTCAGGTACACAAGGTGCCCTCTGGACTACAGCATTATTAACAGCCTGTAAGTCCTGGACCATTCTCCAACCAGTGGAAGGAGCTGCCTTTTTCACCGGAAAAATTGGAGTGTTGCATGGTGAATCAGGACACTCCACAATGACCTTTGCTTGAATAAGATCTGCTATGACGGGTTTGATGCCTTCCAATGCATCGGGTTTTAATGGATATTGTCTGATACAAGGTCTGTATTCAGTCTTTGGCCTGATGACTACAGGTAGTGCTCCCTTGACTAGTCCAACATCAGTTGGCCCTGAAGACCACAAATGTGGCGGTACTTCCGTAAGGAGTGACTGCTCTTCTTGAGTTAGTACAAAATTTCATGCATCAGAGCTGTCATCAGTATGAACTCCAACAGGAGTGTCGATTGGAAGATAAATTTGAGTCCTAGTCAACCCTGTCTGAGGGCTTTCCCAAATATCCCTAGTTTTCCTCACCCAATTGGTGGTTTTTTGTCCCATGTCCACTAGTGCTGATAAGCAATGCCAAGGGACAACAGAATCTTTGAACAGGGAAACGTGTGGTGGCCCGCTTTGTTTGTACAAATGCATCACAGCGTCCGATAACTGTTCCACTCCGCACGCCGCGTTGGAGATCCCATCACTGTAGATATAGGTCACCAACGGTCGTGGAGTAGGAAGAGTGCGTAAGGTGGTTTCATATTGCAAGTCGGGACCTGGCGTATTTTTGTACCACATAGTTATGTGGAGTTGTTCTGCTGACATTTCGTCCTGGACCTGTGTTAGGGTGTCCCTTCCCCAATTTAGGAGTAAAGAAGCAAAGTTTTGCAGTTCAACATTTGGAATATCCAATGTGTAATAAAACTTATCAGTTGCATCAGTGGTCAGGACATTAAGATCTGTAGGTTGTAAATCATTTTTTCGCTTCACAATCATATTATTCCCCTGAGGCACCAGTGCTAGTCTCAGTTGACAAAGTCCATCTCTGCCCAACAGATTAACTGGACATTCAGGCATCAGTAAAATAGGCATGTAACATGATTGTCCCTCAGGGTCCCGCAGCCATATTGGGTCAGACAGTGGGACTGGTGTAATTTTCCCATTTGCTGATCGAACCCAATATATTTCGCTTCCGCGATGGACACCAGGAATCTTCACATTACAGGTTGTCTTACAGGCACCTGAATCGCACAAGAAGGACACAGAGTGTCCATTCACCAAAAGCGTTATTTCTGGTCGGACACTTTCAACTGACATGAGTTCCTGCAGATCAAGATCAACAGGCATGTCTGGACCTAATTTTGGTGATTGGTCGGTTAGTCATTTACTCTGATGTGTGTTTTGTCCTCTGCGAGGACAGTCCCGAGAGATGTGTCCTTCCTCATTACAGATCCAACACTGTCGCGGCCCTGTTGGTGGTGGAAAGTCCTGTCTCTTCTGATTTCCCCTGTCATTGAATCTGTCGCTATTTTGACTCCAACGTGGAGGTCCACCTCTCTGTTCTATGTGTCGGCGTCCTTCCTGAAATCTTCCCTTGAAATTCCCTCGGCCTTGTTGACCACGATCCGGGTATCCTCTTTGATAATAGAGGTCCTCGTTTGGATCATCGGTCAGGTCAGCCAGGAAAACAGCAGGTGTTTTCCCTGTATTTTTCTTCTGACTTTGGACCTTATCAGCATGCATAGCATGGTCAACATAGTTATCTAACGTGGATGTGGGAAAATTTATCATGTGTTTTTCAATCCAATGTTTAACTCCCTGTTTGCTGTTTTGATGGAGGGCGTTTTTGAGTTGTTGTTCGTATACTCCTTCTTCCTGCTCTGGTACTAGACCACTGTTTGCACGGAAAACCTTTTCCATTCTTAACTTGTAATCTTCAAAAGGTTCATCGTCTTTTTGTTTAGTACGATTAATATCAGCATAATTAGCTTGTTTTTTGAATTTTTCTTTGATTCGTTTTTGTAACGCTGTCACTCGCTGGGTCAGTATGTCGCTATTATGTGGTAAAGCTGTGCCGTCGCCACTTGCAGGTGACCAATCCCCTTTTACAACCCCCCAGTATTTCTTTAAAGCTCCCATATAAACCTGCTGGACCTCCGTGCCATCTAAATTATATGAACCACGGAGGTTTTCTAAATCTCGACAGCACTGTTCAACATCTTCTTGAGGATCCGCCACCCCTGTTAATGCGGACTTTATGTCGTCCATTGTCCAAGTGCGGTAGACCAAAAGTGTAGGTCTTTGATCCACCGCCACATTTGGATTAGCTACTTGTATCATGGGGTACTGTTCTGTACCATCAAGTGAGTATACGGGTGGTGATTTTGAGCCCTTTAGTTTAACCCAATCCCACCCTGATGCTTCAGGTGCACTGGGAGGGGACAGAATTTCTCGAGATCGTGTCAAGGACCTTGTAACTGGTCTCTGGGGCGGCGGTGAGTGATATGCTGGTGGTTTGTCATCCGTTTGTTGCTCCAGGTCTGGATACAGACTTGGTTTTGTAGAATCAGTCATTTTTTCAGTTTGTTTTGATTCTGATTTGGTGTCATTTATCTGTTCCTTTTCTCCGCGTCTTTCTTCAACATACACTTGCACTCTTATGGGTGGACAGGTGGTTTCATCGTCCTCCTTTTTGTGCAAGAAAATTTCTGAATTTCCTCCTTCAGTCTTGTTTTGTTTTTCCCTGTCTTTCTCCCTACTCTTCCTCTCACCTTCTCGTCTTTGATCTGCAGCTTCCTCCCATGCAATAATTTTGTTCCATCCCTCCTTCATCATTTTCCACTCATCATTTTTGTTTTTCTTTTTAATAGATTCTCTTAATTTTGACAATGATGGTCTGTTTATTTGGCCGTCGAATCCATGTTTTGTAATCCATGTGTCTAAATATGAGACATGTGTAGGATCTTTTTGTTCCATAAATTTCCAATCTTTGTTACCTAGACGGTCCCGCAGATCCTGCCTTTGTGTCTTACTGTTTGACTTCCCCATTTTTACGTTATTTTTATCTCTTTTTTTTTTTTTTTTTTTTTTTTTTTATAAAGATAAAATTTAGACCAGTGGGGTTTCAACACCTACAGTGTTCTAAACACTGGTTATGTGCTTCTTACGGGACAGCGAATTTAATTTTCCACCAGCCAGTGAGTTCCCTTTCTCCTCCCCGAAGGAAGCGGGAAATCCTTGCCTCTGCCTCTGACCAGTGGTCGCTGTTTACTTTCCCGTAATTTTATATAGAGGAGGATCTAATGACCCGTCACTCTCATTCAGTCACCTTTATTACACTGTCACACTTTTTCACTGGTATTAATTTAGACGCCAGAGGAGCCCGTGCCTCCTAATACAGAGTTTAACTAGTTCGATACTAGAGGATTCTGTTCATCCTTACGGGGTTTAACTGCGTTTAACATTACCTGACATTGTCTAGAATTCTCAGGGTTTTAACATGACTTCCTGTCACTATTCACTGTCCTGTCCGTTTATGTGACTACCTGTCACCACACACACTTATAGTTTTTCAATTAAAATTCTACTCACTCGACCGCTGTCTTCCCTTCACGGATTAGTCTTCAACCTTCCGGATCCCAGCCGGCGGACAGAGCCAGTCCCGTCAAAGGGTCTCAGTACCTTGGCCAAGGATTTTCCTGGTGTCAGTCTCGTCCGCTGGAACCCTTCAGGTATGTTGACCTCCGGCTCGAAGGACCAAAGTAATGTTAGGTTTAAAACCACCTAAACATCATAAAACTGTAACAGAGAAAGACACAACAGTCAAATAAGAGTCAGAGAGTAGAATTCAATTGTTAATGCTCGCGAGGAGTGCAGCACAGAGACAAACTCTTCTAACAATCTCCAAACTGCACTAAACTCTGGCTGCACTCTCGCTCTTTTTATTAGGACGTCATACAGGTGCGGTTGTCAGCATACGTGGCATAAGCAGTTGAGCAATCATAAACAGGTCTTGCAACTACAGTTGAGCAAGATTTGCGACTTCTGGTTTCTGCGACCTCAGGCTACTGGTTTGGGGAAGGTGCGGTCAGGACTTCTCTCCTGGGCTCCATTCTTCAGGCGTTATCTTCAGCCAGCACATGTCGGTTAACCTTTTGTTCTTTCCTGTGGTTGAAACCACATGCGTGCAGTAGAAACATCATTTGGCAACACAGCTTGTAACACAATTTGCAGTACAGCATACTTTCTTTTAGAATCATATTCAATCTTTCCATTACAACTCTCTTTTGCACAAAAGCAATTAATATGATCATATACAAACATTTTCATTCCTTATTATTTATTTCATTCTTTTATTATATCTTTAATTGTTTGATCAGTTGTTTTGGACATCAACTCTTCTGACCTCGCTTTGCGACATCACTTAAGTTCCTCTTTCTCTCTAACTGCAAGGATAAAAACAACTCATGTAATCATTCATTTGTAACATACTTTATCAAGAGGTCATCAAGAAGTCAGCAACAGACTTCTAACAGATACAATGAGTTCATTTCTATTACTAAAGTATTAATAAAAGAATGTATAATAAAGGAATATAGAATAAAAGAATGTATAATAAAAGAATGTGTGATAACTAACATATCCATATATACATAAATCCAACAGCTTCTGTGTGGCGGCGTACCAAATATCACCCCTTCGCCATGAAATTATACTCAACAAAAATATAAACGCAACACTTTTGGTTTTGTTCCCATTTTGTATGAGATGAACTCAAAGATCTAAAACTTTTTCCACATACACAATATCACCATTTCCCTCAAATATTGTTCACAAACCAGTCTAAATCTGTGATAGTGAGCACTTCTCCTTTGCTGAGATAATCCATCCCACCTCACAGGTGTGCCATATCAAGATGCTGATTAGACACCATGATTAGTGCACAGGTGTGCCTTAGACTGTCCACAATAAAAGGCCACTCTGAAAGGTGCAGTTTTATCACACAGCACAATGCCACAGATGTTGCAAGATTTGAGGGAGCGTGCAATTGGCATGCTGACAGCAGGAATGTCAACCAGAGCTGTTGTTCATGTATTGAATGTTCATTTCTCTACCATAAGCCGTCTCCAAAGGCGTTTCAGAGAATTTGACAGTACATCCAACCAGCCTCACAACCGCAGACCACATGTAACCACACCAGCCCAGGACCTCCACATCCAGCATGTTCACCTCCAAGATCGTCTGAGACCAGCCACTCGGACAGCTGCTGAAACAATCAGTTTGCATAACCAAAGAATTTCTGCACAAACTGTCAGAAACCGTCTCAGGGAAGCTCATCTGCATGCTCGTCGTCCTCATCGGGGTCTCGACCTGACTCTAGTTCGTCGTCGTAACCGACTTGAGTGGGCAAATGCTCACAATCGCTGGCGTTTGGCACATTGGAGAGGTGTTCTCTTCACGGATGAATCCCGGTTCACACTGTTCAGCGCAGATGGCAGACAGCGTGTGTGGCGTCGTGTGGGTGAGCGGTTTTCTGATGTCAATGTTGTGGATTGAGTGGCCCATGGTGGCGGTGGGGTTATGGTATGGGCAGGCGTCTGTTATGGACGAAGAACACAGGTGCATTTTATTGATGGCATTTTGAATGCACAGAGATACCGTGACAAGATCCTGAGGCCCATTGTTGTGTCATACATCCAAGAACATCACCTCATGTTGCAGCAGGATAATACACGGCCCCATGTTGCAAGGATCTGTACACAATTCTTGGAAGCTGAAAATTTCCCAGTTCTTGCATGGCCGGCATACTCACCGGACATGTCACCCACTGAGCATGTTTGGGATGCTCTGGACCGGCGTATACGACAGCGTGTACCAGTTCCTGCCAATATCCAGCAACTTCGCACAGCCATTGAAGAGGAGTGGACCAACATTCCACAGGCCACAATTGACAACCTGATCAACTCTATGTGAAGGAGATGTGTTGCACTGCATGAGGCAAATGGTGGTCACACCAGATACTGACTGGTATCCCCCCCAATAAAACAAAACTGCACCTTCAGAGTGGCCTTTTATTGTGGACAGTCTAAGGCACACCTGTGCACTAATCATGGTGTCTAATCAGCATCTTGGTATGGCACACCTGTGAGGTGGGATGGATTATCTCAGCAAAGGAGAAGTGCTCACTATCACAGATTTAGACTGGTTTGTGAACAATATTTGAGGGAAATGGTGATATTGTGTATGTGGAAAAGTTTTAGATCTTTGAGTTCATCTCATACAAAATGGGAGCCAAACCAAAAGTGTTGCGTTTATATTTTTGTTGAGTGTATGTTCTTCCTTTTGACGGATTACTTTTGTCATATCATCATGAAAATTGATACACCGGTCAAGCATTACAACCTCCTACAATTCATAGGGGCCTCGCCCATGGGCGGGTCAAAGTGCCTCAATAGCGCCCCCTTGAAAATTTCAAAAAACCCCTCCCCATAGGGTTTTTTTTGGAGTAGGCAGATGAAAATTGGTACACATGTGTGACTTGCATAGACGTACAAAAAGGTCTCTTGCACCATGAGTCTACTCCAAACAGGAAGTCGGCCATTTTGAATTTTCTTCTCATTTTGAAATGATTTCCACATGTTGTATTTGAACGAACTCCTCTTAGGGATTTTGCCCAATGCACTTCAAATTTCTTTGACAACATCCAAAGATGATACTGACCAAAAGTTATCGAAAGCTTTTCTCTATGTTGAAGGGTGTGGCCGCTATGGTGCCACCATTTTGACCCTTTGCCATGGAACATCAAATCATGATAACTCCTTCATGCTTTGTCTGATTGACTTGAAACTTCACATGTATGATGACGGTTGGCTCCTGAACACACCCAGCCCCTGTGTTTGTACACTGAGTGCCCCCTAGTGGATGAACAATCAACATGTCATAACTCCTTGATTCATTGTATGATTTGTTTAACTGTGTGATGAGTTGTTGCCCCTGCATGCACATGCCCACATGTGGTCACAAGACAACACATTGCCTGGGTAGGCGGTCGGAATGAGGGCCCGTATATGACTGCTTGCAGTCCTAGTGAGGGCCCGAGTAGGCAACGTCCTATGAGGACCCTAATGTAATTGGGCTGTTTATTATTATTATTATTATTATTATTATTATTATTATTATTATTATTATTATTATTGCCACTTTTGAAATCAAAATTTCGGCCTCTTCCCATGCTCAAAAACTCACCAACCTTTCCACAGTCGTCCGGCCGGATCCAAAATTCGATATTTTGGGGTTGTCACACATGGTCGCAGAAAAATTGCAAAATAGCGACCCCGAGAAATATTCAAAAACCCCTCCGCATTGGGCTTTTTTCGTCGTAGCCTCACGAAATTCGGTACACATATTTACCATGCCAGGACGCACAAAAAAGTCTCTTACTGTCATGGTGAAATATCGACAGGAAGTCAGCCATTTTGATTTTAAGTTTCAATTTTGAGCAACTTTTTGCCATTTTTGGCCATTTCCACTACTTACATTTGAACGATCTCGTCCTAGGGATTTCATCCGATCATCTTCAAATTTGGTCAAAATCATCACAACACAATGGTGATCAAAAGTTAGCAAAAGATTCTAATTAAGTCAAAAGGCGTGGCTGCTAGGGGTCGTCAAACTTTGGCAAGCTTTTCGGAGCACGCCATTTCACTTCGAACGGCTGTCACACCCACATACTTCATCATAGATCCTTCAACGTTGCTGGACATGATGAGGGCTCCGCCCTGAACGTCTACATATCTTAAGTTCCCACCTGCGCCATAGCACCCCCCCGGTGGTAGCGGGAAAGGTACTATTTTTACTTTAAGAGGTCCTGATGTCACATACTTAACCCAATCAACTTCATTCCACTTCTAAAACATGCAGAACAAATTGGTGAACATAGGCGATGAACGCCGTGAAGTGTGGCGGCGTGCCGAATATTGACCATTCGCCATGAAATTACGTTCTTCCTTTTGACGGCTTTACTTTTGTCACATCATCATGAAAATTGATACACAGGTCGAGCACGACAACCTCTTACAATTCATAGGGGCCTTGCCCATGGGCGGGGCAAAATGCCTCAATAGCGCCCGCCCCCATGAAACATTCAAAAACCCTCTACATAGGGGTTTCTTGGGAGTAGGGAGATGAAAATTGGTACACATGTGTGACTTGCATAGACGTACAAAAAAGTCTCTTGCACCATGGGTCTACTCCAAACAGGAAGTCGGCCATTTTGAATTTTCTTCTCATTTTGGTGTGATTTCCACATGTATTTGAACAAACTCCTCCTAGGGATTTTGTCCAATGCACTTCAAATTTATTCCACATCACCCACAGACGATACTGACCAAAAGTTATCGAAAGCTTTTCTTTATGTCGAAGTGTGTGGCCGCTATGGCGCCGCCATTTTGACCCTTCGCCATGGAACATTATACTTAAACAGGTACTGATGTCACATACTTTACACCATCAACTTCCTTCCACTTCTAAAACATGCAGAACAAGTTGTTGAACATAGGCGATGATCGCCGTGAACTTACGAGTAACGGCTTCTGTGTGGTGGCGTACCGAATATCGCCCCATTCGCCATGAAATTACGTTCTTCCTTTTGACGGCTTTAATTTTGTCATATCATCATGAAAATTGATACACAGGTCAAGCATACCAACCTCCTACAATTCATAGGGGCCTCGCCCATGGGCGGGGCAAAGTGCCTCAATAGCTCCTCCTTGAAAATTTCAAAAAGACCTCCCCATAGGGGTTTTTTTGGAGTAGGGAAATGAAAATTGGGACACATGTGTGACTTCCATAGACGTACAAAAAAGTCTCTTGCACCATGAGTCTACTCCAAACAGGAAGTCGGCCATTTTGAATTTTCTTCTCATTTTGAAATGATTTCCAGATGTTGTATTTGAACGATCTCCTCCTAGGAATTTTGTCCAATGCACTTCAAATTTCTTTGACAGCATCCAAAGATGATACTGACCAAAAGTTATTGAAAGCTTTTCTCTATGTTGAAGGGTGTGGCCGCTATAGTGCCGCCATTTTCACCCTTTGCCATGGAACATCAAGTCATGATAACTCCTTCATGCTTTGCCTGATTGACTTGAAACTTCACATGTATTATGACAGTTGGCCCCTGAACACACACAGCCCCTCTGCGTGTACACTGAGTGCCCCCTAGTGGATGAACAATCAACATGTCATAACTCCTTGATGCATTGTGTGATTTGTTTAAAATTTTAACTGTGTGATGAGTGGTTGCCCCTGCATGCACATGCCCACATGTTGTCACAAGGGCACCCACTGGCCTGGGTAGGCGGTTGTGCGGAACGAGGGCCCGTATATTACTGCTTGCAGTCCTAGTTATTATTATTATTAATATTATTATTATTATCACTTTTGAAATCGAAATTTCGGCCTTTTCCCATGCTCAAAAACTCACCAACCTTTCCAAAGTCGTCCAGCCGGATCCGAAATTCGATATTTTGGGGGCGTCGCACATGGTCGCAGCAAAATCGCGAAATAGCGCCCCCTAGAAATTTTCAAAAACCCCTGCGCTTTGGGCTTTTTTCGTCATAGCCTCACGAAATTCGGTACACATATTTAACATGCCAGGATGCACAAAAAAGTCTCTTACTGTCATGGTGAAATATCGACAGGAAGTCGGCCATTTTGATTTTAAGTTTCGATTTTGAGCAAATTTTTGCAATTTTTGACCATTTCCACTACTTACATTTGAAGAAACTCGTCCTAGGGATTTCATCCGATCGTCTTCAAATTTGGTCAACATCATCACAACACAATGGTGATCAAAAGTTATCAAAAGATTCTAATTAAGTCAAAGGGCATGGCTGCTAGGGGTCGTCAAACTTTGGCGAGCTTTTTTGACCCTTTGCCATGGAACATCAAGTCATGATAACTCCTTCATGCTTTGCCTCATTGACTTGAAACTTCACATGTACGATGACGGTTGGCCTCTGACCACACCCATCCCCTCTGTTTGTACTCTGAGCACCTCCTAGTGGATGAACAATCAACATGTCATAACTCCTTGATGCATTGTGTGATTTGTTTAAAATTTTAACTGTGTGATGAGTGGTTGCCCCTGCATGCACATGGCCACATGTGGTCACAAGGGCACCCACTGGCCTGGGTAGGCAGTCACGCAGAATGAGAGCCCATATATGACTGCTTGCAGTCCTAGTTTATATTTATTTTTCATAAATTTGCAAAAAAAAAAAAAAAAAAAATGTCATTATGGGGTATTGTGTGTAGAATTTTGAGTTTAAAAAAATCTATTTTGGAATAAGGCTGTATCATGAAAAAATGTGGAAAATATGAGGCTGTTAAATACTTTCTGGATGAACTGGAACTGGAACTCAAGTTTTTTATGCTAAACTCTGGATGTTGATATCTTGCTTGCCCAACCATAAATGGGTTATGATGTGGACTGTCTGCAAGACTGGGGTGACCTTGGTGGGATTAATGATGCCTGATACCAAACAAGGTTGGTCAAGTTTGTGACTCATTTTTTCTGCCAGTTTTTAGTGACCATTCAAGTTACTGCAAGCTTTGCCACTTCCCTGTTTGTCTCATTTAATAGGACTGAAGCCTCTGGCATGATTGTGATCACTAAGAGATGACATATTGCTTAAGAGTTTGACAAATTTGCTGTTTTAATTCTGATTTATCACATTGCAATCAGATGAATGATATCCATGCCCCAAAGTCTCTCACTATATTGTCCTTGACATTAATAAAATTATGTAAAAATGTTTTACTCTTGCTCTGATGTGCTTGCAACCTCACGTGGGTGAGAAACTGCTGATATTTGCAAAAGTAGAGAAGTAAGATGGATTGAAATGGCAACGTATCTCAGATATTGCAGCAAGATGGAAAAAACAGTGTGGTCAGCATGTGCAGAGTCTACAGATGGATTTTTATTACCAACACCACAGAGGTTGTGCTTTGGCCAATTTGTTCACAGAATTACTGGAAATTTATAAGCCACTTTAACTTGGTGCCATTAGCTTGCTTTCCATTACAGATTTGTGCAAAAGTTTAACTGCATTTTCAGGATGTTGGCAAAGCACGATAGTGAAATAACATTTCTATTTACTGATATTATTATTAACCGATGGGTTTTGTCTTCTTGTGATAACTGTCCTCCTAGCGAGGCTATCACAAGAACTTTTAATCTAATTATAGTGGCAAAATGGTAAATCCTGCTAAATATTGATCTTTTAATGTTTTGTTTGTGTTTATGAAATCCAGTATTGTCATCATGTCATTTTTTATGGCCCTGTCACAACTTGACGATTTAGCCTATGTATGCTAATGTATGAGAAATACGCTGGCATATGTCCAATAGGTTATGGGTATGTTTTGTGTAAGTTAAGAGGACATTGTTAGTATGCTGCTGTACATTGTAGTGCAGTGAGTTCATTAAAAAAAAGGGCATGCACAGTATTTTTGACACATGCCAATGTATGGTTCATACCATAGGTGTCAACCTGACTCAAGAAAGGGCAATGAGGGTGCAGGTTTCTTTGTAACCACCAACTGATTTCATTGTTGAACTTATCCCGTCTGGTCATCCCATCTGATGTTACTCAGTGAAATCACCTGGTGGAGTTGGTGGTTACAAAGAAACCTGCACCTTTCTTGACCTTTCTGGAGTCAGGTTGACACCTATGCCATACCTCCCGCACACGTGGGCCATAAGTTGAAGGTAAATTATATAATTGTTGACACATGTTTCTTGTAAGGTACTCATAAGTCAAAATGCATCCATTAATGCTGTCCATTGATTGGCTCAACAACTGAAAGCTGCAGTCCTCATGCAAACAGTTCAGACTGTTTCAAATATTAAAACCATTCACATACTGAGTAAATATAAAGTCTTAGGGCCCCTTCACACATAGTACGAATAAGTACAACTCAGGGCGACTCACGGTGGAACAGCTCGTATGAGCAAACCATGAAAACATCGAGCCAATGGGCAGGTGTGCATGATGCCACTGCAACAGTTCATGTACGCAGAAACACAGTGCGAGCAGTGAAAATAAAAAAAATAAGAAAAATACATGCCACCCGCTGGATTCGAACCTGCACTTTTCAAAAGCTCTGATTGCCAGTCAGAAAATTTTCCACTGAGTTACCACTACTGTCCTGTGAAAGGTGAGGGAAAATGCCTGATGTCAAGAAAGAAATGCAAATATAATAAATAAATAAATAAAACCGCACACCAAATAAAAGCACTGAATTCTATTGAATCCTTCTTATGAAGGGAGGTGATGGTCAAGTGGTTAAGGCATTGGGCCTGAGACTAGAAGATCCTGGGTTCAAATCCCAGCCTGACTGGAAAATCACTAAGGGCCCTTGGGCAAGGTCCTTAATCCCCTATTGCTCCCGGTGTGTAGTGGGCACCTTGTATGGCAGCACCCTGACATCAGGGTGAATGTGAGGCATTATTTTTGTAAAGTGCTTTGAGTGTCTGCTGCAGATGGAAAAGCACTATATAAATGCAGTCCATTTAATTTACCATTTACCATCAAGCGGGCAATACAAGTAAAATCTGTCTGTTCCATTGTGGATGCCCCATGTTCACAGACGTACAGTTATGAAATGATATGAATTAGAATCAGGGCACTCTTATCATGTCCCATCTGCTGCCGGCGTGTCCAGCCGGCCCTGTGCGTGTGTGTCCTGCCTGACATGTGTGTCTTGTGGATGGTGCACCACAGGACAGACACCGCATCATGTGGAACAGAGCTCATGTGGGTGGCGTGACATTCAGATCGCCCGCTGCGTGTTATGGTCTGACGGTCCGTTTCACCTGGGGTAGCCTGTCAATCTGCTCAATGCAGCCCATTGCAACAGCAATATATGGTTTTTTATGTATGTCCACGTGAGGACATACATAAAATGTTCATCAAAACATGGTACGTGTTCCCCAGCCGTGACATCCAGAACCACGGATCTCCACAGCCGCTCCTGTCGGTGGCCACACCCCCTGTCAGTTCAGCGCACACACCAATGTGTCACTGTGTCTCAATGTGTCACTGTGTCTGTTTGCAAAGCCACATTCGTGGAGAACTTAGACAATTTCACATCCAGCTCGACAGTGACTGTCTGCTGTCTGTTGCCGTGTTAATAGCACGAGTGGCCACACATCTTCTAAGTACCATGCGAGCGGTGTTAGATGTTTGTATGTGTCAGCTGGAGTTTGGCCGAGACCTGCCATGAGAGGGTTCGATGGGCTCACAGCGCACACACTGTCTTTCAGCCATGGTGTGTGCAGACAGTTGTAGCAACAGGTGTATGAGGCATTGGAAGTGATTTTACACATATTGCATACGATTCCTGCTTCATGCGCACTTCATGCGCAATTCAACCAAGGGCCCTTAATCTTGCCTGTTCATTTCAGTCAGAGTAATCATCACAGCTGGATGGAAACCTACGCACATAAAGTGTCCCGATTTTGGAAAACAACATATGAAATACTTGTTATGGCTGAAGAAACATAGCATTTTAAAAGCTGTCTCTCTGTGTTTGTCTGCTCCTGGTGCGTTTCTTAGCCTGAATCAGATGTTAATAAATACGTTAGAAATGTTATGGATTCCAAATGCTTGAACCCATGGTGATACGTTTGCATTCCCGCTAAGGTTATGTCACATCAGGTTTTACAGGAGCAATGACGATCATAATATAATTCATAATTCATTTTTATTGTGTAAAAGTATACAAAAAGTATATATAAGCACACATCATACATTTTGATACAATACTACAAAGAAACTCCAAAAATAGATGACCTACAAATGTAACTGCACGACATTCCAATATTAATTATAAAGTTTATGAATATGTTAACAGATGGAGACTGTACTGCATATTCTGGATGACTGTTCCATAAACAAACTGTTCTGTTACTAAAAAAGAATTTCCTAATATTACGTCTAGTTCTGTTTACTTCAACACTATAAGGGTGGCCCCTCAAACCTGCATAATGTCTTAAAGTAAAGAAAATTCTGAACTCTAACGATTCAAAACCATGCATAATTTTATACATTTCTAGTAGATCTCTAATTCTTCTGTTTTCTAAGATAGTAATACCTAATTCTCTAAGTCTGTCCTCAAATAGCATATGATATAATTCCGGAACTAATTTGGTTACCAGTCTCTGTACCTTTTCTAGGACCTGTTTCTCCCTTTCCAGGTGAGGAGACCAGACCTGGGCACAATACTCAAGATGAGGCCTATGTAATGGGTGTGTGCCTGTCCATGTAATAGTTTACTGCTGACTTGCTGCACTCCCGTTAACCTGTGATAATCTGCATTGTGTTCTTGGCTGTGCTTTGTGTAAAGGAAGAAGGGACCAGACACAGGTTGACACTGGAGGCACTTTTACTGGAGCTCTCGCCTCAGGCTGCACAAATGAAAAGTGATACAAAATCCTGGTCAACATACAGTCTCTCCATACACAGTGGTTCATCAGCCCCTCCTCTCACGTAGTGAAACACGGACTGCATAAATTGTGTATATAATTCACACTGTTTTACAACACTATAAATAAACATATTCTTAAAAAAAAATAATTACAATAAAATAAAATAGTGCCCAGTGTATAACATGTAAAACAACAAAACCGTGTACATTGTGTTGCACATACCTGCACAAATGAAAAGTGATACAAAATCCTGGTCAACATACAGTCTCTCCATACTGTCAGGAAAGATGACTTTAAGCTTGCTTTCAGCTTGTTTTCATCTTGGAATATAATACGAGCCATGGAATTAATATATATGCTGTTGGATTAAACTGCACAGTTTTTGGTACCTTCCAGGAGTAAGTGAGGTCATACCGGACTTTTCCGTTGCAAATGGGGAGGCCCACGGAATGAACTCGGTGGTGAAGACGAGGGAATATGTCTAAGAATGATTCTAACATGACAAGTATGATCAAATGAAGTATTAATGTGTTAAAATTAAGAGTTGATTAGAAAATGTATTTTACGAATAAGTGAAATGAATGATTATATGAGTTGTTTTTCATAAAGAGTGCAGAGTCAGAGAAAAAGAGGAAGTGAAGAAGATGTTGCAAGTGAGCAAGAAAATCTGATGTTAAACAACTGATCAAATGATTAAGATGTTGGTAAAAATTAAATGAATAATAAGGAATGAAAATGTTTGTATATGATCATATGAATTGTTTTTATGTGAAAGAGAGTTGTAATGAAATGATTGAATATGATTGATGTGATTTTGAAGAAATGATTTAAAAGAATGAATTCTCAGAAAAGCTGAAGTGTTAACAGAAAAGAGGAACTTGAGAAATAAGTTACTGGTAGGGGCTGTGGAGATTTCCAGTAATGCAGAAGGAGAAGGGAGGAGGTTTTGAGTCAACAGTCTCCCCATGGTAACCAAGATCATCTGAGGATGACTGGAGTCAAGAACATATATAACTTGTTGAAACACCAGAAAACAGGGTTATTCTTCCAGGGAGAGGTGCTGTTGTCACTACTCCCCTGCTACGAGGAGATCACAAGACTTGACCATCTTGTGAGCAGCAATTGGAATTGTGGAGTGAGAGGACTGGAGCCATAAAAGATCATTTCAGAGAGATTTCAACTCCCACTCAGGCCGTCCAGTCACGGAGTAGCAGAACAAAGGAGAATAACCACTGGTCTTAAGTCTGAGTGGGGAATGTTCAACGATTTCTCTCTCAAGGAACATCACCACATACCAGAATGGATTAGATCAACTTTTGGTTGATTGAAGAAGGAATAAATTCTTATGTGGATTAACTTCCTGAAGGATTACAACATCACACAAGTATCATGGTCAGCTAACGATTAATAGCTGATGAAGAGGAAATCAAGTTCATCGAGCTGGGGACCCTAACCTCAAAAACCTCCTTCCCTCACTCCTAGAAAAAATTGTTAAGAAGTCAATCCAGTCCCAGTCAAAGTAAGATCAGTCAGAATTATTGAATTAAAAACAAAAATTTCTGCTAATCATTATTCTAATTATACTTGAATTACTGTTGTGAAATTATCATCATATAACCTATTTTGATTATGTTATTGGCACTTGCAAAACCTGCAATAAATTTCCAAGCATGCAGTTAAAGTGTTAAGGCTCGGACATTGGATTATTGATGCTTCTTAAGGTGTAAAAGTTAAAGTTTATTGGGTGTACAACATCAAAAGGCTCTAAAAGGTTAGTCTGGTTTTTTAATGATAATAACACATCCTGGGGACTCGCTGTACGAGTCACTAAATTTAAAATCTAGCAACATTCCAAGAGCCCTGATCCATAATAGGAGAGCTGCCGTTAACGGGCATGGCCGGTTCATATCCTGGTTCCTGAGAAGGCTATTCGACCGGGGTGCGTGATCAGCTTCAGCGGGGTGGACGTCCGGATGGAGGCAGTGAGCAGCTAGACGAATCTCCTCGCCACCAGCTTGAACAGCCTTTGTGCAGCCCTGCCGGGTAATACCCGTGGAGACACAAAGGTCGGACCCCAGAGACGGAGAGCTGGTTTTGTACACAAACACACTCATCGGAGGGTGAGCGTGTGCCGTGTATCTAAAAAGCGGTATCTGACAATACACAGTGGTTCATCAGCCCCTGTTAGCACATAAAAAAACACTGCAGCTAGCTTGTTGCATGTGCTTCCAGAAAAACCCCAAAAGTTGGTCCACACAGCCACACGTTTCTCAAAACTGCATGTCAACATTGTACCACAGCAGATTCATTCTACATGCAAATTAAATACATAAATGCTCAAATTACTAATAAATTTGGCAGGAGCATTAAGATACATACCTCCTCTCACGTAGTGAAACACGGACTGAGGGAGGAGCTGCCGCAGCAGTCACGTACACAGTCTCTTAAAGCGACAGTACAGTGCAACACTCAATACATGGAAACCACAACAAAAAACCAGAACTCACCTCTAAACATTAAATGAACATAAAACATAAAGGATTTGGTGAAGTTCACATATATATACACATGTATAAAAATTTTTTTAAAAATAAATTCTTTACATCGTTACACCTACCAAAACATTTGTACAGTACTAAAAATTAGGTTTTGTCAATACAAGTGAAGCAACGCTTAATCATTCCCAGCATTCGGTTTGTCTTTGCTGAAGCATTTGCTATATACTTTGAAAATGACAGACTGTCTGTAATTAAGACACCAAGGTCTTTTTCTTCAGTTTCCACCTGAAGGGGCACCTCTTTCAAAAAGTATCTATATTTAGGGTTTTTCTTACCCACATGCAACACCTTACACTTGGACTAATTAAAACACAAAAGCCATTCACATGTCCATTCAACTAGCTTATCAATATCTCCTTCTAAAATTTGTGAATCAACCAAAGACAAAATCGGGTGATAAACCTTTGTATCATCAGCAAATATTTTACATTTTGTTTGTAATACCCCAGGTAAATCATTTATGAAGACTATAAAGAGTAACGGGCCTGTAACAGACCCTTGGGGGACTCCACTTGATACATTCATCCAACTTGATTTTGAAACATTAACACATACTCTCTGCCTCCTGTCTGTAAGGAAATCCTCAATCCAGTTTAACAGATTACCAGCCACACCATATTTTCTCAATTTATACATCAGTCTAGCATGTGGGACAAAATCAAAAGCCTTTCTAAAATCTAAATACAACACATCAAAGGGTCTCCCTTCATCATACAACTTGGTCCATTCTTCTAGAGTAACTAACAAATTTGTGAGACATGATCTGCCCTTTTTAAAACCATGTTGTTCACTACATAGCTTATTGTCAAGAAAAGATACAATCCTGTGTCTGACTAATTTTTCACAGAGTTTACACACCTGTGAAGTTAAACTAACTGGTCTGTAGTTACCTGTTATACCTCTATCACCTTTTGTGAAAATTGGTGTTGCATTTGCACACAGTAAGTTTGCAGATCAATATGTGCTTGTTGAAAATCTATTTGCATAGTGACACACTGTTGTTGTTGAAATATTATATTTGCACAGAAAAGTGTTGTTATCTTGAAAGATGTACAGTAGTGTTCAGAATAATAGTAGTGCTATGTGACTAAAATATGAATCCAGGTTTTGAGTATATTTCTTATTGTTACATGGGAAACAAGGTACCAGTAGATTCAGTAGATTCTCACAAATCCAACAAGACCAAGCATTCATGATATGCACACTCTTAAGGCTATGAAACTGGGTGTTCACAATAATAGTAGTGTGGTGTTCAGTCAGTGAGTTCGTCAATTTTGTGGAACAAACAGGTGTGGATCAGGTGTCCCCTATTTAAGGATGAAGCCAGCACCAGTTGAGCATGCTTTTCTCTTTGAAAGCCTGAGGAAAATGGGACGTTCAAGACATTGTTCAGAAGAACAGCGTAGTTTGATTAAAAAGTTGATTGGAGAGGGGGAAACCTATACGCAGGTGCAAAAAATTATAGGCTGTTCATGAACAATGATCTCCAATGCTTTAAAATAGAAAAAAAAACAAACAAACAAACAAACAAAAAAAAAACAGACGCGTGGAAGAAAATGGAAAACAACCATCAAAATGGATAGAAGAATAACCAGAATGGCAAAGGCTCACCCATTGATGAGCTCCAGGATGATCAAAGACAGTCTGGAGTTACCTGTAAGTGCTGTGACAGTTAGAAGACGCCTGTGTGAAGCTAATTTATTTGCAAGAATCCCCCCGCAAAGTCCCTCTGTTAAATAAAAGACGTGCAGAAGAGGTTACAATTTGCCAAAGAACACATCAACTGGTCTAAAGAGAAATGGAGGAATATTTTGTGGACTGATGAGAGTAAAATTGTTCTTTTTGGGTCCAAGGGCCACAGACAGTTTGTGAGACGACTCCCAAACTCTGAATTCAAGCCACAGTTCACAGTTCAGTTCAGTGAAGACAGTGAAGCATGGTGGTGCAAGCATCATGATATGGGCATGTTTCTCCTACTATGGTGTTGGGCCTATATATCGCATATCAGGTATCATGGATCAGTTAGGATATGTCAAAATAATTGAAGAGGTCATGTTGCCTTATGCTGAAGAGGACATGTCTTTGAAATGGGTGTTTCAACAAGACAATGACCCCAAGCACAAGAGTAAATGAGCAAAATCTTGGTTCCAAACCAACAAAATGAATGCCTCGCAGATGTAAAGAGATCATGAAAAACTGTGGTTATACAACTAAATACTAGTTTATGATTCACAGGATTGCTAAAAAAAGCAGTTTGAACACCCCCTTATCTACTTTTTTTACTAATAGCCCAATTTCATAGCTTTAAGAGTGTGCATATCATGAATGCTTGGTCTTGTTGGATTTGAGAGAATCTACTGAATCTACTGGTACCTTGATTCCCATGTAACAATAAGAAATATACTCAAAACCTGGATTAATCTTTTTAGTCACATAGCGCTACTACTATTCTGAACACTACTGTAACAGCAGGCTTACCAGTCAGCCACCAACCCAAGGTCTTGTTTTTTTTTACGTCTTTCAAGATTGACCCAGTTAGCTACATAGCCTAAGCATGACATGATATTTTTTGATCCTGTAAGCACAAACAGGGGAAGACCACTTCTTTGCCAAACCTGGGAGGGAATCCCCCTCAGTAGATAGACAAGAATGGCCTTGGGGTAAGAGTCCATCTTAACCTGGGAGTGATTCTCCCTCAGTAGGAGGACTAACGGGATTCCAGGGTAAATGTAAACATAAAATATGAATAAGATCCCTAGATAAGGGTACGAGAACACTGGTATAGTTTTTTATACAGCGTGGGTGGTTTCCTGTAATGGAGTCTTATTAAAACTCTGTCAGATACCTTGATCAACAGCAGAGGCTGGAGGATAATTCCTGGGTTGACAGAGTGACCCATTACAGTCCTGTGGGGAAGCAAGGGTCGGCATACGTAGTCAGCGGGATTTTTACAGAGCCTTTGGACAGTTCATAAGTATGAGAATTAAAACATGGTGGACTGGAATTGTGCGTGCAGACGGAATTGCTCCATTCTCACTCTGACCTAACTGTGTGTAATAATTTTTTGCCGACTAACTCATCATGATGGACAAACAGCTATTTAGAAGACTGTAACACTGGTTCTTTAAGGATCAGTGTTAAAGTGATGACTTTGACAAACTAATTATAGAATATACCACAGATGTCTGTTGTTGTGTGTGTGACTAACAATGGGTGTGTGTCCAGTGTGAACAGCAAGGTTGAGAAAAAAAAAAAAACTCTTTAAGGAAATTCTGGGATAAACCAATTAATGAAATTTTCATCTGAATATGATCCAGATTATGGATTTTGTGGACATTTGTATTTAATATTGAAAAGCCCCATTGTTGTACATTTTACATTATATCTCAATCAAAAGTCACTCAGTCACTCTCATTTTTCTGTTATGGATTCAGCTACACCGCCAAAATTGGATGGAGATTACACTTTTAAGCCTGTTAGTCTCACTTCCAGTTATCAGTCAGAAACCAATAGCCAAAAAGCAATGACAAATTATGCATAGCAATGTCCTGTGAAAATTAGCAGAAAAGAATTCAGAAACTGAAAATGTTGAAAGCAAACCTGACAACACCAGACAATGCTTTTATTCAAGTGCATGAACTAAATACAGCCTCCTGACATTTGATGACTTACGAAAAGTCACTTCTAACAGGACTTTGACTTTGACATTTTTTTCCAAGGTAACATTTTGTGGAATTTGAAACTAGTGTTGGTGGAGATTTGGGCGCTACGAGTGCTGTGCTCTAGTTTTCAATAAAACTCCTGCTGCATCTTTCAAACTATAGATTTGTGTTATCTGTACAGACAGTTTTCAAATGACCAAGAGCTGAATGACCAAAAGTAAACAAGCAGAATTTGATTTCATTTTCTGCAGGTGGTTTAAAGTTATAAATGTAAAGAAAAAAATGTCCTTGCCTATGTGGTTTCTTTCTTCCTGCGGTGAATAAGATGCAGCAAAATGAAGATGCATTCAAATTCCTGCTGTCATTTTGATGAAAACCCATCTTATGCACTTCATTGCTAGTGTGACCATCTTTCATCTCCCCTACAGCCTGAGCTCCTGGCAGTTCCAAGATTTAATGGCAACATGTGCAGGATCTGTGATGGCTCTCCAAATCCTGATGACAGGTCCAATTGTTGCTTCTCAGCAAGACGTAGACCTGAGCTGGAGAAGGCTCTTAAAGGGAAAGAAAAAGATGGATTATGGGACTAAAATAGAGCTGTGCACCTGTCATCTAACATTTTCCAGCACAGACACTCTTGGATCCTATGACCACACGAAATGTCACATGCTGGGATCATTGCTCCCACTTGGTTGCTTTTATTTTTTTGCTGAATTACTGAAAACAACAAGAAACAAAAAAAACTATATATAAAAAAAAAAACATTGAGCAATACCATAGTGTGGCAACATCAGATTATAATTTGAGAGATGTTTGTGTGTTTGTTTCACTACTTCTCTGAAGTGCTTAAGCCATTTCCCGTCAATCTGGATGGCATGTGCCAAATGTGGATGGCATGTGCCAAAAAACACACTTTAGGTCCCCTTCACACACAGTACGAATGTGGTTGAATTGCGCATGATGCAAGAATCGTATGCAATACATGTAAAATTGGAGCTTCCTCCAATGCCTCGCACGCCTGTTGCTACAACTATTTGCGCACACCAGCGGCTGAAAGACAAGAGTGTGCACTGTGCGAGCCCATCGAAACCTCTACTGGCAGGTTTTGGCCAAGTTCCAGCTGACACACTTGAACATCTAACACCATTCATGTGGCATTTAGAAAATGTGTGGCCATTTGTGCTATTAACACGACAACAGACAGCAAACAATCACTTTTGAGCTGGATGTGAAATTTGTCCAAGTGCTTTATGGCTGTGGCTTTACAAACGTTGGTGTGTGTGCTGAACTGACAGGGGGTGTGTCTGCTGACAGGAGCAGCTGTGGAGAGCTCTGGTTCTGGACATCCCAACTGGAGAACACATATTGTGTTTGGACGGACATGAACTAACAAGTGTTCATATTGACACGTGTGTCTGCTTGCTGTCCTCACATGGACATAAAAACATTTATCGCTGTTGCAATGGGATGCAGCAAGTGCGCTGCGCACATTGACAGACTACCCCAGGTGAAACGGACCATCAGATCATAACATGCAGTGGATGATCTGAATGTCACGTCACCTATGTGAGCTCTGTTCCACATGACGCAGTGTCTGTCCTGCAGTGCACTGTCCACAAAACGCATGACAGGGGCTGGCTGGACATGCCGCCAGCAGATGTGGACATGATAAGAGTGCACTGCTTCTCATTCAAACAGACGGATCATAAATGTGTTGGCACACATATGTCAATCAATCAATTTTTTTTTTATATAGCGCCAAATCACAACAAACAGTTGCCCCAAGGTGCTTTATATTGTAAGGCAAGGCCATACAATAATTATGTAAAACCCCAACGGTCAAAACGACCCCCTGTGAGCAAGCACTTGGCTACAGTGGGAAGGAAAAACTCCCTTTTAACAGGAAGAAACCTCCAGCAGAACCAGGCTCAGGGAGGGGCAGTCTTCTGCTGGGACTGGTTGGGACTGAGGAAGAGAACCAGGAAAAAGACATGCTGTGGAGGGGAGCAGAGATCGATCACTAATGATTAAATGCAGAGTGGTGCATACAGAGCAAAAAGAGAAAGAAACAGTGCATCATGGGAACCCCCCAGCAGTCTACGTCTATAGCAGCATAACTAAGGGATGGTTCAGGGTCACCTGATCCAGCCCTAACTATAAGCTTTAGCAAAAAGGAAAGTTTTAAGCCTAATCTTAAAAGTAGAGAGGGTGTCTGTCTCCCTGATCTGAATTGGGAGCTGGTTCCACAGGAGAGGAGCCTGAAAGCTGAAGGCTCTGCCTCCCATTCTACTCTTACAAACCCTAGGAACTACAAGTAAGCCTGCAGTCTGAGAGCGAAGCGCTCTATTGGGGTGATATGGTACTACGAGGTCCCTAAGATAAGATGGGACCTGATTATTCAAAACCTTATAAGTAAGAAGAAGAATTTTAAATTCTATTCTAGAATTAACAGGAAGCCAATGAAGAGAGGCCAATATGGGTGAGATATGCTCTCTCCTTCTAGTCCCCGTTAGTACTCTAGCTGCAGCATTTTGAATTAACTGAAGGCTTTTTAGGGAACTTTTAGGACAACCTGATAATAATGAATTACAATAGTCCAGCCTAGAGGAAATAAATGCATGAATTAGTTTTTCAGCATCACTCTGAGACAAGACCTTTGTAATTTTAGAGATATTGCGTAAATGCAAAAAAGCAGTCCTACATATTTGTTTAATATGCGCTTTGAATGACATATCCTGATCAAAAATGACTCCAAGATTTCTCACAGTATTACTAGAGGTCAGGGTAATGCCATCCAGAGTAAGGATCTGGTTAGACACCATGTTTCTAAGATTTGTGGGGCCAAGTACAATAACTTCAGTTTTATCTGAGTTTAAAAGCAGGAAATTAGAGGTCATCCATGTCTTTATGTCTGTAAGACAATCCTGCAGTTTAGCTAATTGGTGTGTGTCCTCTGGCTTCATGGATAGATAAAGCTGGGTATCATCTGCGTAACAATGAAAATTTAAGCAATACCATCTAATAATACTGCCTAAGGGAAGCATGTATAAAGTGAATAAAATTGGTCCTAGCACAGAACCTTGTGGAACTCCATAATTAACTTTAGTCTGTGAAGAAGATTCCCCATTTACATGAACAAATTGTAATCTATTAGACAAATATGATTCAAACCACCGCAGCGCAGTGCCTTTAATACCTATGGCATGCTCTAATCTCTGTAATAAAATTTTATGGTCAACAGTATCAAAAGCAGCACTGAGGTCTAACAGAACAAGCACAGAGATGAGTCCACTGTCCGAGGCCATAAGAAGATCATTTGTAACCTTCACTAATGCTGTTTCTGTACTATGATGAATTCTAAAACCTGACTGAAACTCTTCAAATAGACCATTCCTCTGCAGATGATCAGTTAGCTGTTTTACAACTACCCTTTCAAGAATTTTTGAGAGAAAAGGAAGGTTGGAGATTGGCCTATAATTAGCTAAGATAGCTGGGTCAAGTGATGGCTTTTTAAGTAATGGTTTAATTACTGCCACCTTAAAAGCCTGTAAGCCATATGTATGTATTTAGGTTCTGGAATTGTCCAGGTGACACAAAATTTGCAGAATCTCAATCATGAGTGTCAAAATTTTAAGTTTATCACCCTGATTTGCACATACACCACATATGGAGGCAAATTTAAGTGTTTCATTCCAATTTATTCTTTGTTAATAATGACACTATGCAAGTTTAAAATTTGGAAAAGTTCATTTATAGGTCAAGTGTAGCTGTTGCATCTCCTTTTCTGCACTTTTTTAGAAAAAGAAATGTGTCCTACAGTGCATCAACGCAAGCAAAAAACTCTGCTTTGATTGAAGATATTTTAATATGTAACTCAGGTTGTAAAATTTGAAGAACTTTTTAATTATTAATTTAACTGCATGCCAGGAAACATTTAAAGCTTGAAAGTACCTGCAGACCTTTTATCTACCAATTAATCAATGAAATAATGGGAGTAAAACACAGCTCAAGCAGCCAATTGTCCAATTACTTCTTTAATTATAACTACTTATTATGGGCTTGCTTTCAAATTGGGATCTGGTTAAAAAGGTATTTTATGGCCTTGGTGAAGATATGGGCTAAATCTCTAAGCGTTTATTTGTTTTTATTCAATGTAAAAACAAGTGTATGTTGGGTAGGATTTGAAGCGTCAGAGTATTATTTTCATTTGAGAAACCTACTATTTCTATTGACAGTTTTGTGTTTGTCTCCTCCCAGTAATTCAGATTCAGATTCAGATTCAATTTATTATTATACCCTTGGGTAAAATTAGTTTACAGTGAGTGAGTCATCTCGTTTGGTAAACACAGAACAAGACAAAGCAACAACAGTGCTAAAAAGCTAAAAGAACCACGAGGATGGCCCCAAAGTAGAATAAAAGCAAGATGAATTAAAACATCAGTAGATAAAAAGTTTAAAAACATATCATACTGAACCAAAAGGATAAAACTAAATAAATAAATAAAAATAAAAATGTGCTGTTCATAAAAACAAGGTAAAAAAGACTATACAAAAAATAAATACAAAAGTTATATTAAGTTTCTGTTACTTGTTTACAGCACTGATGGCTGCTGGTACAAAACTGTTTTTGTAGCGTTTAGTTTTACAAGCTGGTACCCTGAACCTCTGACCTGAGGGGAGCAGCTGAAACTCACTATAAAGATGGTGGGAGTCGTCTCTCAAAATGGAACCAGCGTCCTCTATACCTGTTTGATATACAGGGATTCTGGCTGAAGCTGAGACTCTCCAATCAGCTTGCTTGACCATTTCACAATTTGGTTTAAACAATTTTTGTTTTTGAGGGACATACTTCCAAACCATGAAACAAGACAGAAGGATAAAACTGATTCTATAAAAGCATGATAAAACAAGGTCAGCACGGTTCTATCAATGTTAAAAGTGGACAGTTTTCTCAGACAGTAGAGGCGCTGGCGTCCCTTTTTGTACACAGCGTCACAGTTTGCCTCAAAGTTCAGTTTGTCATCAATGACAGTTCCTGTTATGTGTCGGACGCAGCTCGGAGAACCGACCAGCGTTTGAAGGACCCAGTATGAAATAAGCAGAGCACGGTACAAAGGCTAACTGAATTTAATACATAACAGTGATACAAAAAATAACAAAAGAAAGTGCGGTCTGGCGTGGTGCGCTCCCAGCAGCGCTAACGGTCCGGAGCCAGAAGCTGTTCGGACCCAAGGACCCCGCCGACACCCCCCAGGTGGCCGCAACAAACCGAGTCTGTGATAGAAGGAACCATTATGTGAGTCCACACTCTACACACAGAGAGAACACTTAAAGGTGTACAAACAGCAAACACTTCCTGGCTTGATTACTAATCAGCTTCCCAACCTGCAGGCATGGAACATCCAGTTCACAAAACTCCACTGCAGTGGAAGCCGATACATGACTAACATACAGCTCAATATAAAAAGGTGTGAGGGACACCACATTTACTGACTGTATAAATGTTAGTCACAAAATCTAACGTACCTCAGGAAGTGTGCTGACGAGCGTGAGACCTCACCCCCTCCTCTTTCACAGACCGTGCATCAAACCCTGGACGTTCTCTGCATCCACTGATGATGAGATGGCTCCCGAGATGACGATCTCACCCGTCAGGTCACAAGGTCGAGTCTCTGGCAAATACACACTGTATACTCCAGTCTTAAATGCCACCATGTTCCAATCCATATAGATGCACCTCAGCTGTGAGTCCTGACGAGCCGCAGGTGATCAGGGTGAGGTCCTGATAACCTCAGCAACACAGCCACTCAGTCCCAAATGCAAGCCACCTGGAAGGAAAAACAAAAGACAGAAACAAAAAGGCAGCCAGGCCCCCCAGCCATACAACAGTTCCAAGATATTTATATGTGCTGACACACTCCACTGTCTGACCTTTTAAAACTGTTGCCTCTTGACTAGGAGCACTGTTTTTACGAAAGTCAATAATCATGTCTTTTGTTTTAGAGATGTTCATCTCAAGAAAAGACTTACTGCACCAGTCAAGAAAATCAGTAACAACTGGGCCATGACTCCTATCATTGTCTTTCAGCAGGCTGACAATAACTGTGTCATCTGCATAGTTTAAAATCGTTCTATCCTCTCTGCTGCTACGGCACATATTTGTATAGAGGATGAACAAAAGTGGAGAGAGCACACATCCTTGTGGGGAACTCACTCTCTGTGTCCTGCCAGTTAAAAAATTCAAAATCCAGCCCACAAGATTGTTACTTACTTTAAAATGATCTAAAAGCCTCAAGGCTAACACGTGGGGCTGGATTGTGTTAAAAGCATATGAAAAGTCAATAAATAAAAGTCTTGCATGTGTTCCTTTCCCCTCCAGATGTTAAAAAAGCAAATTTAATAAAGTGACTGTAGCATCTTCTACTCCTCTGTCGGGTCTATAAGCGAATTGCATGGGCTCAAGGTCATGTTCCAGATGTTTCAGATCTTACAAGTTTCTCAAAACATTTCATGACAATCAGTGTTAGTGCAATTGGTCTGAAATCATTGAGGGTCTTGGGAGAACTGATTTTTGGAACAGTGATAATAACAGCATCCTTCCAGACTCTTGGTACGTGCTGCATCTTTAAAGACTGATTAAAAATGTACTGAAAAATAGAGCTCAGCTCTTATACACATGATTTCAGCAAACGGCCACAAATATTATCAGAACCACAGCTTTTGCTTGGTTTGAGGGAACAGAAGGATTTTTCAACATCCTTCTGGGAAATAAACAAGTGCTGATTGTCACACACTTTATGACTCACTTCCTGTATTTCCTGACTTGGCACACACACACACACACACACACACACACACACACACACACACACACACACACACACACACACACACACTAGCAGTAGGCCAATTATGTGCTGGGCTAATTATCGTTTGATAACTGGGTGGCTGATTCCCGGCTGGGCCGATTACAGACCCTGCCAATGGGATAGACTGATTATCGGCCCAGCCGATCGGTCTATTTCTAAGGGCCCCTTTACACATACAACAGTTCGAATTTACGCTCCATGAAAACATTGCACCGACGGGCAGGTATTTACGATCCTGCTGCAAAAGTGTCATGCACGGTCATGCATGGACACAGTGCGAGCAACTGGAGCATGTGTAACTACATTGCGCCGCTCCTGAGGAATAAAGAAAAAATAAAAACCCGCTGGTATGTGTGGAACCACATCACACCACTGCTGTGGAATAAATCAAAAATAAAAACCAGCTGGTACCTGTGGAACCACATCGCGCCACTTCTGTGGAATAAAAAAAAAAAAAAAACATACATGCCACCCACTTCATACCTGGGGCCTCATGTACAAAGACTTGTGTGGACTTTTTACTAAAAGTTGGCGTACGCCAAAACCCAGAATCTGGCGCAAGCACAAATACAGTATATTCAGATGTATTAACGTTTGCGTAGGCATGAATCCACCCACATTCCATTTGTACATCCCACTGAACATGGAACTAAGCGTGGAACCAAACTCCTCTCTCGCCATGACCTATTTAAATATGCAATTTCATGTAAATAGGTCCTTGGAGCAGGGATTCCCCATGACGTCACATCAGGCAACATGAACACAGGAAAGGAAATTATACTATAGATGACTGGAAATTACGTGGGGACATGCAGGGACAGTTTATTCAGTACACTGTTAAACAGATTAATTATGAAAGTGGAAAAATGTTTGTGTGGGCTACGAAGCGTGTGTGTCTGAGGCTGCGCCCACACACTCAGAACAGCGCATACACACTGATGTTAAAAAGGTGAGGTGCGCCTGCGCTGACAGTGTGACATTCACAATTTACACACACGTTTATTGACAAATACTGAACACAGTGCAGCTCACCATCAAGCAGAAATTTAAAAAAGACTGATAATGATAATAAAAACATATATGAATGCACACATGCACAACTATGTCCACGCTGGTTTCCGTTCAGAACACTGTGCAGCCTATTAACAAAAACAAACTCATGTGATGGCGCCTTTATAGCAAAATGCCTGCAGTTAATAGCTCAGATTACATTCAGGAAACCGGCTCTCGACAGCTGGTGGCTTGGTGCAAGCTGGCACACTCCTGACGCATCAGCCAGCTCATGCTGGAATGCTCCTGATGCCAGGAAACGTGGTCAGCACCTGTGTGGGCACAGACAACCCCTGGGTCCTCGCCGTATTGCGCTCTGGGACAGCTGCAGTTCTGTGACTCCAGTCACAGTGGCTTGGTAATCAAAATCGAAAAAATCGAACGGCCATTTCACTGGAGACTTGCACAGGCAGGCAGTTTTGACTTATGGTTATAATTTTAAACAAACTAATTATGGACAACTTATTTAAATTAACGTCTGTCATTTTACAAAGTGAAAATATCAGATATATGTTTTAGTTTTAAAGTAATGCACTAATTTTGAAGGTTTTAGTGTTTAGACACACATGCCACAGTGCATTATGGGTATTAGTTTCCTGACATCAGTGGTTGGCTGGTCAGTACCAGCCCACACAGTACCACACAGTTACCAGTAGATGGCAGAGTTCATGGCAGTGTGAGCAGCCACACATTTGTGAAAAGTGGTGGACTGAACAAAGAATTTTCAGTTTCAAATTGCCTTTTTTTTTCAAATGATAAAAAAAATGACATATTTACAAATACAGATTTATTTGTAAAACCCACCACACGTTTCAGTAACTGTGTGTTATACCCACACCAGCCAACCACTGATGTCAGGAAACTAATTCATATTCATAAGGGGTTAAGGCCTTATGACAGTTTGCATGGTACAACCACAAATGTACTCACTCATTTGTTTCCCACAAATAACCATTTATTCTTCACACATTTACTGAAAATTACAGTTTATTGAAAGGACACAGAAAGGTCAGGTAACACAGAGAAATGTAGCTAGGAGTTACTACTCAGTGCATGGCACATTCTCAGGGAGACGACCCATTGTGAGTCTTTGGCTCTTTGCCTCTGTGGGTGTTAAAGGCAGAAAGAGTGCTGTAATATTAAACACTGAACAGTTGGCCAGCCAACTTGAGCCTCTATATTTTATAATGTGGAGGAGTAAATTAACCTGGCTACAATGAGTAACAAACAATATCCTAAGCTGGGTCATAGTAGTAAGTTGTAGTAGTTTGTCTTCATCAATTGATATATTCATCACAGGATACAGCATCTGACCTCACCAGTGCAAAGGGACTTTTTTCTAGAAAGATCACACATTTAGAAAGCAGTGTCCTTACTTGAAATAAAACTCAAAAGAAAACAACAAATTAACAATCATAAAACAAGTTACCAGTGTAATTGCTACCTTTAAAATAATTTCTAGAATGCATGCCATTTTACTATGGAGAATTTCAGATGATAGTTTGTTGACAATTCCAGTGCCTCAGTTGTTGCAAACAGTGCCGATATGCATTTGTGTCATAGTGTGTGTGTTTGTGTGTGTGTGTGGGGGGGGGGGGGGGGGGGCACACACGTGTTTGTTGTGCGAGTGTGCCGGTGTGTGTGCTCTTAGAAAGATCCTTCAGGCGACGCAGAAGTTCTGCATTCTGGATGGCATGCCGTCCGCTCAGTTGTACGTGTGCAGCTTTGTCTTTTTGCTGCTGCCGCCTCCCTTGGCTTTGTCGCTGTCATCTGCGAGCTTTGTGTCAAGTTTTCCACTCTGTGCTTGGCTCTGTTGCTGTCAGGTTCACAAGATAAAGATTCATAATGAGTAAGAGACTGACATTAGAATGTTCCACAGCAGACAAATGGTGCAATGTGAGCAGGAAATCTTTAAAAACAAAATGATCTCAAAATAATTTCACGATGATATGGAGTATTCCCTCTGGAGTTTTTGTACACAGGATAGCTTTACTCTCATATTTATATTTTAGAGTGTATTAGACCCTTACTTTAAGCCTTTCTCACAACCCACCATATGTGCTGCGACGTCACAAAAACCGTCTGTGAAACATTGGCATTTTCATTGCTGTAGATGTTCAAAAACTGCCTGTGGAGATTTGTTGACATTCATCCATTTTCTTTATACACTTACTCCAATCAAGACTTTCTGGGGCGCTGGAGCCTATCCCAGCAGTCATGGGGCATGAGGTGGGGTACACCATGGACAGGATGCCAGTCTGTCGCAGGGCCAAATACAGACAGACACACCCATGGTCAATTTAAAGTTTCCAATTCACCTAACCTGCATGTCTTTGGATGTGGGAGGAAGCTGAAGCACCCGGAGGGAACCCACGCAAACACAGGGAGAACATGCAAACTCCACAGAGGAAGGTTAACGAAAGGTCTCATGACCTTCTTGCTGTGAAGCAACAGTGCTGACCGCTAAGCCATCGTGCTGCTGGCTTGTTAACATCCATCCATCCATCCATCTTCTACCACTTAGTCCAATTAAGGGTCGCGGGGGGCTGGAGCCTATCCCAGCAGTCATAGGGCGTGAAGCGAGGTACACCCAGGACAGGACGCCAGTCTATCGCAGGGCCACAAATAGACAAACAAACACAGACACACCCACACGCACACCTAAGGACAATTTTAAAGATTCCAGTCCACCTAACCCGCATGTTTTTGGATGGGGGAGGAAACCGGAGCACCCGGAGGAAACCCACGCAAACACGGGGAGAACATGAAAGGCCACGGGAATTGAACCCATGACCTTCTCGCTGTGAGGCAACAGTGCTAACCACTAAGCCACCGTGCTGCCCTTGGTTTGTTAACATGCAAATGAAAATTCTATGGTTCTATGAAAAATCCAAAATGCATACATACAGCTAATACCGCTAGTATGACAAGTCAGTTTGGAGCGACTCATGTAGTGATTTCGAGCTGTATATGTATATATATATATATATATATATATATATATATATATATATATATATATATATATATATATATATATATATACGTATACGAGGTCTGTCCAAAAAGTATCAGACCTTTTTATTTTTTTCAAAAACCTTATGGATTTGAATCATGTGTGCTTACATGAGCCAACCTTGAACCTTCGTGTGCATGTGTGAGTTTTTTCATGCCTGTCGGTTGCGTCATTCGCCTGTGAGCAGGCTATGAGTGAGCACTGGTCCTCCCCCCTCGTTGGATTTTCATTTCGAGGAAAATGTCTGAACGATTGGAGCAGCGCTGAATCAAATTTTTCCAGAAACTGTGAGAGACAGCCAGGTGGAAACCATTCGGAAGATTCAAACGGCTTTTGGTGGCTTTTCAGTCGAGTGAGTATCCGAGGAATTGTGTAAGAGCTGGACATGTCACAACATGTCCTGTGAGACTTCCAACTTCCGCACGTCTTTCATTACAAAATCTCCTGTAACAATGGAATGTGCCGAAAAAGTGCTGATGTCCACCTCTTCTGCAATTTCTCTGGTAGTCAGACGACGTCCCGGATCAACACAGTGTTCACTTTGGAAATGATCTGGTCGTTTCAGCATGTCGATGGCCGATCGGAGCACGGCGCACCCTCTGCCATTGTGCGCCGTCTTTAAACCGGTTGTAACGCTCCTTAATCTGTGTGATGCCCATAGGATCGTCACCGAAAGCCGCCTGAATCTTCCGAATGGTTTCCACCTGGCTGTCTCACAGTTTCTAGAAAAATTTGATGCAGCAAAGCTCCAAATCGTTCCACCTCGCAATGAAAATCCAACGAGAGGGGAGGACCAGTGCACACACAAAGCCTGCTCACAGGCAAATGATGCAACCGAGGGGCGTGAAAAAAAATCACGCATGCGCATGAAGGTTCAAGGTTGGCTCATGCAAGCACACATGATTCAAATCCATATGGTTTTTGAAAAAAATAAAAAGGTCTGATACTTTTTGGACAGACCTCGTATATATATATATATATATATATATATATATATATATATATATATATATATATATATATATATATATATATATATATATATATGGTAAATGGACTGCATTTATATAGCGCTTTTCCAGCTGTATCAGACGCTCAAAGCGCTTTACAATAATGTCTCACATTCACGCCGATGTCAGGGTGCTGCCATACAAGGCGCTCACTACACACCGGGAGCAATAGGGGATTAAAGGCCTTGCCCAAGGGCCCTTAGTGATTTTCCAGTCAGGCGGGGATTTGAACCCATGATCTTCTTGACTCAAGCCCAACACCTTAACCACTAGACCATCACCTCCCCCCATATATATATATATATAAACTGAATAGAATTGCTCATCAAATTTATAATGAAATCCTTCATTTTCCAGGATTTCATCAACATCCCCTCCCAACGTTAAGTAAAAAATTATGTGCCAAACATCCTTCTAGATCACTTCCATCATTGAATTATCTTTTTTTTTTTTTTTTTTTGGCAGGATTATTTGTCTGCTCACAAAATTTCATTAAAATCTGTTCCTTACTTATTGAGTTGTCCTGCAAAAAGATAGACCAATGGCAGGTGAAAACATAAACTCCTCAGCAGAGGTAACAAATAAGAACATTTATATATGTTTTTATATATGCATGCCCTCTCCCCTCCCTGATGGACATTCACAGCTCCCGCCGCCTTAGCAGAGCCCTAAACATCACTAAAGACAGCTCCCACCCTGGCTTTGAACTGTCTGACCTGATGCCCTCGGGTAAGCGCTACAGGTGTATTAAGACCAGAATAAACAGACTCAAAAACAGTTTCTTTCCCAAAGCGGTAACCATACTGAATTCCTGCATACATCGATGATAATGTGCAACATTCCATCCCATAATGTGCAATATTTATCATTTTTAATAATGTATATAATAACATACTTATTCTGCAATGTACATACCATCCAGGACCGTGCACCTTACCTTCTAATGTTTACATCATATATATATTTTTTGATACATATTATTTGATATTGCTGCTTTTCTTCTCACTTGCCTGCACTGATTTTGGAGTTGGCCTTTAATCTCGTACATCATATAATGACAATAAAAGGCATTCTATTCTATTCTATTCTGTTCTATTATTTTTATTTTTTAAGGTGCATCTTTTAGCTAGCTTTATGTCCTGCTTAGTGTTGGGAAAGGCACATTTTATCCGTATTGTCAAGAGGATAGACAGGAATCACTTCATAAAGGGCTGGTATTGCAGCTTTGTGTCAGTGTGAAAACTGCAAAATTTGCATTATTTAGTTAGACTATTACAGTGAAATAGGCCCTGCTGGGGGTGCAATGGGTCACTAAACCCACAATTCAGATTGGATCATCATCTTGTGTCACAAATTGGATCACTTTTCAAATAAAAAAACAACACACACGTTTGACCATGGCCCTAAATAAAAACAAGATATCCAATGTTTAAATAATATTTTAAAATATATAGGAGGCCTTTTTGGTCAGCACTGAAGTGCCAAGTTCAACTAGCCACAGCACAGATTACTGACAAATCAAATCAAATTTATTAATTTGTATAGTGGCAGGGTCACCTCAAGGTGCTTCACACAACACAGTTCGAAACCAGAACAAAATTAATTCAAAGATCAAAAGGCAGAATATGAGTAAAAACTCGTAAGAGTAAAAAGAATTAAAAGAAACACATAAAAACACAATATACTAATGATAAGACTGGGAAAACAAATGGGTCTTAAGTCTGGACTTAAAAGTCTCCACACAATCTGACTGCCTTATTTGCACAGGGAGATCATTCCAAAGAACAGGGGATGGATGATAAGAGAAAGCTCTGTAAGCCACAGACTTTTTATTCACCCTTGGAACACAAATAAGTCCTGCACCCTGCAAACGCAAGGTCAGCCAGGAAGGGAGGTGTCAGTCCATGAACAATTTTATAGGCCAGTAACAGAGTCTTAAAATCCGATCTCAGAGATGGGAAGCCAATGAAGGGATACCAGAATGGGTGTAATATAGTCAAACTTTCTGCTTCGTGTCAAAAGTCTGGCAGCAGCATTTTAATCCAACTGAAGTCCCCTAATGCTGGACTGTGGTAAACCAGAAAATAGAGCATTGCAATAGTCCAATCTACAAGTGATAAATGCATGCATCAGAGTCACAGCATCAGCCATAGACAGGATGGGACGAATCTTCGCTATATAGAAGAAAGCAGTCCTCATAATGGGCCTCATGTATCAATGTTGCGTACGGCGATATTTGAGCGTATATGGGGTGTACGCCAAAACGGCGGCACTACTTGGCATTTATCAATGTGGTCGTTGGCGTACGCTGCGCTGAAAATATACACCAGGTCGAGAGGTGGCATAAATTATACACCAAAATGAACCAGCGCTGGAATCCACATAAAAATGAAGATGATCAACATGATAAACAGTGCCATTATACAAATCAATGCATATGTTACATAAATAACACTTTCCTGATTATACTACATAATAATCAATACAAATCCCGCCTTTGCAGGATTGCTATGGAGCACGATCCGTGGCCACAGCGCTGACTGCAAAGAAAGTGCTGCTCGCCTTTTTCTCCAGACTTTGAGCCTGGAGCCAGATCAGCGCTGAGCTTAACTTCATGTGGTGTGATCGTTTTAGACTATGAAATTGATAATAACAACTGTAGTTTCGTCATTCCCTTAATTCGCCCGTGCTGCAACCAGGTTTTCTTGTCTCCATTCGGTTGTCACAATAAAATAAATACAGAAATACATTTAAAAAATAAAGAAATCTGACAGATTAGGCATGTCTTATTAATTGAGTGAGCAAATATCCACATGTCAAGAATTATTGACATGTGAAAAGAGAATACAGTGGTCCCTCGCTATAACGCCGTTCACCTGTCGTGGCCTCGGAGTCTCGCGGAGTATTTAGTCCAATTTTGCATGCCTTTTTTTTTACAGTGTTCTGTGTTCTGCGTATCTGTTTATAAGAATCTTGTTGCCCAGAAGAGAAAAGAGCGCCAACAACTACTCATAACTGTGTTTGTCACACGGACACAGACACCTGCTGCAGCCAGATGTGAGTGGGAAAAGGCGCAGCGCCAGGACGCAGAGGCCCGATATGTGAAATACTGGTGAGTCACTATTAATAATTTCTTATGTGTCCGACCTCGTTCGTTGATCGTTACAATTAATTTGTTTGTGCTAAATGCCATCATAATTATTTATAGGAAAATGTTCTATTTTTATTTCTCAAACAAATGTTTGGGCCTGAAAACAGTTTGGTATTATTTTCCTACTAAGGTTTGAACTTTGAGAGTGTTTACACACGAGAGAAAAGTGAGAAAATGTTCATGCCTGATTGAGAAAGTGTATAAATTGTGTAGTGAGGGGTTTTACAGCTTTGAAACGTCTATAATAATTGTAAAAAATAACGCTGACTATGTTGCGGTTTCGCGTATTACGGGCTATTTTTTAGAATGTAACTCCAGCGATTAATGAGGGACCACTGTAACACTTTATTGATTATATACTACAACACAATTGATACGATGGCCACTTTTGATGCTCTATTGGCATGCGTCATGATTGGTGGAGTTCTTTTTCATTTCCGTCTTCCGGGCTTCCATGTCGTAAAATGAGGGTGTGTCTGAAGCGGAGTCTGAATATTTATGGGCGTGTTTATTATAATTATGATCGTTTCCACCCGCCGCATTTATCAAGATCACGTCAGGCATATGCTGGAAATGGGCAGGTGCGCACTGCTTGATACATGTCACGGCGACTTTGGTGTATTTCAAGTTTACGCCGTAAATTTACGCCACAAGTGCGCAACATTGATACATGAGGCCCACTGTCTCTAATGTGGAGTTCAAAGGACAACGTAGGATAAAAAATTACCCTAAGGTTCCTCACTTTGTCTGTACGATGTATAACACAAGAACCTAAGCTAAGCAGTAGCTGGTCAAATTGATGCTGATATCTTGCTGGACCAAGAGCCATCATTTCAGTATTATCAGAGTTTAAAAGTAGGAAGTTACTAGAAATCCAGCTTCTCACTGATGCAAGGCAACCTTCTAAATATTTTATGTGAATGATATTGCCAGCAGTTATCGGCATGTACAGTTGAGTATAATCAGCATAGCAATGAAAGGCAATCCCAAAACACCGCGGAATATGCCTAAGGGGTGCTAGATAAAGGGAGAAAGGCAGGGGGCCTGGGGCGGATCCCTGTGGAATCCCGAATTTCATTTCTGACAGGGCTGGAAACAGGAGTTCTCAAGAAACACATGGATATTAGCCAACTCCTCAGCCGCATCCTGCTGCCCACCTTCACCCTGACACACCTGCTCTTTCTAATTTGTGCAAAGGCCACAGGATACAACATTATTTCAAAGTTTTATTAAACATGTATTGTATTACCATTAAGACAACAGTATTTGTTGACAATTACTTCAGAGTCCATTAACATCTTTTTTGTCTTTCCTCTTTTTATTTTTTTTTTTTGGGTGGCTTGCAGCCACCTTAGCCCCGGGATACTTCACTCATTGATGCACCCTGACCCAAGTCATGCCAAGCAGGCAAACCACTGGCAAGTGTTTTTTTTTTTTTTTTTCCTCTTGAGACCAGCTATGGGCCATTAAACAATTAGCTCCTGCCATAGGTGTTGTCTTGTCAGTGGGCCAAACATCTGTTGTCACAACTATGTTGTTACTTTATAAAACCCCATTTAGGAAACACTTGCTTTTGAGTCAGCTATATGTCTAGCGTAGTAGCTGCATGGTCAAGTGTCACAAGTGGGCTACGCTAGTGTGACCATTTTGTTATGTAAAGACTAAAATAATAAGTAAGCTGCTTTGGCTGCTCCCTTGTTTTCCCTCAGGGTTGCCACAGCGGATCCAAGGTGGACCTGCATGTTGATTTGGCACAAGTTTTACACCGGATGTTCTTCCTGATGCATGTCCACATTACATGGAGAAATGTGGTAGGGGTGGAGTTTGAACCGGGAACCTTCTGCACTGAAAACAAGTGCACTAACATGCAAATTGAAATGTATTTGATACTTAGTACAAAAGCATTTGTTAGCAATGACAGCTTCAACACGCCTCCTGCATGGAGAAACTAGTCTCATGCATCGCTCAGCTGTGGACCTCTTCTATGAACTCTGATCTTTAGATCGTTCAATAGATTTTCCGCTGGATTCAAGTCAGATGCTTTATTTTCATTCTCTGAAACCAATTGAGAGTTTCCTTGGCTGTGTGTTTGTGACCATTGTCTTTCTTGAATGTTCACCCTCATTTCATCTTCATCATGCTTGTAGATTTTTTTCAAGAATGTCATGGTACATTTTTCCATTCAGCCATCTTTTAATTATATGGAGTTTGCCCATGCTGGATGCTGAAAAACAGCTCCATACCATGATGTTCCCACTTCCAAATGTCACTGCTGGTATGGTGTTTTGGGGGTGATGTGCAGTGCCATTTCACCTCCATCATGGTGTGTATTATGGCATCTAGAATATTTCGTTCCAGTATTTCACAGGCTTGTCTAAATGTTAAACAGCAAATTTTAAATGAACTTCAACACATTTTTTCTTCAGCAATGGAGTCTTGCATGGTGAGCGTGCATACAAGCATGACTTATTGTTTTCTTTGAAACAATTATACATGTAAATTCCAGGTCTTTCTGAAGCTCTCCCACAGCTGGTGATCTAGTTAGGTGTTTAAACAAATAATGAATGATCTCCTTTCATGCTATGGAAAGATTATTTTAATTTGTTATGCCATTCAACTCTGCTTTGCCTCATTGAATGGAACATTCAATCTTTCAACGCATACAAAATTGCTTATTGCACGCAAACATTCATTATTTATATGGTCTTCATCTAACAATTACTAAAGGTTAGTGACAATAACACTACAGAATAAGATAAATCGTATTGCCAAAATTCTGTCAGAACGAGTCAACATACTGAGATAGGGAAGATAAAATAATTTCCTCCCATTTGCTGCCCCACACTTAGAGAACCGTGGTTTAGAGGACGCTGAGGTTGCAAGAAAAGTTTCTCTTAAAAAATAAAACTAAAATGTTGCATTTCTGGCTGCAGTTGGCAGAGCCTTTGATTTGGAACAGCCTTGTCAACCTATAATGTAGGTTTTAGAGTGATTGCTTTTAAGGATGTACCCAGTGAATTGGGGCACAGTGTTCTCTGGGCTTCATTCAAGCCAAATAGAAGATAGTTTACACACAGAACTCAGGATGACTGGAAAGCGGCAGATCTCCTTTAAAGAAGCGTACTGACAACAGTAATGGTTTGTTACTGCTCAGTTTAATAACAGCAAGTTTTGGATGATGTCTGTTCACCATCTGCCTAAAACTAAAGTCCCTTCAGCTGCCCCCTTGTTTTTTCGCTCAGGGTCGCCAGCTCCGAGGTGAATTCTGCATGTTGAGTTGGCTCAGTTTTATGCTGGATGCTCTTCCTGACAAAACTCCACATTGCATGAGAAATGTGGGGGGGGGGGGGGGGGGGTTGAACGGTGAACCTTCCATACTGAAACCAAGCACACTATAAGCACTTGGCCACCACCTCCTTCTTCACTTTCTCTGCCTATTTTCACAAATTCCCTCAAATATTTTAAAACCGTGGCACAAGGCTTCACTGTATTGCATTAAATAAGAAGTGAGTCTTACTGGTAATTTAAATAATTCTTGTCATTTTTGGCATGTTTAAACACAGTACCACAGACCCAAGAGAAATCATTCACCAGTTAAAGCATCTGCTCTGTCTTTGCCCCGTCACTTTGAATGGCTCACAGGATTGCTGCCTCTTTGCATACTACAGAGATTCATACTGCATAACAGACCGGGAGAGTTTTATCACCAGATGTGGAAAAAAATAAATAAATCACATTACTGTCAAGCATGCATCAATGTAGTATCTCTTCAAATGTAAGACTTGGAGATTGTGTGCAGAAGCAAATATATGATTCAATGACTCTTCAGTATCTCTTAGTTCCACCTGCAAGCACATTTGATCTCTTACTTAATGCACCCACGTGGATCTGTGCCAGCTTCAGTTGCTGTCCACTTTCATGTGGATTTAGAATGTTACTATTGTGTGTATCCTATTTTCCAAGATGGAATTCTACAGTCAATTTTAGAGAAGTGAAAGAAGACAAAACACAGTTTTGCATTATTAGTTTTATTAATATATCTTTAAAAAATGAGCCAGAATCAAAACTTAATAATTAAAACCGCATTGCCATGCACAATTGTAACTGATGTTTTAGTCATTACTTAGCTTTTGTAAATACATTTAAAAAAAAAAAGATGGAAGCCTGTGAAAGGACTGTGAGCAAAGCTTGCACCACATGTTATACTGTAGTAAATAGGAAACTACAACAAGGTTAAAGTATAAAAAATAAAACACAAAAACAATAAAGAAAAGCATTGACCCCACTGGCTCATGTTGGTTAAATTCCCTCAAGGCAAACAATTGCAAAACCATTTTATATACTGCAGATTCATATTGATGCCATGTTTTATTCATGCTCAAGTCCCAAAGGTTTTGGAAAAAGAAAATCTCTAATATGTATGAAAAACACTGCAAAATAATCACATCTGTATTGTCAAAGCAGCTTATGACTTTGGATCCTTGTAAACTACAGTCTCATTTTTACAGAGTGGAGGACAACGGCAGCAGCCTGTGGACTGTGTGGGCATGTCCTAGTGAACATTTTACTTCCCATTGCTGCAGTGATGCTACAGTGCATAGTAATATTCACTACTAAATGTGTATTATCCCTCACAAACATAACATAAAATGTGGAAAAAGTGAGGGATTGTGAAAGTATTCACAATCCCTCACTTTTTCCACATTTTATGTTACAGCCTTATTGTTGTGTGGGTTGCTGAAGAGGAGGTACTGCTGGCCCACCACCAGAGAGCGCCCTGCCTGAAGTGCGAGCTTCAGGCACGAGAGGGCGCAGCCGCCTCACGGGAATGGCCAGGAGTGACAGCTGTCATTCATCAACTCATGACAGCTGTCATCTATCACCACATCATCAACACCCCATAAAAGCCGGACAACATCTCCACCCCGCTGCCGAGATACCGCCTACCTTCGGAGGTAACTTCCTCAGCCATATTCTGTGCCGTATCGCACTTAACTGTTATCTGATTACCACAGGAGTTCCTGACTGCTTGTGTCAGCTGGAGGCTGAGCTGGTCGTGGACAACAGGGTGATGAACCACACCCTTCCCGACCCGTGAAGACAAGGGTTTGTTTCAGGTCCTGCGAAAGACTCTGTTGTATTTGCGGAGGTGGAGGTGTAATTCCCACCTGCAATCCCTGAACTGTGTGCGAGGAGTTGCTGAGTGTCACCACACTCACCTCGCTTTCTGTCTTGTTTCCTGCCAGCAGTACCAGATCCGACAGCCAGAGACGGTGGCCACCTAGGGATTCAGGACTTGGCGGCTCCAGTATCCTCCGGGTTCGGTGGCAGTGGAAATCGTGTGGGATCTGGCTCTTCTCTGGACGGACGTCTCCTATCCTCGAGCCTGCCCACACGTTCCCTTTGTACATTTGACTCTAATCCAAATTCTGCATTTGTCTGTATTTCGTTGTGCATGTTTCACAACAGTAAAGTGTTGTATTTTGGCTCATCTATTGTCCGTTCATTTGCGCCCTCTGTTGTGGGTCCGTGTCACTACACTTTCCCAACACATTCCAAAATGGATTACATTTTTTTTCTTCAAAATTGTACACACAATACCTCATGATGACAATGTGAAAAAAAAGTTATTTTGAGATTTTTGCAACTTTATACGAGGTCTGTTAGAAAAGTATCCAACCTTTTTATTTTTTTCAGAAACCATATGGATTTGAATCACGTGTGATTGCATCAGCCAAGCTTGAACCTTCGTGCGCATGCGTGAGTTTTTCCACACCTGTCGGTTGCGTCATTCGCCTGTGAGCAGGCTTTGAGTGAGGAGTGGTCCACCCCCTCGGCGGATTTTCATTGTCAGGAAATGGCGGAATGATTTGGGCTTTTTTTCCATCAGAATTTTTTTCAGAAACTGTGAGAGACCTCCAGGTGGACACCGTTCGGAAAATTAATATGGCTTTCAGGGATGATTTTATGGGGATTACACAGATTAAGGAGTGATCAAGATGGTTTAAAGACCGCCCACAACTGCTGAGAGCACGGCGTGCTCCCAGCCCCCATCGACAGGCTGACACCCCGCTGGAACAACCAGATCATTTCCAACGTGAAGGCTTTGTTGATCCGGGACCTCTTCTGGCTTTCACAAAAAGGCTGAAGATGTGGACATCAGCACTTTTTCAGTACATTCCACCATTTTTTTCATGGAAAGAAAAGCGGAGGGACGCGCCACGGAGCCGTTCATTACGCGGGACAAAACCACCTCGGTGTTGGTCTCACAGGACGACTTAAAGGTGGATTTCAATCAATCAATCAATCAATCAACTTTTTTCTTATATAGCGCCAAATCACAACAAACAGTTGCCCCAAGGCGCTTTCAGATGGATTCCTGTTGCTTTTCAGTCGTGTGATTATCCGATTATGATTGTGCATGAGCTGGACCTGCCCCAACATGTCCTGGAAGGCTTCATCACGGCGTTGCTTTGCGCCATGCAGCTCCACTGCGACGCGTGGAATTCCTCCGCACGTCTGTCTCAATGTGCCGAAAAAATGCTGATGTCCACGTCTTTTCACAATTCCTGTGCTAGTCAGACGACATACCGGATCAAGACAGCGTCCAGTTTAGAAATGAACGGCACATTCCACTGTTACAGGAGTTTTTGTCATGGAAAGAGGAGCGGAGGGACGCGCCACGGAACCGTTCATTACGCGGGACAAAACCACCTCGGTGTTAGTCTCACAGGATGGCTTAAAGGTGGATTTCAGATGGCTGTCGGTTGCTTTTCAGTTGTGTGATTATCCAATTGTGATTGTGCATGAGCTGGACCTGCCCCAACATGTCCTGGAAGGCTTCATCACGGCGTTGCTTTGCGCCATGCAGCTCCACCGTGACACAATGGGTTGTTGTGAATAGCATTTTGAGGGGAAAAATACTCCATTTTGGAATAAGGCTGTAACATAACAAAATGTGGAAAAAGTGAAGTGCTGTGAATACTTCCAAGGTGCATGGTCCACAAAGCAGAGTGTGTAGTGCGTTAGTATTTGTTGGTAAGTCATATGATATATCTCATACCTATTAAACAACTGTGCCCATTACACTGGAATCTAACAAACCGTTTTTCCCCTTCTCTTAATAACAGTGTTTTGTGCAATCACCACACTTTACATTACTACACAGCAAAGCACCTCCGCGTTGATAACCATTCGTAAGATTCAGGTGGTTTTCGATGGCTTTCAGTCGAGTGAGTATCGGAGAAATTGTTTAACAGCTGGGCATGTTCAAACTTGTCCTGTAATGCTTCCAACGGAGGTGTTTTGCTGTGGCGCAGCGCGATGAGCTGCTGGGTACTGACGCGCAAATCCGTCCGCACGTCTTTCATTACAAAATCTCCTTTAGCAGTGGAATGTCCGGATAAACTGCTGATCCCGAGCTCTTCTGAAACTTCTCTGTTCTCTCACGATGTCCTGGGCCAACAGAGGCTTAAATTTGGAAGTTTTCAGCTCGAAACAGGCTGACGACGGCGGCTCGGGGCGCGGCGTGCCGTCCGGCTCTGTGGGCAGTCCTTAAAGCGACAGTAACACTCCATAATCTCTCATCAGCCATTAAAATTTTCACCGAAAACCGTCTGAATTTCTCGAATGGTGTCCACTTGGATGTGCCTTACAGTTTCAGAAAAAATTTTGATCAAGCAAAGTGCCAGTCTCTCAGGAAGAAGTCAGACAAAGGAATTCCGACGAGGGGGGTGGACCAGTGCTCACTCAAAGCCTGCCCACAGGCGAATGACGCAACCGACAGGCGTAAAAAAACTCACGCATGCGCATGAGGGTTCAAGCTTGTCTGACGCAATCACACGTGATTCAAATCCATATAGTTTTTGAAAAAATAAAAAGGTCGGTTTCTTTTCTAATAGACCTCGTATTATTTTGATGGTTTGTATGATATGCATTTCGTTTTCCAATTAATTTTTCCTTGTGGCTGTTTCGATTTTTAGGTTTTATTATATCTCTCTCTCATTTTCTTTATTCGTCAGCTCCCCAAAATATTCCCTCCACCTTCTCAACATACTCTCCTCGCTTGTCAGTACATTACCATCTGCATCTTTTACCACCCCAACCTGCTGCACATCCTTTCCAGCTCTCTCCCTTTGTGTTGCCAGTCGGTACAAGTCCCTTTCTCCTTTCATACTATTCAGCTTCTTATACAGCTGACTAAATGCCTTTTCCTTAGTAGTTTATGTGCTACTCCCATGTTATTACCAAACTTGTCCACAAAGCAAAAATGTGTCAGTTTACATCTCACTGTCTTTTGAAGAGAGCAACATACTTTTCATGGGATTTATGTTGCAGTGGAGATGCAGAAAATGGTTTCTGCTCAGCAAACTAAATATTAATGCCACTCTGCACAAATGACATCTTACTGTTCATGGTTTGGGTTATCATGTAACCAGGTGTCACTCTTTAAAAAAGATTTGTAAGATGTTTAAAATATTTCCCATGTTGCTCAAAGTGTTCTACAATGGTATTTTGACCACTGCCTGTAAGTTTTAAAACATAGATGGTCTCACTAAGTGTCCCTCTCACTCTTGCAGATATCCTTCTATCACAATTCAAAAGTTACAATACACACACTACTTTTACAAGAGTTTGTCTTAAGGGTAACGGGAGGGCTGGAGCCTATACCAGGTGTCATAGGGGATGAGGCAGGGTACACCCTGGACAGGATGCCAGTTTGTCACAGGGCCACATACAGACAGACCTTTTTAAGGTCATGATAGTTCATCAAATTGTGTGAAGTTTGAGCAGATCACATTAGCTACAGCATCATCTAGAAAATTTGAATTAGCTGTCATAGTTTCTTCAAGATTCATGTTTGGTTGGGAAAGCATTTTTTGTGAGAATTTTTTAATGACACCCTTTGTTATATGGCTGGGGGGGCCTGGCTGCCGGTTTGTTTGTCTTTTGGTTTCCTCCCAGGTGGCGTGCGTTTGGGACTGAGTGGCTGTGTTGCTGAGGCTGTCAGGACCTCACCCTGATCACCTGCGACTCGTCAGGACTCACAGCTGTGGTGCATCTGGATGGATTGGAACATGTTGGCATTTAAGACTGGAGTGCACAGTGTGTATTTGCCAGAGACTCGACCTTGTGACCAGACGGGTGAGATCGTCGTCTCGGGAGCCATCTCATCAGCAGCGGATGCTGAGAACGTCCAGGTTTGATGCACAGTCTGTGAAAGAGGAGGGGGTGAGGTTTCACGCTCGTCAGCACACTTCCTGAGGTACGTTAGATTTTGTGACTAACAGTTATACAGTCAGTAAATGTGGTGTCCCTCACACCTTATTGTATTGAGCTGTTTGTTAGTCATGTATCAGCTTTCACTGCAGTGGAGTTTTGTGAACTGATTGTTCCATGCCTGCAGGTTGGGAAGCTGATCAGTAATCAAGCCAGGAAGTGTTTGCTGTTTGTACACCTTTAAGTGTTCTGTGTGTAGAGTGTGGACTCACATAATGGTTCCTTCTTTCACAGACTCGGTTGTTGCGGCCACCTGGGGGGTGTCGGCGGGGTCCTTGGGTCCGAAACAGCTTCTGGCTCCGGACCGTTAGCGCTGCTGGGAGCGCACCACGCCAGGCCGCACCTTTTTTATTATATTATCACTGTTATGTATTAAATTCAGTTAGCCTTTGAACCGTGCTCTGCTTATTTCATACTGGGTCCTTCAAACGCTGGTCGGTTCTCCGAGCTGCGTCCGACACATAACACCCTTTTTAACATTAAAACATGAGATTTGAACATGATGAGTGGATCTTTTCAGTGATATGATCTAAAGGCACACCATCAATGCTCTATGTGTCATCTTGCACAATAAAGACCTCATCATACCTGCCAAAAACAGAAGAGGACAGAGATCCCTATCTGTGTGATGCATCTCCATTAATCAACCATCATCAATTGTTCATCCACCCTCCATAACTTACAAAATGTGGAAAGGGAAGTAAAGCCCCTCAACATGTCTGTTGTCAGAATTGTCCTCCAGAAAAACCCAATATGTCCTACAAATGGGAAATGTGAGACAAACAGAGCCCAATATGCCCTATAAATGGGAAATGTCAGGCATATCATGCCCCTTTGGTCACATTGTTACATAACACACCACACAAGATTTCTTCCCCAAAAGGACACTCCTCTAGACCTAATAGTTTCTTGCTGTAGAAGGCATAGCATATTTTATTGAGTGAAGCTGTGTTGTGCTGCCTTGGTGTGTTGGTCCCTCTCCCTTACTGTTTCTTGCAGGCACTGCCCATGGAGCTGATGGTCTACACCTGGGCACAATCATTGCCAGCTGTATTTATACCCTGGTTCATCCACTTCGCATTTGCCAGAATCTCCATTGTCCTTAGTGGTACCTGGCCCTTGTATCTGCCAGACTATGTCTATATCTGCAAGTATGCTAGTCTCAGTAACCTGTTTATTGTTCTCAGACATTTTCTACTACCAGTCAGCTCTGTGGGTAGCCACCTGGTCTCAGTTCCAGACCTGTTCCAGCCTGTGCCTTCTGATTCCAGTGACCTCCTTCCATTTCATAATTCCATTTATTCCTGTATCCATTATTGCAATAAATTGTTACTCCTTTTACTCTTTTTCAGCTTCCCACTTTTTTGGGTCTACATTTAATTTTGCATGGCTCGGCCATAACAAAGATAAGATAAGATAAGATAAGACTTTATTGATCTCACAGTGGAGAAATTCACATGTTACGTCAGCTCTTAAAAAACACACAAGATGGGTGTGAGTAGAGGAAAATGTGCATCAAACAGCATGTGCAAGGATAAGCAATAATAATAATACTTGTAACAATACAATAAAATAAGAAAATGAAGTAGAAATAGAATATATATATATATATATTCTATTTCTACTTCATTTTCTTAAGGTGACATTAGTGCTGGGATTTGTAAACAAGTTGTTATTGCACATGATTTGTGGACATATTAATATTGCATGTGATTTGTGGCCATATTATTGCATGGCCACAAATCACAGCAGGGAGGAATGACCTGCGGTATCATTCCTTTTTGCACTGAGGGTGCCTCAGTCTGTCACTGAAGCACTACAGTCCAGTGCAGAGGGTGAGAGGAGTTGTCCATGATGGATTTGAACTTGGCTAACACCCTCCTCTCAGCCACCTCCTCCAGAGAGTCCAGAGGACAGCCCAGGACAGAGCTGGACTTCCTGACCAGCTTATTCAGTCTCTTTCTCTCCCGCTCTGTGCTGCCCGGGGCCCAACACATGACAGCATAGAGGAGAGCAGAGGCTACAACAGAGTCATAGAAGGTCTTAAGCAGAGGCCTGCTCACTCCAAAGGATCTCAGTCTCCTCAGGAGGTGGCGGTGACTCTGGCCTTTCTTATACAGGGTGTCAGTGTTGTGAGTCCAGTCCAGTTTGTTGTTGAGGTGAACACCCAGGTATTTGAAACTGTCCACGATCTCTATGTCCTCGCCCTGGATGTTCACCAGTGGGTGATGTGGTGGTTTCCTTCTGAAGTCAATCACCATCTCCTTCATCTTACTGGTGTTGAGACACAAGTGGCTGCGCTCACACCAGTCCACAAAGTCTGTGATGACCGACCGGTACTCCAGCTCGTTCCCCTCAGACACACACTACCCACAATGGCGAAGTCATCAGAGAACTTCTGGAGATGACAGCTGTCCATGTTGTAGGTGAAGTCCGAGGTGTAAAGGGTGAACAGGAAAGGCGAGAGGACAGTGCCCTGGGGGGCTCCGGTGCTGCACCTTACCACCTCAGACTGGCAGCCGCGCAGTCACACGTACTGCGGGTGGTCAGTGAGGTAGTCGATGGTCCAGGCGGCAAGATGTCCATACATGTTGCTCAAAGTGTTCTACAATGATATTTGACCACTGCATGTAAGTTTTAAAACATAGATGGTCACACTAAGTTTCCCTTTCACTCTTGCAGATATCCTTCTATCACAATTCAAAAGTTACAACTAATACACACACTACTTTTACAAGAGTTTGTCTTATGGGTCACGGAAGGGCTGGAGCCTATACCAGGTGTCATAGGGGATGAGGCGGGTACACCCTGGACAGGATGCCAGTTTGTCACAGGGCCACATACAGACAGACAAACACATTCACACCAGCACATACACCTACGGACAATTTAAAGCTTCCAATTCACCCAACCTGCATATCTTTGGATGTGGAAGAAGCCAGAGTCCCCTTGAGGGAACTCACACAAACGGGAAGCACATGCAAACTCCACACAGAAAGGCCACAGGTGGGAATTGAACTCATGACCTTCTTGCTGTAAGGCAACAGTGCTAACCACTAATCCTTCGTGCTTCCCTATGTTGCATTCTCTAAGGGTTAATTACTTTTTTTTAATAAGCTAACTTGTTATGATAAATTATAATCATGGAGTCATGTTTGACAGGGGTTTTTATTTTATTTTACTTTTTTGCACTTTGTGTTTAAGGAATCAGTACCTTTTTAAGGTCATGTTAGTTCGTCAAATTGTGTGAAGTGTTGTGTGGGCCGCTGAAGAGGAGGTACTGCTGGCCCACCACCACCAGAGGGCACCCTGCCTGGAGTGCGGGCTCCAGGCACCAGAGGGCGCTGCCGCCTCACAGGAGCAGCCGGGGTGACAGCTGACACTCATCACCTGTGACAGCTGTCACCACTCATGATCTGCATCGGTATATCAGCAAGACGTCATCTCCACCTCTTTGCCGAGATATCGTTCTACCTGAAAGGTAATATCCTCAGCCTGACTGCTTGATAGAAAGCCCTTTTGTGATTTTTGTGAGTGATAACAGACTTTTTCTCCAACGAGAGGTGGAGGTAGCTTCCCTGCCGTGTAGATTGCTGGGTGCAGACGCACCCACGTTTAATTGTGTTTTTGTTCCTCGCCAGCAGTACCAGGTCCGACACGCGGAGGCAGTGGCCACCTGGGAGTTCGGGACTTGGCGGCTCCAGTATTCCCGGGGTCTGGTGGCAGAGGAAATCGTGTGGTTCCGGTTCTGCTTTGGACAGGCGTCTCCTATCTTCGAGCCTGCCCACACGACACCTTGTAATTTGACCTCTGATCTATTGTGTAATCTGTTGTGTTTGTTGTGCACGTTCGCAACAGTAAAGTGTTGTTATTTGACCTATTCCATTGTCCGTTCATTTGCGCCCCCTGTTGTGGGTCCGTGTACTTACACTTTCCCAACATGAAGTTTGGCTTTGGCTGTGGCTTTGGAGGTGGCTTTGAGCAGATCACATTAGCTACTGTCTGTCTGTGATCATCCCAGCATCATCTAGAAAAATATGTGGACATATTAATATTGCACGTGATTTGTGGACATATTATTGCATGTCCACAAATCACAGCAGGGAGGAAAACTGCGGTATCATTCCTTCTGGCACTGAGGGTGTCTCAGTCTGTCACTGAAGGAGCTGCTCAGCTACAATACAGTCCGGTGCAGAGGGTGAGAGGAGTTGTCCATGATGGATTTGAACTTGGCTAACACATTCCTCTCAGCCACCTCCTCCAGAGAGTCCAGAGGACAGCCCAGGACAGAGCTGGACTTCCTGACCAGCTTATTCAGTCTCTTTCTCTCCCACTCTGTGCTGCCCGGGGCCCAACAGACGACAGCATAGAGGAGAGCAGAGGCTACAACAGAGTCATAGAAGGTCTTAAGCAGAGGCCTGCTCACTCCAAAGGATCTCAGTCTCCTCAGGAGGTGGAGGTGACTCTGGCCTTTCTTGTACAGGGTGTCAGTGTTGTGAGTCCAGTTCAGTTTGTTGTTGAGGTGAACACCCAGGTATTTGAAACTGTCCACAATCTCTATGTCCTCCCCCTGGATGTTCACCGGTGGGTGAGGTGGTGGTTTCCTCCTGAAGTCAATCACCATCTCCTTCATCTTACTGGTGTTGAGACACAAGTGGTTGCACTCACACCAGTCCACAAAGTCTGTGATGACCGACCGGTACTCCAGCTTGTTCCCCTCAGACACACGACTCACAATGGCGAAGTCGTCAGAGAACTTCTGGAGATGGCAGCTGTCCATATTGTAGGTGAAGTCTGAGGTGTAAAGGGTGAAGAGGAAAGCTGAGAGGACGGTGCCCTGGGGGCCCCGGTGCTGCACCTTACCACCTCAGACTGACAGCCGTGCAGTGGTCAGTGAGGTAGTCGATGGTCCAGGCGGCAAGATCTCCATCCACACCTGCATCCTCCAGCTTCCCCCGCAGCAGCACCGGTCTGATGGCGTTGAAAGTGCTGGAGAAATCAAATAACATGACTCTCACAGTGCTCCCATCGGTCTCCAGGTGGGTGAGCACTCACTGTAGCAGGTAGATGACAGCATCATCTACCCCGATGTTGGGCTTGTAGGCGAACTGCAGTGGGTCCAAGATGTCGCTCACCACGGTGTGGAGGTGAGACAGGACGAGCCGCTCCATGGTTTTCATGAGGTGGGAGGTCAGGGCAACTGGTCTGTAGTGCTCTGGTTCCTTGGTGTGCAGTGTTTTGGGAAGCGGGACCACACAGGTGGTCTTCCACAGGGTGGAGACCACCCCCAGGCTGAGGCTCTTGTTGAAGATGTGGCTGAGGACCTCACAGAGCTCATCTGCACAGGTCCTCAGCAGCCTCAGGGAGATCCCATCAGGTCCTGCTGCTTTCCTCTGCTTTAGCCGGAGGAACTGGCCTCTCACCTCAGTTGAAGTTACAATGAGGGGGGAGGGAGGGGGAGCTGAGGTGTGAGCTGAAGTGGGCTGGTGCTGAATACAGTCCGGGGAGAGGAGGGGCAAAGTCCGGGGTGCAGTGGAGGTGACCAGGGGAAGAAGGTGGGGGGTCAGAAGGACTGGAGGGCTGGCTGCTGGAGATTCTGAGAGGTACATGTTCATCCAACCACGTCTCCGTGAAGCACATGAGACTGCAGCCTTTATACATCCTCTGGAAATGGGTTAGCGCTGCTCCTTGGTCTTGTTGTGGAGAGACCTAACATTCCCCATGACCACAGATGGAATATAAGTCCTTCTCCACTTCGTCCAGCCACCCCTGCAGCCTCTCTGTCTCCTTCATATGTCTGCAGGTATGTCCAGGTGCTCAGCATAGTGGGGACCCGGCCCACTGTACATAGAGTCTCTTATGCTCAATTAATTCTACCCCTCGGCCATTCCCCTTACCCCTTCCCCTCCATTTTGTGCGGGCACGAGAGAAGAGGGGTGTCTCAATTCTCTTTTGGAGCAAGGCGGAGGGGAAGGCGAAGGGCTACAAACCACTCCGTTTGGAGTGAATCTGGATCACACTCCATTTAGAGGGGTAGGAGGAGCTTACCGCCGTCTCGGAAAAAACAAACATGGCGCTGAAAGAGCCGCACAAATGAAACGGCTTTCATTACAAATTAGGCTGTTTAGAAAGTTATAACTTGCCAAAAAAACTTTACAGGCAGTTGTCTATGACAGCAACGTGTATGCTGCTGGATGCATGTTGCGTATATTGTCGTTCTGAAGAATATCGTAACTTTGCTCATGCGCTGAGGTGTTATAATGCATATACACATGAACGCTACGATAAGACACTTATATCTCACAATGGAGAAAATCATGATAAAGGATAAGCACGTTAATTTGTATGTTCAAGTCTTTGGATATCAATCCCTGCTGTTGGATTTCAAGGTCTGTAACGTGTGTATTTTGTAAACAAACAGGGAGCCCTGACCACACTCGTCTCCTAATAAGCTTTCAGGCAGAAAATGAGAAGAAGTTTCATCAATGAGAATAAGTTGGAAAATATATACACACACGTATATGTGTAACACATAACCTGACATCCTAATAGACTGCTATTATTTGTCAAAGAAATTTCTAAAGGAAATAGGGCTGGATGCAAAAAAGGGAGAATTTGAAAAAGAAATATAAGTTTAACAGAACTAGATGCAGCCCATAACATACATACAGGTGCTGGTCATATAATTAGAATATGATGAAAAAGTTGAGTTATTTCAGTAATTCCATTCAAAAAGTGAAACTTGTATAATGTATACATTCATTGCACACAGACTGATATATTTCAAGTGTTTATTGATTTTAATTACTAATGAATTAATTACTAATCAATCAATTAATGATAAATAAACAATATTAATTATTACTATTATTGATTGATTATTATTAGTATTATTAACATTAATCAATTACTAATTAATTATAATATTAATTATTATTATAAATTACAAATCAATTAAATTACTTAACATGACATGATTGCGATGCATCGAAGAAATCTGCGACTTCTATTTTCTTTGAATTTCCGCAGAAAGGCGAGAAATAAAAAGAGCAAACAGGCTACTGCAAAAGATACATTTCGGTTGCCATGTTAACAAACGGAGACAGTTTGACACGGGCAGCTTTTTTTTTTTCTCCTAAGGCGGAGGGGTGTCTCAGTTCATAGGGCTAGAGGCATAACCCTTCACCTTACCCCTTGTTTTAAAGGGGTAGGCGTAGGGGTAGGGCCAAGGGGAAGGGGTACAAAAGAGAATTGAGATTGGGGGTTAGTCCAAGCAGCTGATCCCGGCTGTAAACAATGGGACGTCCGGAGACGGGGACAAAGGGATTTCCCTGCGCTGCCTCACAAAGTGCCGAAAGAAGCAGAAAACTAATCACAAGCGTTACAAAAGTGGGTTTCCCATGTGCACACTTGCACAGGGTACCACCCGCTGCAAATAAACAATAAAGCACTATTAAAAAGTTTAAAAATAGCCAAAGTAGGAAAAGAGGGGGTAGAGCTGAAGAAACAAGCAGCTGCATCGATAGGGCCATCTTGAAAAAAAAAAATCTACAAAAAAAAAAAACTTTATCTCTTATATAAAAAAACAATGCACTCAATCCTTTATTTCCCATTGAAGGGCAGCCAATAGAGCAGTTTTTTTTGTTGTTGTTTTGTTTTTGCCTCTCTCTGAGTCCACCAATGACAAATAATGCATTTGTACCATTGTCCATCATCTTATAATTGATTCAAAGCTAAAGTGAGCTGTTTTTGGAGCCATTCACACCCATATGACAAATAGAACAAAAGAAGTAAAAGAAACCAACGTCAATACAACATGCACCTCCACCTTGTTGACACTTTGCTACCATTATCCCACAGTTGGTGACTGAAAATCAGAGCAAATTCACAAGGCAGAGTTCATGTGTGCAGTAGCTAAGGTGGGTGAAGATTTGGGTTGCCAATATGTTGACCTGGGTGCAATTCCCAGTCACTCTGCCTGTGTCTGTGTCTTTGGACAATACACTTCATCTGCATTGTCTCAGTCCACCCAGCTGTAATTGGGTACTGGCTTTTAGTTGGGAAGTAACCATTTTAAGACTGACCCTGACCAGGGCACGTTGAAGACGCTCACCCAATTCACACTATGGAAAACAGGGATTAAAACCTGCCATAATGAACGTCACAGTCTATATAGGACTTGCGTCTTTTTAGATGATATGCACATATGGATTGTGGTGAAATTAATTGATATTTATAGTCTAACAACACAAAAAATTCACTGTCTCATATAAAAAAGAATACTGTTTCTTCAAAATGCTTTGAATCTAGTCAACTGTTGTAATGTATTAAAACAAAGGAACTGTCACACATCCATAAAATATGCTTGTTGTAGAAAGAAAGCAGTGAAGTCCATTTATTGAGATCTGTCTGAAATATTCTCATTCTTGTGCAATTTATCCATGTCTAAAAATGGATTGCTGCCACTTGGAATGCAAAACCTTTGCTGAGTAGAACTGCAAGGCATTGAAATGAGATGCATTGCTTTGCTGTGCCATCTGCCACCTCCAAACAGGTGTGACTCAATTCTGTAATGTGATGAGTGAAACAGTAAGGCACACGTCTGTCAGGTCATTGAACATCACTCACTTGAGGTTACAATGGCACAAAGAATATTATATTCAAGCCAAATGGTTGCTTTCTGTTTAGGTGTGCTGCACAAAAACTGGGGAAGTATTTGGTATTGTGCACAATCTCTTACTTCACCAATGCCATCTATCCACCCCTTACCCATCAACATTTTGGATCGGTCACAAGGCAGTTCTGATTGTTAATGGCACAAAAAGTTTTTTTTTCTTTCTTTCAGGGCATGGGGGTGCAGCTTTCCCATAATGTAGATTCCAAATTACTGTAATTAGTCAGTGCTAATTAGAGTAGTAGATCAAGAGAATCATTGTGGGGTTATGGTTCACTGGAGAAAGAACAAGGAAATCTAACTGCTGCATCCACTACAGTTAAAAAAAAAATCTAAAAAATTAACAACAATCACGTGAAGCTCACCTGTGTAGCTCGACCAGCTTTTTGCTTCCTGAAGCAGATTCCTCTGTCTGATTCTGGTAGCAGTCACCACCGGTCTGAAAGAGGAGAAAGAAACATATCAGAATGCAGAACCCATTATGTCAAGCTGTGCCAGGTGTGTTTAATGCAAACACAACACAAGATATAAAACATCCATATTAACATCCTTCAGATTTTCACAGTGTTGACACAGTTTGAAGCGCATTAATACTTCAACTGCAGTCTTCAACTGCAGTCTGGCCTAATTTACATTCTTGCATTCTTGTCAGTGTCTCCAGTTGATGTGGTCATTACTACAGAAGTGGTACACCCCATCTGTGTCCACCCATGTAATTTTTCATTTGACACAAAAGTACACAAGGATCTTTTCATGAGAACTAGTACCAATGACATCCAGTTCTCACCTGAGGTCACTGGTTATTGTCCATTTCTCACACCTATACTGGTCATTGCTAGAACATAAAAAATGGTGGAATGGCTCTGAGTCCTTTCTTGTTCACAATGGTGATGGAAAGGCAAACAGAGATCACCCAGGAGTCGCCATGGACTATGATGTTTGCAGGTGACATTGTGATCTGTAGTGACAGTAGAATGTGAGTAGAGCATAGGTTGGAGAGGTTTAGATATACTCTGGAAAGAAGGGGAATGAAATAAATAAGACCGAGAATATGTATGTGAATGAGTGGCAGCCCGGTGGAATAGCACAGACAGCAAATGGATCCGGGCCGGATGTAGTCCAACATCCGGTACCAATCCTGAAAACAGATCCGGTCCAGACAACTTTTGCACCCTGGCCCAGATCCGGCACAGCTCCACTTTAGAGTTCTGGAATAGATCCGGACCAGAGCTCAACCACATCCGCAAAAGACCAACCATTTACAGCCCATATCTGGCACGGATCTGGGACAGATGTGGTCCGCAACACAGCACTGTGGCAGAAACATGGTGTTAGCATAAGCAATTTTATCTGCACTCGACAGAAACTATCCATTAGCGTTATAAACTCAGGGCTGTGAAAACTCCTCGAATCCGCGGGATGCGCGGATTTCATCATGGGGGGGGGGGGGGGGGTGTTAGTGTGTACTCTGTAATCGTGATCGTCAATGAGGTTTTTTAATTGCTTATCGCAAAGCGTTTTTTTAATTTATTTATGACAAGCAAGTTTTATGGGTGTAAGTTCCGTGGATCGGAGGAAACTGATTTGTATCTGTACCACACAGATCAGTGTCTGTGGATCAGTGTCTGCCAATTGGCGGGATGCATGGAGTTCATCATGGGGGGCCATGATGAAATCCACGCAGAGTTTTCACAGTCCTGAGGTTATAACCACTAATGGATAGTTCTGCCGAGTGCAGATAAAATTGCTTATCATTATGCTAACCCCATTTTCCTGCCATGGTGCCGTGATGCAGACCACATCTGTCCCAGATCCATGCCAGATATGGGCTGTAAATGGTTGGTCTTTTGCGGATCAGGTTCAAATCTGGTTCCGGATCTGTTCCAGAACTGTAAAGTGGAGCCGTGCTGGATCTGGGCTAGGGTGCAAAAATTGTCTGGACCGGATCTGTTTTCAGGATTGGTACCGGATGTTGGACTACATCCGGCCCGGATCCAATTGCTGTCTGGGAGTGCAGTTACGAGGAGTAGAAGTTGTGAAAGTAGATGAGCTTAAATACTTGAGGTCAACTGTCCAAAGTAATGGAGAGTGTGGTAGAGAGGTGAAGAAGAGAGTGCAGACAGAGTGGAATAAGTGGAAATAGGTGGCAAAAGTGATTTGTGATCAAAGTATATCTGCAAGAGTGAAAAGGAAAGTTTACAAGAAGGCAGTGAGACCAGCTATATTGTACAACTTAGACATGGCGTAATGAACAAAATGACAGGAAGTGGAGCTGAAGGTGGCAGAGCTGAAGATGCTGCAATTTATTTTGCGGTGGACAGGATTAGGAATTACCATTTCTGAGGGATAACAAATTGAAGGATGGTTCAGAGACATAGTCAAAGAGGCGACATTGAGATGGTTTGGACATGTGTAGAGAGAGGATAAAGGGTATATGGGAGGAGAATGCTGAGGATGCATTCACCAGGCAGGAGGAGACGAGGGAGGCCACAGAGGAAGTTTATGGATGTGCTGAGGGAGGACATGCAGGTGATGCAGAGGACAGGGTGAGATGGAAATGCTTGTAGCAACCCCTAACGGGAGCAGTCGAGAGAGCAAGTAGAAGACACAGCGGGTAAAATAAGTACTGAACATGTCACCATTTTCTCAGTAAATATATTTGTAAAGGTGCTATTGACATAAACTTTCACCAGTTGTCATGTTCATATGCTTTATGTATGCAGCCTGAATTGTGCCAATGGTAGTCAGTCAGTACAGATCAAACCCAGATCTGCACTGACTTGACTGACTAACTGCAGGGACTCTATGTAAACACTGCAAGGTTTATGTAGAGTCCTTTGTGCAGTGTTTGTGAAATTTTAAATTCATTGAAGCCACACGTAATAGCTGCAAATGGTTGGCTGCATTGCATCACGTGTTTTCAGATGAACAGTGTCTTCAAATAGTACAGGAAAAGTCAGGACTGATGCATTTTAGACAAATATATATTTCAAACAGCAAAGTGTAAGCCTTTCTGTGAAAAGCAAATCATACTTTAAATTGCAGCAAACCTTTCACATCTAATTTCCAAACTGAAGGCGAGACCACATGCTCATAAAACCTGTCTTTTCTAATTTCCTCTCAGCCTGCAGGCAGAGGATGCGGCGTTGTTCATAAGCAAACACAATATCTCAGTTTCACATATGTCTCCTCTTATCTGGATCACAATGTTTCTCAGGCTGCATGAGTTATACAGTCCTGCCAAACCTACATAATCGATTATCAGACTTCAGTGAACATTGTTTTTGAGAGGGTTTCATTCAGCAGTGATCTCTGTGACATGATTTCCACAGGAGGTAATTTCCTTTCTGGGTGGCGCTTCTTTGTAAGATCATCTCCAATGATCCATTAAATATGTGCAACAGCCACCTGTCAAAACACCTCATGGACTCTCTTACTCCACATTCTTCAGATTGTCATTTATTTATTTATTTGTTCATGTGATGGTTTAGATTTACTGATAAAGGCCCTGTCACACCTTGACAATTTAGCCAGCGTATGCAAACCATATTAAAAAATGCTGGCATAAGTCCAATAAGTTAAGGGTACGTTTTTTATAAGTTAAGAGCAAGCTGACCTCCTTAAAAAATTTTGGGCATGCTGAAAATTTTCAACAAGTGCCAACGAGTGACTCATACGTCCCGCACATGTTGGACATAAGTTGTAGGTAAGTTATGTGTTGGCACATGTTTCTTGTAATTTACTCATAAGTCTAAATCCATCCATTAATGCTGGTCACTGATTGGCTGAAACCTGTGGTCCGTATACAGAACGACTGTTTCATTCACACGCGGAGTAAATCTGACCTGTTTATTTCAGTCCAATTCACCATCACAGATGGACATGAATCCACAGAAAGCTCCTGCTTTTTGAAAATGATCTCTGAAAATATTTTTAATTTGTGGCTGGAAACGCAGCATTTTAAAGAAAGTCTTTCGGTGGTTTTTCTGCTGCAGGTGTGTTTCTCATGCCGGTGCTGCGCTCTGAATACACAGAAGCACTGTGATGATTTAAACTTTAAAAGCACTGTTGCTGTGGTGTGATCATCAGACGACCTGATCGAGTGATCAGGGTGATCACGCCTGATTAATGCGCTGTTTAAACATTTAAAGCACCGTGGCAGTCGGTGATCACCACACCGACAGATCACACAGCACATCATTCAGATCATACCTGACCGGGTCAACTGGTGCTTAAAAGTTTAAATCATCACAGCCTTTCATTATTCAGGTCTGTAATGACCTGATCAGGTTGATCAGCGGACCTGATCAGATCTGATCAGCGGACCTGATCAGATCTGATCAGACCTGCTGATCAGGAAGCAGCCAGCGCTTTCAACATTTAAAGAGACAGCACCCCATTCATTCATGGCTGTGTTTACCACAGCCAGTCCACTCATCAGTATTCTGTACACAATGAAAATGGTCCACCAAGATAAAAAATAAAAATAAAAAATAAAATAAAGTGAAATTACTGATCGACACCACATGATGCAGTACCGACAAGAACCACTGGGTGTAAAGGGGACTGTTGGCAGACGCTGGTTAATCGTCAACATGTGACACCTGATTAATTTGTCAGACGTACGCCAGTGTGTGCCAGAGTTTTAAAATAGTCTGCATATGCAGGCTAAATTATCAGCTGTGACAGGGCCTTAAGAGCTGCCTGAATTTGGTCCAAGTCCTTCAAATGTCTGTAAAGGAAAGATCACAATAACTGCTAACGTCTGTCATTTTACAAAGTGAAAATATCAGATATATGTTTTAGTTTTAAAGTAATGCACTAATTTTGAAGGTTTTAGTGTTTAGACACACATGCCACAGTGCATTATGGGTATTAGTTTCCTGACATCAGTGGTTGGCTGGTCAGTACCAGCCCACACAGTACCACACAGTTACCAGTAGATGGCAGAGTTCATGGCAGTGTGAGCAGCCACACATTTGTGAAAAGTGGTGGACTGAACAAAGAATTTTCAGTTTCAAATTGCCTTTTTTTTTCAAATGATAAAAAAAATGACATATTTACAAATACAGATTTATTTGTAAAACCCACCACACGTTTCAGTAACTGTGTGTTATACCCACACCAGCCAACCACTGATGTCAGGAAACTAATTCATATTCATAAGGGGTTAAGGCCTTATGACAGTTTGCATGGTACAACCACAAATGTACTCACTCATTTGTTTCCCACAAATAACCATTTATTCTTCACACATTTACTGAAAATTACAGTTTATTGAAAGGACACAGAAAGGTCAGGTAACACAGAGAAATGTAGAGAGTTACTACTCAGTGCATGGCACATTCTCAGGGAGACGACCCATTGTGAGTCTTTGGCTCTTTGCCTCTGTGGGTGTTAAAGGCAGAAAGAGTGCTGTAATATTAAACACTGAACAGTTGGCCAGCCAACTTGAGCCTCTATATTTTATAATGTGGAGGAGTAAATTAACCTGGCTACAATGAGTAACAACAATATCCTAAGCTGGGTCATAGTAGTAAGTTGTAGTAGTTTGTCTTCATCAATTGATATATTCATCACAGGATACAGCATCTGACCTCACCAGTGCAAAGGGATTTTTTTCTAGAAAGATCACACATTTAGAAAGCAGTGCCTTACTTGAAATAAAACTCAAAAGAAAACAACAAATTAACAATCATAAAACAAGTTACCAGTGTAATTGCTACCTTTAAAATTTCTAGAATGCATGCCATTTTACTATGGAGAATTTCAGATGATAGTTTGTTGACAATCCAGTGCCTCAGTTGTTGCAAACAGTGCCGATATGCATTTGTGTCATAGTGTGTGTTTGTGTGTGTGGGGGGGGGGGGGGGGGGCACACACGTGTTTGTTGTGCGAGTGTGCCGGTGTGTGTGCTCTTAGAAAGATCCTTCAGGCGACGCAGAAGTTCTGCATTCTGGATGGCATGCCGTCCGCTCAGTTGTACGTGTGCAGCTTTGTCTTTTTGCTGCTGCCGCCTCCCTTGGCTTTGTCGCTGTCATCTGCGAGCTTTGTGTCAAGTTTTCCACTCTGTGCTTGGCTCTGTTGCTGTCAGGTTCACAAGATAAAGATTCATAATGAGTAAGAGACTGACATTAGAATGTTCCACAGCAGACAAATGGTGCAATGTGAGCAGGAAATCTTTAAAAACAAAATGATCTCAAAATAATTTCACGATGATATGGAGTATTCCCTCTGGAGTTTTTGTACACAGGATAGCTTTACTCTCATATTTATATTTTAGAGTGTATTAGACCCTTACTTTAAGCCTTTCTCACAACCCACCATATGTGCTGCGACGTCACAAAAACCGTCTGTGAAACATTGGCATTTTCATTGCTGTAGATGTTCAAAAACTGCCTGTGGAGATTTGTTGACATTCATCCATTTTCTTTATACACTTACTCCAATCAAGACTTTCTGGGGCGCTGGAGCCTATCCCAGCAGTCATGGGGCATGAGGTGGGGTACACCATGGACAGGATGCCAGTCTGTCGCAGGGCCAAATACAGACAGACACACCCATGGTCAATTTAAAGTTTCCAATTCACCTAACCTGCATGTTTGGATGTGGGAGGAAGCTGAAGCACCCGGAGGGAACCCACGCAAACACAGGGAGAACATGCAAACTCCACAGAGGAAGGTTAACGAAAGGTCTCATGACCTTCTTGCTGTGAAGCAACAGTGCTGACCGCTAAGCCATCGTGCTGCTGGCTTGTTAACATCCATCCATCCATCCATCTTCTACCACTTAGTCCAATTAAGGGTCGCGGGGGGCTGGCCTATCCCAGCAGTCATAGGGCGTGAAGCGAGGTACACCCAGGACAGGACGCCAGTCTATCGCAGGGCCACAAATAGACAAACAAAACAGACACACCCACACGCACACCTAAGGACAATTTTAAAGATTCCAGTCCACCTAACCCGTTTTTGGATGGGGGAGGAAACCGGAGCACCCGGAGGAAACCCACGCAAACACGGGGAGAACATGAAAGGCCAGGAATTGAACCCATGACCTTCTCGCTGTGAGGCAACAGTGCTAACCACTAAGCCACCGTGCTGCCCTTGGTTTGTTAACATGCAAATGAAAATTCTATGGTTCTATGAAAAATCCAAAATGCATACATACAGCTAATACCGCTAGTATGACAAGTCAGTTTGGAGCGACTCATGTAGTGATTTCGAGCTGTATATGTATATATATATATATATATATATATATATATATATATATATATAATATATATATATATATATATATAATATAATACGAGGTCTGTCCAAAAGTATCAGACCTTTTTATTTTTTTCAAAAACCTTATGGATTTGAATCGTGTGCTTGCATGAGCCAACCTTGAACCTTCGTGTGCATGTGTGAGTTTTTTCACGCCTGTCGGTTGCGTCATTCGCCTGTGAGCAGGCTAGAGTGAGCACTGGTCCTCCCCCCTCGTTGGATTTTCATTTCGAGGAAAATGTCTGAACGATTGGAGCAGCGCTGAATCAAATTTTTCCAGAAACTGTGAGAGACAGCCAGGTGGAAACCATTCGGAAGATTCAAACGGCTTTGGTGGCTTTTCAGTCGAGTGAGTATCCGAGGAATTGTGTAAGAGCTGGACATGTCACAACATGTCCTGTGAGACTTCCAACTTCCGCACGTCTTTCATTACAAAATCTCCTGTAACATGGAATGTGCCGAAAAAGTGCTGATGTCCACCTCTTCTGCAATTTCTCTGGTAGTCAGACGACGTCCCGGATCAACACAGCGTTCACTTTGGAAATGATCTGGTCGTTTCAGCATGTCGATGGCCGCTCGGAGCACGGCGCACCCTCGCCATTGTGCGCCGTCTTTAAACCGGTTGTAACGCTCCTTAATCTGTGTGATGCCCATAGGATCGTCACCGAAAGCCGCCTGAATCTTCCGAATGGTTTCCACCTGGCTGTCTCACAGTTTCTAGAAAAATTTGATGCAGCAAAGCTCCAAATCGTTCCACCTCGCAATGAAAATCCAACGAGAGGGGAGGACCAGTGCACACACAAAGCCTGCTCACAGGCGAATGATGCAACCGAGGGCGTGAAAAAAATCACGCATGCGCACGAAGGTTCAAGGTTGGCTCATGCAAGCACACATGATTCAAATCCATATGGTTTTTGAAAAAAATAAAAAGGTCTGATACTTTTTGGACAGACCTCGTATATATATATATATATATATATATATATATATATATATATATATATATATATATTATATAATATATATATATGGTAAATGGACTGCATTTAATAGCGCTTTTCCAGCTGTATCAGACGCTCAAAGCGCTTTACAATAATGTCTCACATTCACGCCGATGTCAGGGTGCTGCCATACAAGGCGCTCACTACACACCGGGAGCAATAGGGGATTAAAGGCCTTGCCCAAGGGCCCTTAGTGATTTTCCAGTCAGGCGGGGATTTGAACCCATGATCTTCTTGACTCAAGCCCACACCTTAACCACTAGACCATCACCTCCCCCCATATATATATATATAAACTGAATAGAATTGCTCATCAAATTTATAATGAAATCCTTCATTTTCCAGGATTTCATCAACATCCCCTCCCAACGTTAAGTAAAAATTATGTGCCAAACATCCTTCTAGATCACTTCCATCATTGAATTATCTTTTTTTTTTTTTTTTGGCAGGATTATTTGTCTGCTCACAAAATTTCATTAAAATCTGTTACTTATTGAGTTGTCCTGCAAAAAGATAGACCAATGGCAGGTGAAAACATAAACTCCTCAGCAGAGGTAACAAATAAGAACATTTATATATGTTTTTATATATGCATGCCCTCTCCCCTCCCTGATGGACATTCACAGCTCCCGCCGCCTTAGCAGAGCCCTAAACATCACTAAAGACAGCTCCCACCCTGGCTTTGAACTGTCTGACCTGATGCCCTCGGGTAAGCGCTACAGGTGTATTAAGACCAGAATAAACAGACTCAAAAACAGTTTCTTTCCCAAAGCGGTAACCATACTGAATTCCCGCATACATCGATGATAATGTGCAACATTCCATCCCATAATGTGCAATATTTATCATTTTTAATAATGTATATAATAACATACTTATTCTGCAATGTACATACCATCCAGGACCGTGCACCTTACCTTCTAATGTTTACATCATATTATTTTTTTGATACATATTATTTGATATTGCTGCTTTTCTTCTCACTTGCCTGCACTGATTTTGGAGTTGGCCTTTAATCGTACATAATATAATGACAATAAAAGGCATTCTATTCTATTCTATTCTGTTCTATTATTTTTATTTTTTAAGGTGCATCTTTTAGCTAGCTTTATGTCCTGCTTAGTGTTGGGAAAGGCACATTTTATCCGTATTGTCAAGAGGATAGACAGGAATCACTTCATAAAGGGCTGGTATTGCAGCTTTGTGTCAGTGTGAAAACTGCAAAATTTGCATTATTTAGTTAGACTATTACAGTGAAATAGGCCCTGGGGGGTGCAATGGGTCACTAAACCCACAATTCAGATTGGATCATCATCTTGTGTCACAAATTGGATCACTTTTCAAAAAAAAACAACACACACGTTTGACCATGGCCCTAAATAAAAACAAGATATCCAATGTTTAAATAATATTTTAAAATATATAGGAGGCCTTTTTGGTCAGCACTGAAGTGCCAAGTTCAACTAGCCACAGCACAGATTACTGACAAATCAAATCAAATTTATTAATTTGTATAGTGGCAGGGTCACCTCAAGGTGCTTCACACACACAGTTCGAAACCAGAACAAAATTAATTCAAAGATCAAAAGGCAGAATATGAGTAAAAACTCGTAAGAGTAAAAAGAATTAAAAGAAACACATAAAAACACAATATACTAATGATAAGACTGGGAAAACAAATGGGTCTTAAGTCTGGACTTAAAAGTCTCCCACAATCTGACTGCCTTATTTGCACAGGGAGATCATTCCAAAGAACAGGGGATGGATGATAAGAGAAAGCTCTGTAAGCCACAGACTTTTTATTCACCCTTGGAACACAAATAAGTCCTGCACCCTGCAAACGCAAGGTCAGCCAGGAAGGGAGGTGTCAGTCCATGAACAATTTTATAGGCCAGTAACAGAGTCTTAAAATCCGATCTCAGAGATGGGAAGCCAATGAAGGGATACCAGAATGGGTGTAATATAGTCAAACTTTCTGCTTCGTGTCAAAAGTCTGGCAGCAGCATTTAATCCAATGAAGTCCCCTAATGCTGGACTGTGTAAACCAGAAAATAGAGCATTGCAATAGTCCAATCTACAAGTGATAAAGCATGCATCAGAGTCACAGCATCAGCCATAGACAGGATGGGACGAATCTTCGCTATATAGAAGAAAGCAGTCCTCATAATGGGCTCATGTATCAATGTTGCGTACGGCGATATTTGAGCGTATAGGGGTGTACGCCAAAACGGCGGCACTACTTGGCATTTATCAATGTGGTCGTTGGCGTACGCTGCGCTGAAAATATACACCAGGTCGAGAGGTGGCATAAATTATACACCAAAATGAACCAGCGCTGGAATCCACATAAAAATGAAGATGATCAACATGATAAACAGTGCCATTATACAAATCAATGCATATGTTACATAAATAACACTTTCCTGATTATACTACATAATAATCAATACAAATCCCCTTTGCAGGATTGCTATGGAGCACGATCCGTGGCCACAGCGCTGACTGCAAAGAAAGTGCTGCTCGCCTTTTTCTCCAGACTTTGAGCCTGGAGCCAGATCAGCGCTGAGCTTAACTTCATGTGGTGTGATCGTTTTAGACTATGAAATTGATAATAACAACTGTAGTTTCGTCATTCCCTTAATTCGCCCGTGCTGCAACCAGGTTTTCTTGTCTCCATTCGGTTGTCACAATAAAATAAATACAGAAATACATTTAAAAAATAAAGAAATCTGACAGATTAGGCATGTCTTATTAATTGAGTGAGCAAATATCCACATGTCAAGAATTATTGACATGTGAAAAGAGAATACAGTGGTCCCTCGCTATAACGCCGTTCACCTGTCGTGGCCTCGGAGTCTCGCGGAGTATTTAGTCCAATTTTGCATGCCTTTTTTTTTACAGTGTTCTGTGTTCTGCGTATCTGTTTATAAGAATCTTGTTGCCCAGAAGAGAAAAGAGCGCCAACACTATCATAACTGTGTTTGTCACACGGACACAGACACCTGCTGCAGCCAGATGTGAGTGGGAAAAGGCGCAGCGCCAGGACGCAGAGGCCCGATATGTGAAATACTGGTGAGTCACTATTAATAATTTCTTATGTGTCCGACCTCGTTCGTTGATCGTTACAATTAATTTGTTTGTGCTAAATGCCATCATAATTATTTATAGGAAAATGTTCTATTTTTATTTCTCAAACAAATGTTTGGGCCTGAAAACAGTTTGGTATTATTTTCCTACTAAGGTTTGAACTTTGAGAGTGTTTACACACGAGAGAAAAGTGAGAAAATGTTCATGCCTGATTGAGAAAGTGTATAAATTGTGTAGTGAGGGGTTTTACAGCTTTGAAACGTCTATATAATTGTAAAAAATAACGCTGACTATGTTGCGGTTTCGCGTATTACGGGCTATTTTTTAGAATGTAACTCCAGCGATTAATGAGGGACCACTGTAACACTTTATTGATTATATACTACAACACAATTGATACGATGGCCACTTTTGATGCTCTATTGGCATGCGTCATGATTGGTGGAGTTCTTTTTCATTTCCGTCTTCCGGGCTTCCATGTCGTAAAATGAGGGTGTGTCTGAAGCGGAGTCTGAATATTTATGGGCGTGTTTATTATAATTATGATCGTTTCCACCTGCCGCATTTATCAAGATCACGTCAGGCATATGCTGGAAATGGGCAGGTGCACACTGCTTGATACATGTCACGGCGACTTTGGTGTATTTCAAGTTTACGCCGTAAATTTACGCCACAAGTGCGCAACATTGATACATGAGGCCCACTGTCTCTAATGTGGAGTTCAAAGGACAACGTAGGATAAAAATTACCCTAAGGTTCCTCACTTTGTCTGTACGATGTATAACACAAGAACCTAAGCTAAGCAGTAGCTGGTCAAATTGATGCTGATATCTTGCTGGACCAAGAGCCATCATTTCAGTATTATCAGAGTTTAAAAGTAGGAAGTTACTAGAAATCCAGCTTCTCACTGATGCAAGGCAACCTTCTAAATATTTTATGTGAATGATATTGCCAGCAGTTATCGGCATGTACAGTTGAGTATAATCAGCATAGCAATGAAAGGCAATCCCAAAACACCGCGGAATATGCCTAAGGGGTGCTAGATAAAGGGAGAAAGGCAGGGGGCCTGGGGCGGATCCCTGTGGAATCCCGAATTTCATTTCTGACAGGGCTGGAAACAGGAGTTCTCAAGAAACACATGGATATTAGCCAACTCCTCAGCCGCATCCTGCTGCCCACCTTCACCCTGACACACCTGCTCTTTCTAATTTGTGCAAAGGCCACAGGATACAACATTATTTCAAAGTTTATTAAACATGTATTGTATTACCATTAAGACAACAGTATTTGTTGACAATTACTTCAGAGTCCATTAACATCTTTTTTGTCTTTCCTCTTTTTTATTTTTTTTTTTTGGTGGCTTGCAGCCACCTTAGCCCCGGGATACTTCACTCATTGATGCACCCTGACCCAAGTCATGCCAAGCAGGCAAACCACTGGCAAGTGTTTTTTTTTTTTTTTTTCCTCTTGAGACCAGCTATGGGCCATTAAACAATTAGCTCCTGCCATAGGTGTTGTCTTGTCAGTGGGCCAAACATCTGTTGTCACAACTATGTTGTTACTTTATAAAACCCCATTTAGGAAACACTTGCTTTTGAGTCAGCTATATGTCTAGCGTAGTAGCTGCATGGTCAAGTGTCACAAGTGGGCTACGCTAGTGTGACCATTTTGTTATGTAAAGACTAAAATAATAAGTAAGCTGCTTTGGCTGCTCCCTTGTTTTCCCTCAGGGTTGCCACAGCGGATCCAAGGTGGACCTGCATGTTGATTTGGCACAAGTTTTACACCGGATGTTCTTCCTGATTGTCCACATTACATGGAGAAATGTGGTAGGGGTGGAGTTTGAACCGGGAACCTTCTGCACTGAAAACAAGTGCACTAACATGCAAATTGAAATGTATTTGATACTTAGTACAAAAGCATTTGTTCAATGACAGCTTCAACACGCCTCCTGCATGGAGAAACTAGTCTCATGCATCGCTCAGCTGTGGACCTCTTCTATGAACTCTGATCTTTAGATCGTTCAATAGATTTTCCGCTGGATTCAAGTCAGATGCTTTATTTTCATTCTCTGAAACCAATTGAGAGTTTCCTTGGCTGTGTGTTTGTGACCATTGTCTTTCTTGAATGTTCACCCTCATTTCATCTTCATCATGCTTGTAGATTTTTTCAAGAATGTCATGGTACATTTTTCCATTCAGCCATCTTTTAATTATATGGAGTTTGCCCATGCTGGATGCTGAAAAACAGCTCCATACCATGATGTTCCCACTTCCAAATGTCACTGCTGGTATGGTGTTTTGGGGGTGATGTGCAGTGCCATTTCACCTCCATCATGGTGTGTATTATGGCATCTAGAATATTTCGTTCCAGTATTTCACAGGCTTGTCTAAATGTTAAACAGCAAATTTTAAATGAACTTCAACACATTTTTTCTTCAGCAATGGAGTCTTGCATGGTGAGCGTGCATACAAGCATGACTTATTGTTTTCTTTGAAACAATTATACATGTAAATTCCAGGTCTTTCTGAAGCTCTCCACAGCTGGTGATCTAGTTAGGTGTTTAAACAAATAATGAATGATCTCCTTTCATGCTATGGAAAGATTATTTTAATTTGTTATGCCATTCAACTCTGCTTTGCCTCATTGAATGGAACATTCAATCTTTCAACGCATACAAAATTGCTTATTGCACGCAAACATTCATTATTTATATGGTCTTCATCTAACAATTACTAAAGGTTAGTGACAATAACACTACAGAATAAGATAAATCGTATTGCCAAAATTCTGTCAGAACGAGTCAACATACTGAGATAGGGAAGATAAAATAATTTCCTCCCATTTGCTGCCCCACACTTAGAGAACCGTGGTTTAGAGGACGCTGAGGTTGCAAAGAAAAGTTCTCTTAAAAAATAAAACTAAAATGTTGCATTTCTGGGCTGCAGTTGGCAGAGCCTTTGATTTGGAACAGCCTTGTCAACCTATAATGTAGGTTTTAGAGTGATTGCTTTTAAGGATGTACCCAGTGAATTGGGGCACAGTGTTCTCCTGGGCTTCATTCAAGCCAAATAGAAGATAGTTTACACACAGAACTCAGGATGACTGGAAAGCGGCAGATCTCCTTTAAAGAAGCGTACTGACAACAGTAATGGTTTGTTTACTGCTCAGTTTAATAACAGCAAGTTTTGGATGATGTCTGTTCACCATCTGCCTAAAACTAAAGTCCCTTCAGCTGCCCCCTTGTTTTTCGCTCAGGGTCGCCAGCTCCGAGGTGAATCTGCATGTTGAGTTGGCTCAAGTTTTATGCTGGATGCTCTTCCTGACAAAAACTCCACATTGCATGAAGAAATGTGGGGGGGGGGGGTTGAACGGTGAACCTTCCATACTGAAACCAAGCACACTATAAGCACTTGGCCACCACCTCCTTCTTCACTTTCTTCTGCCTATTTTCACAAATTCCCTCAAATATTTTAAAAACCGTGGCACAAGGCTTCACTGTATTGCATTAAATAAGAAGTGAAGTCTTACTGGTAATTTAAATAATTCTTGTCATTTTTGGCATGTTTAAACACAGTACACAGACCCAAGAAATCAATTCACCAGTTAAAGCATCTGCTCTGTCTTTGCCCACGTCACTTTGAATGGCTCACAGGATTGCTGCCTCTTTGCATACTACAGAGATTCATACTGCATAACAGACCGGGAGAGTTTTATCACCAGATGTGGAAAAAAATAAATAAATCACATTACTGTCAAGCATGCATCAATGTAGTATCTCTTCAAATGTAAGACTTGGAGATTGTGTGCAGAAGCAAATATATGATTCAATGACTCTTCAGTATCTCTTAGTTCCACCTGCAAGCACATTTGATCTCTTACTTAATGCACCCACGTGGATCTGTGCCAGCTTCAGTTGCTGTCCACTTTCATGTGGATTTAGAATGTTACTATTGTGTGTATCCTATTTTCCAAGATGGAATTCTACAGTCAATTTTAGAGAAGTGAAAGAAGACAAAACACAGTTTTGCATTATTAGTTTTATTAATATATCTTTAAAAAATGAGCCAGAATCAAAACTTAATAATTAAAACCGCATTGCCATGCACAATTGTAACTGATGTTTTAGTCATTACTTAGCTTTTGTAAATACATTTAAAAAAAAAAAGATGGAAGCCTGTGAAAGGACTGTGAGCAATGCTTGCACCACATGTTATACTGTAGTAAATAGGAAACTACAACAAGGTTAAAGTATAAAAAATAAAACACAAAAACAATAAAGAAAAGCATTGACCCCACTGGCTCATGTTGGTTAAATTCCCTCAAGGCAAACAATTGCAAAACCATTTTATATACTGCAGATTCATATTGATGCCATGTTTTATTCATGCTCAAGTCCCAAAGGTTTGGAAAAAGAAAATCTCTAATATGTATGAAAACACTGCAAAATAATCACATCTGTATTGTCAAAGCAGCTTATGACTTTGGATCCTTGTAAACTACAGTCGCATTTTTACAGAGTGGAGGACAACGGCAGCAGCTGTGGAACTGTGTGGGCATGTCCTAGTGAACATTTTACTTCCCATTGCTGCAGTGATGCTACAGTGCATAGTAATATTCACTACTAAATGTGTATTATCCCTCACAAACATAACATAAAATGTGGAAAAAGTGAGGGATTGTGCAAGTATTCACAATCCCTCACTTTTTCCACATTTTATGTTACAGCCTTATTTGTGTGGGTTGCTGAAGAGGAGGTACTGCTGGCCCACCACCAGAGAGCGCCCTGCCTGAAGTGCGAGCTTCAGGCACGAGAGGGCGCAGCCGCCTCACTGGAATGGCCAGGAGTGACAGCTGTCATTCATCAACTCATGACAGCTGTCATCTATCACCACATCATCAACACCCCATAAAAGCCGGACAACATCTCCACCCCGCTGGCCGAGATACCGCCTACCTTCGGAGGTAACTTCCTCAGCCATATTCTGTGCCGTATCGCACTTAACTGTTATCTGATTACCACAGGAGTTCCTGACTGCTTGTGTCAGCTGGAGGCTGAGCTGGTCGTGGACAACAGGGTGATGAACCACACCCTTCCCGACCCGTGAAGACAAGGGTTTGTTTCAGGTCCTGCGAAAGACTCTGTTGTATTTGCGGAGGTGGAGGTGTAATTCCCACCTGCAATCCCTGAACTGTGTGCGAGGAGTTGCTGAGTGTCACCACACTCACCTCGCTTTCTGTCTTGTTTCCTGCCAGCAGTACCAGATCCGACAGCCAGAGACGGTGGCCACCTAGGGATTCAGGACTTGGCGGCTCCAGTATCCTCCGGGTTCGGTGGCAGTGGAAATCGTGTGGGATCTGGCTCTTCTCTGGACGGACGTCTCCTATCCTCGAGCCTGCCCACACGTTCCCTTTGTACATTTGACTCTAATCCAAATTCTGCATTTGTCTGTATTCGTTGTGCATGTTTCACCAACAGTAAAGTGTTGTATTTGGGCTCATCTATTGTCCGTTCATTTGCGCCCTCTGTTGTGGGTCCGTGTCACTACACTTTCCAACACATTCCAAAATGGATTACATTTTTTTTTTCTTCAAAATTGTACACACAATACCTCATGATGACAATGTGAAAAAAAAAGTTATTTTGAGATTTTTGCAACTTTACGAGGTCTGTTAGAAAAGGTATCCAACCTTTTTATTTTTTTCAGAAACCATATGGATTTGAATCACGTGTGATTGCATCAGCCAAGCTTGAACCTTCGTGCGCATGCGTGAGTTTTTCCACGCCTGTCCGGTTGCGTCATTCGCCTGTGAGCAGCTTTGAGTGAGGAGTGGTCCACCCCCTCGGCGGATTTTCATTGTCAGGAAATGGCGGAATGATTTGGGCTTTTTTTCCATCAGAATTTTTTTCAGAAACTGTGAGAGACCTCCAGGTGGACACCGTTCGGAAATTAATATGGCTTTCAGGGATGATTTTATGGGATTACACAGATTAAGGAGTGATCAAGACGGTTTAAAGACCGCCCACAACTGCTGAGAGCACGGCGTGCTCCCAGCCCCCATCGACAGGCTGACACCCCGCTGGAACAACCAGATCATTTCCAACGTGAGGCTTTGTTGATCCGGGACCTCTTCTGGCTTTCACAAAAAGGCTGAAAGTGGGACATCAGCACTTTTTCAGTACATTCCACCATTTTTTTCATGGAAAGAAAAGCGGAGGGACGCGCCATGGAGCCGTTCATTACGCGGGACAAAACCACCTCGGGTGTTGGTCTCACAGGACGACTTAAAGGTGATTTCAATCAATCAATCAATCAATCAACTTTTTTCTTATATAGCGCCAAATCACAACAAACAGTTGCCCAAGGCGCTTTCAGATGGATTCCTGTTGCTTTTCAGGTCGTGTGATTATCCGATTATGATTGTGCATGAGCTGGACCTGCCCCAACATGTCCTGGAGGCTTCATCACGGCGTTGCTTTGCGCCATGCAGCTCCACCGCGACGCGTGGAATTCCTCCGCACGTCTGTCTCAATGTGCCGAAAAAAATGCTGATGTCCACGTCTTTTCACAATTCCTGTGCTAGTCAGACGACATACCGGATCAAGACAGCGTCCAGTTTAGAAATGAACGGCACATTCCACTGTTACAGGAGTTTTTGTCATGGAAAGAGGAGCGGAGGGACGCGCCACGGAACCGTTCATTACGCGGGACAAAACCACCTCGGTGTTAGTCTCACAGGATGGCTTAAAGGTGGATTCAGATGGCTGTCGGTGTGCTTTTCAGTTGTGTGATTATCCAATTGTGATTGTGCATGAGGCTGGACCTGCCCCAACATGTCCTGGAAGGCTTCATCACGGCGTTTGCTTTGCGCCATGCAGCTCCACCGATGACACAATGGGTTGTTGTGAATAGCATTTGAGGGGAAAAATACTCCATTTTGGAATAAGGCTGTAACATAACAAAATGTGGAAAAAGTGAAGTGCTGTGAATACTTCCAAGGTGCATGGTCCACAAAGCAGAGTGTGTAGTGCGTTAGTATTTGTTGGTAAGTCATATGATATATCTCATACCTATTAAACAACTGTGCCCATTACACTGGAATCTAACAAACCGTTTTTCCCCTTCTCTTAATAACAGTGTTTTGTGCAATCACCACACTTTACATTACTACACAGCAAAGCACCTCCGCGTTGATAACCATTCGTAAGATTCAGGTGGTTTGCGATGGCTTTCAGTCGAGTGAGTATCGGAGAAATTGTTTAACAGCTGGGCATGTTCAAACTTGTCCTGTAATGCTTCCAACGGAGGTGTTTTGCTGTGGCGCAGCGCGATGAGCTGCTGGGTACCGACGCGCAAATCTGTCCGCACGTCTTTCATTACAAAATCTCCTTTAACAGTGGAATGTCCGGATAAACTGCTGATCCCGAGCTCTTCTGAAACTTCTCTGTTCTCTCACGATGTCCTGGGCCAACAGAGGCTTAAATTTGGAAGTTTTCAGCTCGAAACAGGCTGACGACGGCGGCTCGGGGCGCGGCGTGCCGTCCGGCTCTGTGGGCAGTCCTTAAAGCGACAGTAACACTCCATAATCTCTCATCAGCCGTTAAAATTTTCACCGAAAACCGTCTGAATTTCTCGAATGGTGTCCACTTGGATGTGCCTTACAGTTTCAGAAAAAATTTTGATCAAGCAAAGTGCCAGTCTCTCAGGAAGAAGTCAGACAAAGGAATTCCGACGAGGGGGGTGGACCAGTGCTCACTCAAAGCCTGCCCACAGGCGAATGACGCAACCGACAGGCGTAAAAAAACTCACGCATGCGCATGAGGGTCAAGCTTGTCTGACGCAATCACACGTGATTCAAATCCATATAGTTTTTTGAAAAAATAAAAGGTCGGTTTCTTTTCTAATAGACCTCATATTATTTTGATGGTTTGTATGATATGCATTTCGTTTTCCAATTAATTTTTTCCTTGTGGCTGTTTCGATTTTTAGGTTTTATTATATCTCTCTCTCATTTTCTTTATTCGTCAGCTCCCCAAAATATTCCCTCCACCTTCTCAACATACTCTCCTCGCTTGTCAGTACATTTACCATCTGCATCTTTTACCACCCCCAACCTGCTGCACATCCTTTCAGCGCTCTCCCTTTGTGTTGCCAGTCCGGTACAAGTCCCTTTCCTCCTTCATACTATTCAGCTTCTTATACAGCTGACTAAATGCCTTTTCCTTAGTAGTTTATGTGCTACTCCCATGTTTATTACCAAACTTGTCCACAAAGCAAAAATGTGTCAGTTTACATCTCACTGTCTTTTGAAGAGAGCAACATACTTTTCATGGGATTTATGTTGCAGTGGAGATGCAGAAAATGGTTTCTGCTCAGCAAACTAAATATTAATGCCGCTCTGCACAAATGACATCTTACTGTTCATGGTTTGGGTTTCATGTAACCAGTGTCACTCTTAAAAAAGATTTGTAAGATGTTTAAAATATTTCCCATGTTGCTCAAAGTGTTCTACAATGGTATTTTGACCACTGCCTGTAAGTTTTAAAACATAGATGGTCTCACTAAGTGTCCCTCTCACTCTTGCAGATATCCTTCTATCACAATTCAAAAGTTACAATACACACACTACTTTTACAAGAGTTTGTCTTAAAGGGTAACGGGAGGGCTGGAGCCTATACCAGGTGTCATAGGGGATGAGGCAGGGTACACCCTGGACAGGATGCCAGTTTGTCACAGGGCCACATACAGACAGACCTTTTTAAGGTCATGATAGTTCATCAAATTGTGTGAAGTTTGAGCAGATCACATTAGCTACAGCATCATCTAGAAAATTTGAATTAGCTGTCATAGTTTCTTCAAGATTCATGTTTGGTTGGGAAAGCATTTTTTGTGAGAATTTTTAATGACACCCTTTGTTATATGGCTGGGGGGGCCTGGCTGCCGGTTTGTTTGTCTTTTGGTTTCCTCCCAGGTGGCGTGCGTTTGGGACTGAGTGGCCGTGTTGCTGAGGCTGTCAGGACCTCACCCTGATCACCTGCGACTCGTCAGGACTCACAGCTGTGGTGCATCTGGATGGATTGGAACATGTTGGCATTTAAGACTGGAGTGCACAGTGTGTATTTGCCAGAGACTCGACCTTGTGACCAGACGGGTGAGATCGTCGTCTCGGGAGCCATCTCATCAGCAGCGGTGCTGAGAACGTCCAGGTTTGATGCACAGTCTGTGAAAGAGGAGGGGGTGAGGTTTCACGCTCGTCAGCACACTTCCTGAGGTACGTTAGATTTTGTGACTAACAGTTATACAGTCAGTAAATGTGGTGTCCCTCACACCTTATTGTATTGAGCTGTTTGTTAGTCATGTATCAGCTTTCACTGCAGTGGAGTTTTGTGAACTGATTGTTCCATGCCTGCAGGTTGGGAAGCTGATCAGTAATCAAGCCAGGAAGTGTTTGCTGTTTGTACACCTTTAAGTGTTCTGTGTGTAGAGTGTGGACTCACATAATGGTTCCTTCTTTCACAGACTCGGTTGTTGCGGCCACCTGGGGGGTGTCGGCGGGGTCCTTGGGTCCGAAACAGCTTCTGGCTCCGGACCGTTAGCGCTGCTGGGAGCGCACCACGCCAGGCCGCACCTTTTGTTATTATATTATCACTGTTATGTATTAAATTCAGTTAGCCTTTGAACCGTGCTCTGCTTATTTCATACTGGGTCCTTCAAACGCTGGTCGGTTCTCCGAGCTGCGTCCGACACATAACACCCTTTTTAACATTAAAACATGAGATTTGAACATGATGAGTGGATCTTTTCAGTGATATGATCTAAAGGCACACCATCAATGCTCTATGTGTCATCTTGCACAATAAAGACCTCATCATACCTGCCAAAAACAGAAGAGGACAGAGATCCCTATCTGTGTGACTGCATCTCATCCATTAATCAACCATCATCAATTGTTCATCCACCCTCCATAACTTACAAAATGTGGAAAGGGAAGTAAAGCCCCTCAACATGTCTGTTGTCAGAATTGTCCTCCAGAAAAACCCAATATGTCCTACAAATGGGAAATGTGAGACAAACAGAGCCCAATATGCCCTATAAATGGGAAATGTCAGGCATATCATGCCCCTTTGGTCACATTGTTACATAACACACCACACAAGATTTCTTCCCCAAAAGGACACTCCTCTAGACCTAATAGTTTCTTGCTGTAGAAGGCATAGCATATTTTATTGAGTGAAGCTGTGTTGTGCTGCCTTGGTGTGTTGGTCCCTCTCCCTTACTGTTTCTTGCAGGCACTGCGCCATGGAGCTGATGGTCTACACCTGGGCACAATCATTGCCAGCTGTATTTATACCCTGGTTCATCCACTTCGCATTTGCCAGAATCTCCATTGTCCTTAGTGGTACCTGGCCCTTGTATCTGCCAGACTATGTCTATATCTGCAAGTATGCTAGTCTCAGTAACCTGTTTATTGTTCTCAGACATTTTCTACTACCAGTCAGCTCTGTGGGTAGCCACCTGGTCTCAGTTCCAGACCTGTTCCAGCCTGTGCCTTCTGATTCCAGTGACCTCCTTCCATTTCATAATTCCATTTATTCCTGTATCCATTATTGCAATAAATTGTTACTCCTTTTACTCTTTTTCAGCTTCCCACTTTTTTGGGTCTACATTTAATTTTGCATGGCTCGGCCATAACAAAGATAAGATAAGATAAGATAAGACTTTATTGATCTCACAGTGGAGAAATTCACATGTTACGTCAGCTCTTAAAAAACACACAAGATGGGTGTGAGTAGAGGAAAATGTGCATCAAACAGCATGTGCAAGGATAAGCAATAATAATAATACTTGTAACAATACAATAAAATAAGAAAATGAAGTAGAAATAGAATATATATATATATATATTCTATTTCTACTTCATTTTCTTAAGGTGACATTAGTGCTGGGATTTGTAAACAAGTTGTTATTGCACATGATTTGTGGACATATTAATATTGCATGTGATTTGTGGCCATATTATTGCATGGCCACAAATCACAGCAGGGAGGAATGACCTGCGGTATCATTCCTTTTTGCACTGAGGGTGCCTCAGTCTGTCACTGAAGCACTACAGTCCAGTGCAGAGGGTGAGAGGAGTTGTCCATGATGGATTTGAACTTGGCTAACACCCTCCTCTCAGCCACCTCCTCCAGAGAGTCCAGAGGACAGCCCAGGACAGAGCTGGACTTCCTGACCAGCTTATTCAGTCTCTTTCTCTCCCGCTCTGTGCTGCCCGGGGCCCAACACATGACAGCATAGAGGAGAGCAGAGGCTACAACAGAGTCATAGAAGGTCTTAAGCAGAGGCCTGCTCACTCCAAAGGATCTCAGTCTCCTCAGGAGGTGGCGGTGACTCTGGCCTTTCTTATACAGGGTGTCAGTGTTGTGAGTCCAGTCCAGTTTGTTGTTGAGGTGAACACCCAGGTATTTGAAACTGTCCACGATCTCTATGTCCTCGCCCTGGATGTTCACCAGTGGGTGATGTGGTGGTTTCCTTCTGAAGTCAATCACCATCTCCTTCATCTTACTGGTGTTGAGACACAAGTGGCTGCGCTCACACCAGTCCACAAAGTCTGTGATGACCGACCGGTACTCCAGCTCGTTCCCCTCAGACACACACTACCCACAATGGCGAAGTCATCAGAGAACTTCTGGAGATGACAGCTGTCCATGTTGTAGGTGAAGTCCGAGGTGTAAAGGGTGAACAGGAAAGGCGAGAGGACAGTGCCCTGGGGGGCTCCGGTGCTGCACCTTACCACCTCAGACTGGCAGCCGCGCAGTCACACGTACTGCGGGTGGTCAGTGAGGTAGTCAATGGTCCAGGCGGCAAGATGTCCATACATGTTGCTCAAAGTGTTCTACAATGATATTTTGACCACTGCATGTAAGTTTTAAAACATAGATGGTCACACTAAGTTTCCCTTTCACTCTTGCAGATATCCTTCTATCACAATTCAAAAGTTACAACTAATACACACACTACTTTTACAAGAGTTTGTCTTATGGGTCACGGAAGGGCTGGAGCCTATACCAGGTGTCATAGGGGATGAGGCAGGGTACACCCTGGACAGGATGCCAGTTTGTCACAGGGCCACATACAGACAGACAAACACATTCACACCAGCACATACACCTACGGACAATTTAAAGCTTCCAATTCACCCAACCTGCATATCTTTGGATGTGGAAGAAGCCAGAGTCCCCTTGAGGGAACTCACACAAACGGGAAGCACATGCAAACTCCACACAGAAAGGCCACAGGTGGGAATTGAACTCATGACCTTCTTGCTGTAAGGCAACAGTGCTAACCACTAATCCTTCGTGCTTCCCTATGTTGCATTCTCTAAGGGTTAATTACTTTTTTTTAATAAGCTAACTTGTTATGATAAATTATAATCATGGAGTCATGTTTGACAGGGGTTTTTATTTTATTTTACTTTTTGCACTTTGTGTTTAAGGAATCAGTACCTTTTTAAGGTCATGTTAGTTCGTCAAATTGTGTGAAGTGTTGTGTGGGCCGCTGAAGAGGAGGTACTGCTGGCCCACCACCACCAGAGGGCACCCTGCCTGGAGTGCGGGCTCCAGGCACCAGAGGGCGCTGCCGCCTCACAGGAGCAGCCGGGGTGACAGCTGACACTCATCACCTGTGACAGCTGTCACCACTCATCTGATCTGCATCGGTATATCAGCAAGACGTCATCTCCACCTCTTTGCCGAGATATCGTTCTACCTGAAAGGTAATATCCTCAGCCTGACTGCTTGATAGAAAGCCCTTTTTGTGATTTTTGTGAGTGATAACAGACTTTTTCTCCAACGAGAGGTGGAGGTAGCTTCCCTGCCGTGTAGATTGCTGGGTGCAGACGCACCCACGTTTAATTGTGTTTTTGTTCCTCGCCAGCAGTACCAGGTCCGACACGCGGAGGCAGTGGCCACCTGGGAGTTCGGGACTTGGCGGCTCCAGTATTCCCGGGGTCTGGTGGCAGAGGAAATCGTGTGGTTCCGGTTCTGCTTTGGACAGGCGTCTCCTATCTTCGAGCCTGCCCACACGACACCTTGTAATTTGACCTCTGATCTATTGTGTAATCTGTTGTGTTTGTTGTGCACGTTCGCAACAGTAAAGTGTTGTTATTTGACCTATTCCATTGTCCGTTCATTTGCGCCCCCTGTTGTGGGTCCGTGTACTTACACTTTCCCAACATGAAGTTTGGCTTTGGCTGTGGCTTTGGAGGTGGCTTTGAGCAGATCACATTAGCTACTGTCTGTCTGTGATCATCCCAGCATCATCTAGAAAAATATGTGGACATATTAATATTGCACGTGATTTGTGGACATATTATTGCATGTCCACAAATCACAGCAGGGAGGAACAACCTGCGGTATCATTCCTTCTGGCACTGAGGGTGCCTCAGTCTGTCACTGAAGGAGCTGCTCAGCTACAATACAGTCCGGTGCAGAGGGTGAGAGGAGTTGTCCATGATGGATTTGAACTTGGCTAACACATTCCTCTCAGCCACCTCCTCCAGAGAGTCCAGAGGACAGCCCAGGACAGAGCTGGACTTCCTGACCAGCTTATTCAGTCTCTTTCTCTCCCACTCTGTGCTGCCCGGGGCCCAACAGACGACAGCATAGAGGAGAGCAGAGGCTACAACAGAGTCATAGAAGGTCTTAAGCAGAGGCCTGCTCACTCCAAAGGATCTCAGTCTCCTCAGGAGGTGGAGGTGACTCTGGCCTTTCTTGTACAGGGTGTCAGTGTTGTGAGTCCAGTTCAGTTTGTTGTTGAGGTGAACACCCAGGTATTTGAAACTGTCCACAATCTCTATGTCCTCCCCCTGGATGTTCACCGGTGGGTGAGGTGGTGGTTTCCTCCTGAAGTCAATCACCATCTCCTTCATCTTACTGGTGTTGAGACACAAGTGGTTGCACTCACACCAGTCCACAAAGTCTGTGATGACCGACCGGTACTCCAGCTTGTTCCCCTCAGACACACGACTCACAATGGCGAAGTCGTCAGAGAACTTCTGGAGATGGCAGCTGTCCATATTGTAGGTGAAGTCTGAGGTGTAAAGGGTGAAGAGGAAAGCTGAGAGGACGGTGCCCTGGGGGCCCCGGTGCTGCACCTTACCACCTCAGACTGACAGCCGTGCAGTGGTCAGTGAGGTAGTCGATGGTCCAGGCGGCAAGATCTCCATCCACACCTGCATCCTCCAGCTTCCCCCGCAGCAGCACCGGTCTGATGGCGTTGAAAGCGCTGGAGAAATCAAATAACATGACTCTCACAGTGCTCCCACCGGTCTCCAGGTGGGTGAGCACTCACTGTAGCAGGTAGATGACAGCATCATCTACCCCGATGTTGGGCTTGTAGGCGAACTGCAGTGGGTCCAAGATGTCGCTCACCACGGTGTGGAGGTGAGACAGGACGAGCCGCTCCATGGTTTTCATGAGGTGGGAGGTCAGGGCAACTGGTCTGTAGTGCTCTGGTTCCTTGGTGTGCAGTGTTTTGGGAAGCGGGACCACACAGGTGGTCTTCCACAGGGTGGAGACCACCCCCAGGCTGAGGCTCTTGTTGAAGATGTGGCTGAGGACCTCACAGAGCTCATCTGCACAGGTCCTCAGCAGCCTCAGGGAGATCCCATCAGGTCCTGCTGCTTTCCTCTGCTTTAGCCGGAGGAACTGGCCTCTCACCTCAGTTGAAGTTACAATGAGGGGGGAGGGAGGGGGAGCTGAGGTGTGAGCTGAAGTGGGCTGGTGCTGAATACAGTCCGGGGAGAGGAGGGGCAAAGTCCGGGGTGCAGTGGAGGTGACCAGGGGGAAGAAGGTGGGGGGTCAGAAGGACTGGAGGGCTGGCTGCTGGAGATTCTGAGAGGTACATGTTCATCCAACCACGTCTCCGTGAAGCACATGAGACTGCAGCCTTTATACATCCTCTGGAAATGGGTTAGCGCTGCTAGCTCCTTGGTCTTGTTGTGGAGAGACCTAACATTCCCCATGACCACAGATGGAATATAAGTCCTTCTCCACTTCGTCCAGCCACCCCTGCAGCCTCTCTGTCTCCTTCATATGTCTGCAGGTATGTCCAGGTGCTCAGCATAGTGGGGACCCGGCCCACTGTACATAGAGTCTCTTATGCTCAATCTTAATTCTACCCCTCGGCCATTCCCCTTACCCCTTCCCCTCCATTTTGTGCGGGCACGAGAGAAGAGGGGTGTCTCAATTCTCTTTTTGGAGCAAGGCGGAGGGGAAGGCGAAGGGCTACAAACCACTCCGTTTGGAGTGAATCTGGATACACACTCCATTTAGAGGGGTAGGAGGAGCTTACCGCCGTCTCGGAAAAAACAAACATGGCGCTGAAAGAGCCGCACAAATGAAACGGCTTTCATTACAAATTAGGCTGTTTAGAAAGTTATAACTTGCCAAAAAAACTTTACAGGCAGTTGTCTATGACAGCAACGTGTATGCTGCTGGATGCATGTTGCGTATATTGTCGTTCTGAAGAATATTGTAACTTTGCTCATGCGCTGAGGTGTTATAATGCATATACACATGAACGCTACGATAAGACACTTATATCTCACAATGGAGAAAATCATGATAAAGGATAAGCACGTTAATTTGTATGTTCATAAGTCTTTGGATATCAATCCCTGCTGTTGGATTTCAAGGTCTGTAACGTGTGTATTTTGTAAACAAACAGGGAGCCCTGACCACACTCGTCTCCTAATAAGCTTTCAGGCAGAAAATGAGAAGAAGTTTCATCAATGAGAATAAGTTGGAAAATATATACACACACGTATATGTGTAACACATAACCTGACATCCTAATAGACTGCTATTATTTGTCAAAGAAATTTCTAAAGGAAATAGGGCTGGATGCAAAAAATTGGAGAATTTGAAAAAGAAATATAAGTTTAACAGAACTAGATGCAGCCCATAACATACATACAGGTGCTGGTCATATAATTAGAATATGATGAAAAAGTTGAGTTATTTCAGTAATTCCATTCAAAAAGTGAAACTTGTATAATGTATACATTCATTGCACACAGACTGATATATTTCAAGTGTTTATTGATTTTAATTACTAATGAATTAATTACTAATCAATCAATTAATGATAAATGAAACAATATTAATTATTACTATTATTGATTGATTATTATTAGTATTATTAACATTAATCAATTACTAATTAATTATAATACTATTAATTATTATTATATAAATTACAAATCAATTAAATTACTTAACATGACATGATTGCGATGCATCGAAGAAATCTGCGACTTCTTCTATTTCTTTGAATTTCCGCAGAAAGGCGAGAAAATAAAAAGAGCAAACAGGCTACTGCAAAAAGATACATTTCGGTTGCCATGTTAACAAACGGAGACAGTTTGACACGGGCAGCTTTTTTTTTTTCTCCTAAGGCGGAGGGGTGTCTCAGTTCATAGGGCTAGAGGCATAACCCTTCACCTTACCCCTTGTTTTAAAGGGGTAGGCGTAGGGGTAGGGCCAAGGGGAAGGGGTACAAAAGAGAATTGAGATTGGGGGTTAGTCCAAGCAGCTGATCCCGGCTGTAAACAATGGGACGTCCGGAGACGGGGACAAAGGGATTTCCCTGCGCTGCCTCACAAAGTGCCGAAAGAAGCAGAAAACTAATCACAAGCGTTACAAAAGTGGGTTTCCCATGTGCACACTTGCACAGGGTACCACCCGCTGCAAATAAAAACAATAAAGCACTATTAAAAAGTATTAAAAATAGCCAAAGTAGGAAAAGAGGGGGTAGAGCTGAAGTAACAAGCAGCTGCATCGATAGGGCCATCTTGAAAAAAAAAAATCTACAAAAAAAAAAAACTTTATCTCTTATATAAAAAAACAATGCACTCAATCCTTTATTTCCCATTGAAGGGCAGCCAATAGAGCAGTTTTTTTTGTTGTTGTTTTGTTTTTGCCTCTCTCTGAGTCCACCAATGACAAATAATGCATTTGTACCATTGTCCATCATCTTATAATTGATTCAAAGCTAAAGTGAGCTGTTTTTGGAGCCATTCACACCCATATGACAAATAGAACAAAAGAAGTAAAAGAAACCAACGTCAATACAACATGCACCTCCACCTTGTTGACACTTTGCTACCATTATCCCACAGTTGGTGACTGAAAATCAGAGCAAATTCACAAGGCAGAGTTCATGTGTGCAGTAGCTAAGGTGGGTGAAGATTTGGGTTGCCAATATGTTGACCTGGGTGCAATTCCCAGTCACTCTGCCTGTGTCTGTGTCTTTGGACAATACACTTCATCTGCATTGTCTCAGTCCACCCAGCTGTAATTGGGTACTGGCTTTTAGTTGGGAAGTAACCATTTTAAGACTGACCCTGACCAGGGCACGTTGAAGACGCTCACCCAATTCACACTATGGAAAACAGGGATTAAAACCTGCCATAATGAACGTCACAGTCTATATAGGACTTGCGTCTTTTTAGATGATATGCACATATGGATTGTGGTGAAATTAATTGATATTTATAGTCTAACAACACAAAAAATTCACTGTCTCATATAAAAAAGAATACTGTTTCTTCAAAATGCTTTGAATCTAGTCAACTGTTGTAATGTATTAAAACAAAGGAACTGTCACACATCCATAAAATATGCTTGTTGTAGCAAAGAAAGCAGTGAAGTCCATTTATTGAGATCTGTCTGAAATATTCTCACATTCTTGTGCAATTTATCCATGTCTAAAAATGGATTGCTGCCACTTGGAATGCAAAACCTTTGCTGAGTAGAACTGCAAGGCATTGAAATGAGATGCATTGCTTTGCTGTGCCATCTGCCACCTCCAAACAGGTGTGACTCAATTCTGTAATGTGATGAGTGAAACAGTAAGGCACACGTCTGTCAGGTCATTGAACATCACTCACTTGAGGTTACAATGGCACAAAGAATATTATATTCAAGCCAAATGGTTGCTTTCTGTTTAGGTGTGCTGCACAAAAACTGGGGAAGTATTTGGTATTGTGCACAATCTCTTACTTCACCAATGCCATCTATCCACCCCTTACCCATCAACATTTTGGATCGGTCACAAGGCAGTTCTGATTGTTAATGGCACAAAAAGTTTTTTTTTCTTTCTTTCAGGGCATGGGGGTGCAGCTTTCCCATAATGTAGATTCCAAATTACTGTAATTAGTCAGTGCTAATTAGAGTAGTAGATCAAGAGAATCATTGTGGGGTTATGGTTCACTGGAGAAAGAACAAGGAAATCTAACTGCTGCATCCACTACAGTTAAAAAAAAAATCTAAAAAATTAACAACAATCACGTGAAGCTCACCTGGTGTAGCTCGACCAGCTTTTTGCTTCCTGAAGCAGATTCCTCTGTCTGATTCTGGTAGCAGTCACCACCGGTCTGAAAGAGGAGAAAGAAACATATCAGAATGCAGAACCCATTATGTCAAGCTGTGCCAGGTGTGTTTAATGCAAACACAACACAAGATATAAAACATCCATATTAACATCCTTCAGATTTTCACAGTGTTGACACAGTTTGAAGCGCATTAATACTTCAACTGCAGTCTTCAACTGCAGTCTGGCCTAATTTACATTCTTGCATTCTTGTCAGTGTCTCCAGTTGATGTGGTCATTACTACAGAAGTGGTACACCCCATCTGTGTCCACCCATGTAATTTTTCATTGACACAAAAGTACACAAGGATCTTTTCATGAGAACTAGTACCAATGACATCCAGTTCTCACCTGAGGTCACTGGTTATTGTCCATTTCTCACACCTATACTGGTCATTGCTAGAACATAAAAAATGGTGGAATGGCTCTGAGTCCTTTCTTGTTCACAATGGTGATGGAAAGGCAAACAGAGATCACCCAGGAGTCGCCATGGACTATGATGTTTGCAGATGACATTGTGATCTGTAGTGACAGTAGAATGTGAGTAGAGCATAGGTTGGAGAGGTTTAGATATACTCTGGAAAGAAGGGGAATGAAATAAATAAGACCGAGAATATGTATGTGAATGAGTGGCAGCCCGGTGGAATAGCACAGACAGCAAATGGATCCGGGCCGGATGTAGTCCAACATCCGGTACCAATCCTGAAAACAGATCCGGTCCAGACAACTTTTGCACCCTGGCCCAGATCCGGCACAGCTCCACTTTAGAGTTCTGGAATAGATCCGGACCAGAGCTCAACCACATCCGCAAAAGACCAACCATTTACAGCCCATATCTGGCACGGATCTGGGACAGATGTGGTCCGCAACACAGCACTGTGGCAGAAACATGGTGTTAGCATAAGCAATTTTATCTGCACTCGACAGAAACTATCCATTAGCGTTATAAACTCAGGGCTGTGAAAACTCCTCGAATCCGCGGGATGCGCGGATTTCATCATGGGGGGGGTGGGGTGGGGGGTGTTAGTGTGTACTCTGTAATCGTGATCGTCAATGAGGTTTTTTAATTGCTTATCGCAAAGCGTTTTTTTAATTTATTTATGACAAGCAAGTTTTATGGGTGTAAGTTCCGTGGATCGGAGGAAACTGATTTGTATCTGTACCACACAGATCAGTGTCTGTGGATCAGTGTCTGCCAATTGGCGGGATGCATGGAGTTCATCATGGGGGGCCATGATGAAATCCACGCAGAGTTTTCACAGTCCTGAGGTTATAACCACTAATGGATAGTTCTGCCGAGTGCAGATAAAATTGCTTATCATTATGCTAACCCCATTTTCCTGCCATGGTGCCGTGATGCAGACCACATCTGTCCCAGATCCATGCCAGATATGGGCTGTAAATGGTTGGTCTTTTGCGGATCAGGTTCAAATCTGGTTCCGGATCTGTTCCAGAACTGTAAAGTGGAGCCGTGCTGGATCTGGGCTAGGGTGCAAAAATTGTCTGGACCGGATCTGTTTTCAGGATTGGTACCGGATGTTGGACTACATCCGGCCCGGATCCAATTGCTGTCTGGGAGTGCAGTTACGAGGAGTAGAAGTTGTGAAAGTAGATGAGCTTAAATACTTGAGGTCAACTGTCCAAAGTAATGGAGAGTGTGGTAGAGAGGTGAAGAAGAGAGTGCAGACAGAGTGGAATAAGTGGAAATAGGTGGCAAAAGTGATTTGTGATCAAAGTATATCTGCAAGAGTGAAAAGGAAAGTTTACAAGAAGGCAGTGAGACCAGCTATATTGTACAACTTAGACATGGCGGAATGAACAAAAATGACAGGAAGTGGAGCTGAAGGTGGCAGAGCTGAAGATGCTGCAATTTATTTTGCGGTGGACAGGATTAGGAATTACCATTTCTGAGGGATAACAAATTGAAGGATGGTTCAGAGACATAGTCAAAGAGGCGACATTGAGATGGTTTGGACATGTGTAGAGAGAGGATAAAGGGTATATGGGGAGGAGAATGCTGAGGATGCATTCACCAGGCAGGAGGAGACGAGGGAGGCCACAGAGGAAGTTTATGGATGTGCTGAGGGAGGACATGCAGGTGATGCAGAGGACAGGGTGAGATGGAAATGCTTGTAGCAACCCCTAACGGGAGCAGTCGAGAGAGCAAGTAGAAGACACAGCGGGTAAAATAAGTACTGAACATGTCACCATTTTCTCAGTAAATATATTTGTAAAGGTGCTATTGACATAAAACTTTCACCAGTTGTCATGTTCATATGCTTTATGTATGCAGCCTGAATTGTGCCAATGGTAGTCAGTCAGTACAGATCAAACCCAGATCTGCACTGACTTGACTGACTAACTGCAGGGACTCTATGTAAACACTGCAAGGTTTATGTAGAGTCCTTTGTGCAGTGTTTGTGAAATTTTAAATTCATTGAAGCCACACGTAATAGCTGCAAATGGTTGGCTGCATTGCATCACGTGTTTTCAGATGAACAGTGTCTTCAAATAGTACAGGAAAAGTCAGGACTGATGCATTTTAGACAAAATATATATTTCAAACAGCAAAGTGTAAGCCTTTCTGTGAAAAGCAAATCATACTTTAAATTGCAGCAAACCTTTCACATCTAATTTCCAAACTGAAGGCGAGACCACATGCTCATAAAACCTGTCTTTTCTAATTTCCTCTCAGCCTGCAGGCAGAGGATGCGGCGTTGTTCATAAGCAAACACAATATCTCAGTTTCACATATGTCTCCTCTTATCTGGATCACAATGTTTCTCAGGCTGCATGAGTTATACAGTCCTGCCAAACCTACATAATCGATTATCAGACTTCAGTGAACATTGTTTTTGAGAGGGTTTCATTCAGCAGTGATCTCTGTGACATGATTTCCACAGGAGGTAATTTCCTTTCTGGGTGGCGCTTCTTTGTAAGATCATCTCCAATGATCCATTAAATATGTGCAACAGCCACCTGTCAAAACACCTCATGGACTCTCTTACTCCACATTCTTCAGATTGTCATTTATTTATTTATTTGTTCATGTGATGGTTTAGATTTACTGATAAAGGCCCTGTCACACCTTGACAATTTAGCCAGCGTATGCAAACCATATTAAAAAATGCTGGCATAAGTCCAATAAGTTAAGGGTACGTTTTTATAAGTTAAGAGCAAGCTGACCTCCTTAAAAATTTTGGGCATGCTGAAAATTTTCAACAAGTGCCAACGAGTGACTCATACGTCCCGCACATGTTGGACATAAGTTGTAGGTAAGTTATGTGTTGGCACATGTTTCTTGTAATTTACTCATAAGTCTAAATCCATCCATTAATGCTGGTCACTGATTGGCTGAAACCTGTGGTCCGTATACAGAACGACTGTTTCATTCACACGCGGAGTAAATCTGACCTGTTTATTTCAGTCCAATTCACCATCACAGATGGACATGAATCCACAGAAAGCTCCTGCTTTTTGAAAATGATCTCTGAAAATATTTTTAATTTGTGGCTGGAAACGCAGCATTTTAAAGAAAGTCTTTCGGTGGTTTTTCTGCTGCAGGTGTGTTTCTCATGCCGGTGCTGCGCTCTGAATACACAGAAGCACTGTGATGATTTAAACTTTAAAAGCACTGTTGCTGTGGTGTGATCATCAGACGACCTGATCGAGTGATCAGGGTGATCACGCCTGATTAATGCGCTGTTTAAACATTTAAAGCACCGTGGCAGTCGGTGATCACCACACCGACAGATCACACAGCACATCATTCAGATCATACCTGACCGTGGTCAACTGGTGCTTAAAAGTTTAAATCATCACAGCCTTTCATTATTCAGGTCTGTAATGACCTGATCAGGTTGATCAGCGGACCTGATCAGATCTGATCAGCGGACCTGATCAGATCTGATCAGACCTGCTGATCAGGAAGCAGCCAGCGCTTTCAACATTTAAAGAGACAGCACCCCATTCATTCATGGCTGTGTTTACCACAGCCAGTCCACTCATCAGTATTCTGTACACAATGAAAATGGTCCACCAAGATAAAAAATAAAAATAAAAAATAAAATAAAGTGAAATTACTGATCGACACCACATGATGCAGTACCGACAAGAACCACTGGGTGTAAAGGGGACTGTTGGCAGACGCTGGTTAATCGTCAACATGTGACACCTGTATTAATTTGTCAGACGTACGCCAGTGTGTGCCAGAGTTTTTAAAATAGTCTGCATATGCAGGCTAAATTATCAAGCTGTGACAGGGCCTTAAGAGCTGCCTGAATTTGGTCCAAGTCCTTCAAATGTCTGTAAAGGAAAGATCACAATAACTGCTGTTGAAATATAACGAAGGCTCATACAAATGTTTCAGGGAACCTGTGCAACATGAAATAATTGAAAAGTCTCAAAATTTTCCACTATTTTGCTCATGCAGTCCCCATGTTTGTAATCATGCCATGTTACATGAAAATCAGTTCCTTAACTTCACCAAGGAGCTTGTTAGGCCTTAAGGCAAGGCCCCTCAAAATAGGTGTATCACTACCACCAAGTGTGGCAAAAGTGGTCACCTATAATTTATGATGTAAATATCTGTAATAATATGATGTAAATATGTATGCATGACAGCCATCCCATGGAAGCAGTTACAGTCACGCTGGGTACATTGGAGCATTAGACAGGGTTCAATGTAAAAATACCCAAAATGCTCCAAATGTATAGTTTGGATTATCTACGATTGAATGCTATACTCTAAGAAGTAAAATTTTAAAAAATGGTGCCATGGTTCAATTTAATTTAAAGTTGCTAAAATTGTGGTCATGGCAATCCCTTGATGGTGACAAAGATTATCTCAAGACTCCTGGATAGGATGGAAAGCATAGAAAATCTCCATCCAGGGTCGGTCCTGGTAGGGCTGTGTATGGGTTTGTTGAACATGAGAATGGAGTTGCACCCTGCAACATATGTCATATGTTATAGAATCCAATCGACTTCAGCCTTGTTTGACCTTTACTTTGGAGACCAAACATTCAACACAGTCAGAGCTGTTTCATTGATTAATCCTCTTAGTTCAACCAATAATTTGCATCACATTTTTACCAAAATCAGAGCAAAATTACAGACAAATCTGTTGCAGAGGTGTTCCAACACCAAACAAATCATTTAGCATATGTGGAATAAAAAATAAATAAATAAAAAGCCTGCAGAAACTGATGGCTAGTTTTGAGCAGTGCATCATATATGCAGTGTAAAAGATGTGATAATTGAGAATTTTATTGGTATGTTTATTGATGATTGTGTTCAGACTCACTGATAATTGCAGTTTGGTTTACAGAGAAGCACAGGATGAGAAACAAAGAGCAGAAATTGATCATGATTTAAGGCAACTTGTAAGATGAAAACTACACTTTAATTGGTGCAGATATGTTTTCATACCAGAAGTGCCTAAAGAAACTGAAGTAATGTGAAAAATTAATTTGATCCAGTAAAACTCCATGATTGCCCTGTTACAGGCTGGCATCTTGTCCAGGGTATACCCCACCTCACACCCTGTGGCTGCTGGGATAGGCTCCTGCCCCCCGTGACCCTTAATTGGAGTAAGCAGTTGATGATGAGTGAGTGAGTGTGAGTGAAAACTCCATAATTGAGGCATCAGTGAGTCCATGCATTTACAGTGGGGGAAATAAGTATTTGATCCCCTGTCAATTTTGCAGGTTTTGCCACCTACAAAGAATGGAGAGGTCTGTAATTTTTATCATAGGGACACTTCAACTGTGACAGACAGAATCTAAAAAAAAATAAATAAAAAAATAAAAAATCCAGAAAATCACATTGTATGATTTTTAAATAATTAATTTGCATTTTATTGCATGAAATAAGTATTTGATCCCCTACCAACCAGCAAGAATTCTGGCTCTCACAGACCTGTTATTTTTTCTTTAAGAAGCCCTCCTATTCTGCACTCTTTACTGGTATTAATTGCACCTGTTTGAACTTGTTACCTGTATAAAAGGCACCTGTCCACACACTCAATCAATCACACTCCAACCTATCCACCATGGCCAAGACCAAAGAGCTGTCTAAGACATCAAGGACAAAACTGTAGACCTGCACAAGGCTGGGATGGACTTCAGGACAACAGGCAAGCAGCTTGGTGAGAAGACAACAACTGTTATGATTATTTATTAGAAAGTGGAAGAAACACAAGATGACTGTCAATCTCCCTCGGTCTAGGATTCCATGCAAGATGTCAATTTGTGGGGTAAGGATGATTCTGAGAAAGCTCAGAACCGCACAGGAGGACCTGGTCAATGGCCTGAAGAGAGGTGGGACCACAGTCACAAAGATTACATTAGTAACACATGATGCCGTCATGATTTAAAATCCTGCAGGGCAGCAGTGTCCCCCTGCTCAAGACAGCACATGTCCAGGCCGATTTGATGTTCACCAGTGACCATCTGGATGATCCAGAGGAAGCATGGGAGAAGGTCATGTGGTCAGATGAGACCAAAATAGCTTTTTGGAATCAACTCCACTTGCCGTGTTTAGAGGATGAGAACAACCCCAAGAAAACCGTCCCAACCGTGAAGCATGGGGGTGGAAACATCATACTCTGGGGTGTTCTTCTGCAAAGGGGACAGGACGACTGCACCGTATTGAAAGAAGGATGAATGGGGTCATGCATTGCGAGATTTTGGCAAACAACCTCCTTCCCTCAGTAAGAGCATTGAAGATGGGTCGGATGGGTCTTCCAGCATGACAATGACCCCAAACACACAGCCAGGGCAACTAAGGAGGGGCTCCGTAAGAAGCATTTCAAGGTCCTGGAGTGGCCTAGCCAGTCTCCAGACCTGAGCTCAGTAAAAAATCTTTGGAGGGAGCTGAAACTCCAAACCTGAAAGATCTGGAGATCTGTATGGAGCAGTGGAACAAAATCCCTGTTGCAGTGTGTGAAAACTTGGTCAAGAACTACCGGAAATGTCTGGCCTCTGTAATGGCAGACAAAGGTTTCTGTTCCAATTGTTAAGGTCTGTTTTTCTAGGGGATCAAATACTTACTTCATGCAATAAAATGCAAATTAATTCTTTAAAAATCATACACTGTGATTTTCTGGATTTTATTTTTTAGATTCTGTTTCTCACAGTTGAAATGCACCTACGATAAAAAAATACAGACCTCTCCATTCATTGTACGTGAGAAAACCTGCAAAATTGACAGGGGATCAAATACTTATTTCCCCCACTGTAGGTGCAACAATGAGGAAACTTTGGGAAGAGATTCATTATTATTATTATTATTATTAACATTAAAGCTCAAACTCATCTCCAATGGCTTATCCGGGCAACAGCTCCAGCAGATGACCCCAGACTTCCCTTTCCCAGTCCACATTGACCATTTCTGACTGGGGGATCCCAAGGCGTTTCCAGGTCAGTGTGGAGACATAATCTCTTCACCTCATCCTGGGTCTTCCTCTGGGTCTCCTTCCAGATGGACGTGCCTGGAACACCTCCCTAAGGAGGTGCCAAGAAGGCATCCTTATCAGGTGCCAAACCACCTCAGCTGGCTCCTTTCAACACGAAGGGGCAGCGGTTCTACTCCAAGCTCCCCACAGATGGCCGAGCTTCTCACCCTACCTCTAAAGGAGACACCAGCCACCCTCCTAAGGAAGCCCATTTTGGCCATTTGTACCCGCGATCTAGTTCTTTCGGTCATGACCCAACCCTCATGACCATAGGTGAGAGGAGGAATAATGATTGACCAGCAGATTGAAAGCTTTGCCTTTTGGCTCAGCTCTCTTTTCATCACAAGAGTATGGCAGAGTGAATGCAATGCTGCTTTTGCTGTGCCGATTCTGCGGCCAATCTCATGCTCCATTGTCCCCTCACTTGTGAACAAGACCCCAAGGTACTTGAACTCCTTCACTCGGGGCAAGACCACATTCCCTACCATCGGTGTCCTTGTGAGAACCATGGCCTCAGATTTAAAGGTGCTGATCCTTATCCCAGCCACTTTACACTCGACTGCAAACTGATCCAGTGAGTGTTGGGGGTCACAGGCCAATGAACCCAACAGGACCACACCATCTGCAAAAAGCAGTGATGAGACCCTGAGCCCAACAAACTGGAAATGCTCCTCCCCTGACTACGCCTCAATATCCCGTCCATGAATATTACAAAAAGGATTGGCGACAAGGTACAGCTCTGGCAGAGGCCAATCCCCATTGGAAACAAATCTGACTTACTGCCGAGCACTGGAACACAGCTCTTGCTTTGTGAGTACAGAGATTGGACTTCCCGAAGAAAGGACCCCCTCACTCCATACTTCCACAGCACCTCCCACAGTATCTCCCACAGTACCCAATCATACGCTTTCTCCAAGTCTACAAAACACATGTAGACTGGATGGGCATACTCCCAGGCACCCTCCAAGATCCTTGTGAGAGTGAAGAGCTGGTCGGTTGTTCCATGACCAGGAGAGAACCTGTATTGTTTCTCTTCAATCAGAGTTTCGACTATCAGCCGAAACCTTCTTTCCAGAACTCCAGAGTAGACATTACCAGGGAGGCTGAGTAGGGTGATGGCCATGAAATTGGCACACACTTCTGGTCTCCTTTTTTAAATATGGGCACCACCACCCCAGTTTGCCACTCCTTAGGCACTGTCCCAGACTTCAACACAATTTTGAAGAGATGTTTCATCCAAGACAATCTCTCCACACCCAGAGCCTTCAGCATTTCTGGACAAATCTCATCAACCCCCGGGGTCTTGCCACTGCAGAGTTGTTTGGCTACCTCAGTGACTTCCACCAGGGAAATTGATGATAATCCCCCATCAGCTTCCAGCTCTGCTTCTACTACAGATGGCACGGCGGTCTGATGCAGGAGTTCCTCAAAGTGTTCCTTCCAATGCTGGATTACATCCTCACTTGAGGTCAACAGAGTCCCATCCTTACTGTAGACAGCTCTGATGATTCCCCATTTTCCTCTCTCTGAGGGCCGACCGAAAGTGCTTCTCCATGGTTACTCTGAACTCCTTCCACACCCGCTGCTTTTCCTCTTCCACAATGAAGCCTGCTGCCCTTCGGACCTGTCGGTACATTACAGCTGCCTCCGGAGTCCTCAGAGATAACATGTCACGGAATGACTCCTTCTCTAGTCAGACGGCTTCCCTGACCCCTGGTGTCCACCACCCCTTGAGGCACCAAAGACCTTCAGGTCACAGCTCCCCACTGCAGCTTCAGCAATGAAAGCTTTGAACATTGGCCACTGTACTTCAATGCCCCCAGCCTCCACAGGGATACTAGAAAAGCTCCGTTGGAGGTGTGAGTTGAAGATCTGTTCGACAGTGGGCTCCTTCAAACATTTCCAGTTCACCCACACTATCCATTTGGGCTTACCAGGTCTGTCTAAAGTCCTTCCCCACCCTCTCATCCCACTCACCACTAGATGGTGATCAGTTGACAGCTCTGCTGCTCTCCCCAAGTGTCCAGATCATGCCTTCCCTGGTCATTTGGATCACTGACTATCTGATGGACAGACCACAGTTTGTGAGGCTTTAGAGCTGTGTGTCTGAGCGTACCATCAGTAACATTGGGGGACCCCAAGAAACTGTTCTATCTCCCTTCCTTTTCACCACCTACAATGCAGACTTTAAGTACTGCACTGAGTCATGCCATCTACAGAAATTTTGTGATAACACAGCCATAGCTGAGTGTGTGTGAAATGGTCAGGAGGATAAGTATAGGACCTGGTTGACCAGTTTGTGAGGTGGTGTGGGTAGAATCACCTGTATCTGAATGTGGCAAAGACAAAGGAGATGGTGGTGGATTTAAGGAAGAACAAGCCCCCGCCTTCCCTGGTCTACATCAGTGGGACTGATCAAGTATCTGGGCATCTACCAAGACAATAAACTGGAGTGGTTCACAAACACAGAGGCCATCTCCAAGAAGAAGAACACAGAGGGCATCTTATTTCCTGAGGAGGCTCAGATCCTTAATGTATGTAACAGGATGCTCCAGATGTTTCATCAGTCTGTTATTGTGAGCATCATCTACTTTGGTGTGGTTTGCTTTTGCAGGCATCACAGAAAGGAGGCCAACAGACTGAATTAACAGGTCAAAAAGGCGGTGTCTGTTGTTGGCTCCAAGTTTGCAAACCTGGAGGATGTGGTTGAGGACAGAATGCTGGCTAAACTGCTGGCAAATAAGGGAGATGCCTCCCACCCCCTCCGTAAGACAATCTTAAGAGCATTTCAGCAACAGACTCACACAACCACACTGCCTAAGGGAATGGTACAGGAGATCGTTGCTGTCCAGTGCCATCAGACTCCTTAATGTATCTGTCTTTGCTAGACCAGTGGCTCATGACCTAGACTAAACAGCCTATACTATTTACTGTTTATCTGTTGTTGATCATATGTTTCTACCTCAGTTTTTGCTTGTTTGTATTGTTTGTTTTTATTTTGAGGTACTCTTTTTATTTTTACTTTTATATTTCTGAGGTACCTGGCTATAATGCTAGTTTTATTTTTATCTTTTTATTTCTATTTTTCTGATGTACCTGGCTGCTATGACAACTGAAATTTCCCTTTGGGGATGAATCAAGCTCTATCGGTATGCCTGTCTGTCTGTCTGTCTGTCTATCTATCTGTGCATTAAAATGTGCAATTGTCCAAATCAATTTGCACTTTTTCAATTCTGTAGGAATACTGCAGAAACCACACATAATTTAACAAAGGAAATGCTACAGATGATGCAAGACTGCAACAAGTTTCACATGTGAACTTGTAATCTTGCATCACCTTTTGCAATTAAAAACTGTAATGAAGGTGCTGGGAGGAAAGGTGACTGTTTGATTTGTGAGGAGGGAATTCGGGGGAACAGCTGAACCTCATGGACTCATGCGTCCGGGTTACAGAAGTTGTCAAACATTAATTAGTCCAAAGCCTCACCTTTTCCATTTGGCACTCTTTGACTCCATCGCTCTTTCTCCTCATTACGCCAGTGTTCACAGCTGATTTAGGTGATGTGACAATTCTCTGAACTTTGGCGATATCCTGTTGAAAACAGGGAGAACAGAACAAAATTTCAAGGTGTGTGTGTGTGGAAAAAATGTTAGAGAAGTTGTAGTGTGTAAAATGTGACGTAGAGATAATGTGCCTAAAAACTGCCACACGTGCAGGATAGGTGAACTGGTGATTAAATTGACAGTAAGTGTGAGTTAGAGTGTGAATGTTTATGTCTGTGTGTCTGTCCTGCAACAGCCTGGCATCCTGTCCATCGTGAACCCCGCCTCTGACCTATTGACCACTGGTGTAGGGGCCAGCCTCCTCGTGACCTTTTAATTGGAACAAGTGGGTATTGAAAATAAATGAATGAATGGATGAATAATTAAGACAAAGTGACAAAACATTTAAAGTAGGACGTTATTGTGTAATTTAAAAGTTCAATGTGATTCATTCCAAATTCACCTGATGAAATTCAGTTCATGATAACACAAACAAACTTCTTTGTGTTTTTGATGTCCCTACTCAAACCCCCATCACACTAGTGATCAGGAATTTAGCTGTGATCTGGGTCTCTGTATGGATGGATAGGTGTGTGTGGCCATCACGACAATTCGTTTTTGGGTGTTCCCAAGGGGATCAAGATGCTGGTGTCCTAGAATAGGGTATGGATACTCACTAAATAGACAACAGACTATTGCTGTTACTGCTTGTTTATGTGTAGCTGTTTGTCCTGTGGCAGCACGGTGGATTAGTGGTTAGCACTGTTGCCTCACAGCGAGAAGGTCGTGGGTTCAATTCCCATAGCCTTTCTGTGTGGAGCTTGCATGTTCTCCCCGTGTGTGCGTGGGTTTCCTCCGGGTGCTCCGGTTTCTTCCCACATCCAAAGACATGCGGGTTCGGTGGTTTGGACTCTTTAAATTGTCCGTAGGTGTGTGTGTGGGTGTGTCTGTGTTTGTTTGTCTGTTTGTGGCCCTGCGACAGACTGGCATCCTGTCCTGGGTGTACCTTGCCTCATGCTCTATGGCTGCTGGGATAGTCTCCAGCCCCCCGTGACCCTTAATTGGACTAAGCGGTAGAAGATGAATGAATGAATGAATGTTTGTCCTGTGTGTATTGTTGGGGTTCCACCTCATTGGTGTCTCACATTTTTCATCACTTCACAGTTATTACTGTCACCACTTGTCTTTCATTCTTGTCTGTCTTCATGTTGTTTTGGTGGTCAGCCCTTCCTAATAGAAGTTATCAGTTAGCTTTAAATAAAATGTTACAGGCTGATCAGGAAGGGCAGGTGAAGGTCTCACACACACACACCATGTTCACTCACACACTACATGCTATCTGTCTTGCAAGAACAAATTGCATATATGTGTATATATGTATGTAAATGGTTTTGCCAGTTTGGCATTTACCATCATTATATATGCAGACAGGGTAAAAAAAAGTGGTGGCCATTATAACAGGTAGGGTTGGGGGAGTAGTGTGTGTGGCTGCTTCTACATATCTGTGTGGTGAAGGTGCTTATGGTGTTGCAGGCATGTGGCTATGGGGTGTGGGGGGTTGAGCATCCACCACTCAGTCCTGCCAGGCACCAGTCACGCTGTTAAAGTACACCTTGAGGACCTCACGCTGGCTCCTCCTGTCACTAATGTCCCGACAGACACCTGCCACATGCTGGATGTCGACAAGCTGGGTGTGGTGTCGCCAGCCCCCTGGGGTGATGTTGCAGTCTGCATGCTCCTCATTCAGCATGCCCATGTAGAGTGCAGGGTACCGCTGGCACATGAAATTGTGCAAGCACACACAACACTCAGTGTCATGGATGATGGAGGGGCCTGGCTGCAGTGTGGTGAGAAGTGCTTGTCATCTCTGTGCCAGGATCCCAAAGGCATTCTCCACCGCATTCCGCGGTAGTTATAGATGTGCTCATCCCTCTGGAGATGCCTGTGGCCATACGGCTTTGTCAGGTAGGTCCTGATGCCAAAGGCATCATTGCCCAGGATGAAGTGTGGCATGGCCCAATCATTGTCGGGAAGGGGGGATCGCTCAGGGAAGCCCACGCTCTTCCAGGCACTGCTTCATCCCTGGAAGAAATGCCTAACTTCAGTTCCTCCCGATTGCTCTTCAAAGTTTGTCTTTTTTTCCCCATTCACCTTGATTCAGCCTCATTTGTGCTCATTCGCACAAAGTGTGACAGGGCCTTCAGGGTTGCCACAGTGGATCCAGGTACACATTTACTCAATCCATCATAGTGTGATTACACCTTAAGTAGACCTAATGTTTGCATGTGGTTTAAGTCTTGTTGCTAATCACAGGGTCCTAGTGGTGAATAGAAAATACTGTTGTGTTAAACTCAATTCTAAGAACAAATACTGATACCTTTGAGGAGAATCAAGGTTCAGTCTTTAGGATCCTGTTGCTTCCTGTGTAGTTATGAGCCTTGGATGCTAACTAGTGACCTAAAGTGATGACTTTGATACTCAGTCTCTTCAGAGAAGGCTTGGGTACCACTGGGATGCCTTTGTCAAACAAGTAGTGACTTAGGGAGACTAAAATGAATATCACTTCCATTGTGAGGGAACATAAGGACCATATGGGGCATTTCTCTGGACATGATCCAGCATGAAGGGGCCCAGGTGGTGAAGACTCCTGCAACTGCAAATGTCTAAGTGATCCCCACATTTCACATGCGTGCACCAGATACTTTCATTGGAGAGGTACGATAGACCACTTGTATACCTGGGTGGTTGCCATCAAGGACCCAAAGTGGTCCCATAGCATAGTGGATGACATGATAAGCAGCACCAGTACATGCTTCATGACCTGATTTTAAAACAAATGATATAGTATACAGCAGCCAATCTGCTCTGTGTAAGCCTGATCCCGTCAGATCTCAGAAGCTAAGCAATGCGGGACCTGGTTAGTACTTGGATGGGAGACCTCTTTGGAACACCAGCGGCTGTGTGTGTTTCTCCGGGTACCACTGGAGTTGCGTCAGGAAGGGCATCCGGCATAAAACTTGTGCCAAATATCAATGCAGATCTGGTTGTATCCGCTGTGGCGACCCTGAACACAAAACGGGAGCAGCCGAATGGACAACAAACGGTGTTTATAGTATACAAATAATGAATGTTTAATAGTTCAATAGCATGAATATTTCATGAGGTGAAAGGGGAAATTCCAGCTTTCACAGAATTAAATATTCGTTCCACTGAAAGAATTATTTGTTTTATATAAAGACTATATGAATATTTCATGAGATGAAAGATGGAATGTACTATTCATCTTTAATAGTCCGTGATGCCGTCCACTGACTTCCATCTGCTTTCCTCACTCCAGTGAAAAATCGCATCAGAAATTTGTCCAGGTTTTCTTCTCACAGCTCCAACTTCATCCTAGCAGCTCATCCAGAAACCTTACGGCGTGGCAAATTTGTTTAGTGTGTGTGTGAAGAATTAGCAGGGTCAATTAGCTCCTTCAAATTGTCATCCGCCAGCAAAACAAATTCCGCATGTTTAGCTGAATCACAACTTGCCGTGATTCAGCAGCACAAAATATACATTAATCTATTGCTTTGTGATATTGTGACGAAAAGCGCCTCATTTTCGTCACGGCAGCATGAATTCATTCTAATTCATTCCGTGATGGCTGCACAAAATTAAAGGTGAAGCGGGGAGGTCGGGGTGGTTATGGTTAGGGTGGTGGTGGTGGTGGGTAGGATTAGTAATAGCGAGTTAAAAAAGCCCTGTACGAAAATTTGACTCATTTTGTCACGGGAGCACAAAAAAACAAAACAAAAAAAAAAGCAAACAAACAAACAAAAAATACATTAGACTGGGCTGGTTTCTGAATGCCCGTGACCTTCAATCCATCAGGCGGCAGTGCATTAAAAACCGACATCATTGTGAAAAAGATCTTACCGCGTGGGCTCAGGAACACTTCAGAAAACCATTGCCAGTTAACACAGTTCATCACTACATCTACAAGTGCAAGTTAAAGCTCTACCATGCATACATCAACAACATCCAGAAATGCTGCTGTCTTCTCTGGGCCCGAGGTCATTTGCAATGGACAGCTCATTTGATGGTACGGGGGTGTGTTAGTGCCCATGTCATGGGCAACTTACACATCTGTGATGGCACCATCAATTTTGAAAGGTGCATCCAGGTTTTGGGGCAACACATGCTCCCAGGTTAGTCCCATTGAGATCGAGATCTCTTTTACAAGGGAGATCTGGACAATTATAAAATTTTCCTGTTCACCTAACCTGCATGTCTTTAAAGGTGGGAGGAAACCGGAGTAAACCCACAAAGTACATGCAAACTCCACACAGAAAGGCCACAGGTGGGAATCTATCCCATGACTTTGCTGTGAGGCAACAGTCCTACCCACTAGGCCACCATGCTGCCCAATGTACCATTTTGAGTGAAATCATATGAATCCATTCATTTGTCGGACATGTTTCAGGACACATCTCTGCAGTTTTCCATAGTGGTTGGGTAACCTAAATGAAAACATCGCATATCAACATGGTGACTATAAGAAACACAGGTTTTTCAGATACCTTCAACACAGCACATTTGACATCTCATACTGCTCCAAACGCAGCTAATTAGCTCAGCCAGGTATGCTCAGCCAATCAAGAGTCTGAAGACAGACTTAACTGCAGACATATTTTATACCCTAGTTACCACAGCATTAAACCATGAAGGTTTGTTAAAGTTATTTGTGTTACTATGGCAACTCTGAAACTCTAATTCAGCTCAAGTAAGAGACGTGCTTAGAAATGAAATGTCATCATCAGAAACATCAATCTTTCATGAAACTCATGAACCAGTGTCCAAAATGAATAGATGTAGAAGACGTGGAATAGAATAATCAGACTCTTTGAAAATTTGTGATGCCAGCATTTGAAAAATGAATTTAATCAGTGTACATAAATTGAAAGATGCATGGTGATATCTATATAGACATATTTGTTAAATTGCTTGTGTAAATTAACTGTTGAAATCCTGGCATCACAAATTTCTGGAGCATCTGAATAATGTCTGTCAAATATTAGATGAAGCCTTGAGTCTGGATTCTGCTTCAGTCCAAATCGGCAAGTATTCATAAGCTCAAACACTAAAATCCTGCCACCAACTTTAGCCTGAATTTTCATTTATTACATTTTTTTTTCCAAACTACTGAGTGTATCAGTGATTGACAGCTTTCAGATAGACCAGCATTTTTGTTACTAAGATCAGCATCCTCCAAATTGACTGCAAATAAATAAATAAATGTTGATTCTAAAAGCCAGAGGAAAGGCAGCATCTTCTTCTGTTTGACTTTCTTGTACTGTACAGGGAACACTGGTATTTTTTAGGGTCAGGTTTACTGTCGTATTTGCCCACAGTGAAATACTAACTTACAACTCCATCAGCCAGCTGGCGAACATTCAGCCTCTGTTCGTCTACGAGAGCTCCTGCTTCCGATCTATTTGTGGCTCATATAGGCGTTTAGACTCAAATTCAACAGTGGAAAGGCCAACCTGTCAAATGTGCATTGTGAAATATCTTGATACTTGTGTCCAAGCCATGCAGAAACATCCCCACACATTTTTTTTAAACAGTAAGTGTCAGAGAATGAAAGCTTTCTGTCCCTGTCAGAGTATCTAAGAATGTAATTTAAAGAAATCTTCAAACAGAATCTAGAAGTATCCATGGTTAATAACTTTAAAAAGGATGAATATGGATTAAATACTCTGTTTTTCTTGCTGTGATGTCCAGTAATTTCCAGCCAATGAAAGATTAACTTTGGTTTTTAAAGGAGAGATTTCTCCAAATGTGTGTCTGTTACTGCAGCCACTCTTCTGTTGAGGCTGCTACATCGTACATCCTTTAACTGGGTCAGAAATGGTCTCTGGAGAGCATTGGCAAAGATGAACGCTGGCAATTTTAGCTTGTCGCTGTCAAATTCCATTCTGATGTTGTCTGCTGAACTTATGTCTTTTTGTGCAACTACACTGGAAACAGTTTTGCTTGGAAAAGTGACTGCAACTAGAGTTCATGCATTTTTTTTTTGCTAAAACTTTTGACAACATCCATCACAGTCAGCAGAATTCTGCAAGACGACAAAGAAAGAAAGATGTTTTTCTGTCTCCATAATGAAAATGATTCCCCAGTGCAAAAATGCCAGAGAGAGCAATTATTGTAATAAGTGGTCTACAAGTTTAATAGTGAAATACAATAAAAATGGGCTGAAACTGTTTTGCAGGAGTGCACAAAATAATTTACAGAGTACTGTAATGAGTATCAAGAGACTGAAAAGTTAAAATACTCCTGATTTTGACAGTGTTCCTGTTTGTGATGTTCATGGACAGGATTTCAAGGTGCAGCCAAGGATCAGAAGATCTCCAGTTTGGTGGTCTCAGAATTGCATATTTGCTTTTTGCAGATTATATGGTTCTGTTGGCTTCATCATGCATTGCACAGGGCTGAGGCAGAGAGTGAAGTGACTGGGATGAGGATCAGTGCCTCCAAATCTGAGACCATAGTGGTGGAAAAAGTTGGTGGAAAAAGTTGGATTGCTCCCTTTGGGTCAGGAGACAGTTGTTGTTCCAAGTGGAGGCATTCGAGTATCCTGGGGTCTGTTCATGAGTGACAGTAAGATTCAGCATGAGATGTTTTGAAGAAGCAACTTCTTCCTTTTAAATTCGGACAGGAACAAGGTGATGGTCATTGGTCCTGTGAGACACAGACATCAGTTTGTCCAGCTAACACTAAACCTAGACCTGTGTGTTATATGTCACAGTGATAAAGTAAAAAAACATGGTGTGATCTTTGATCCCACACTGTGCTTTGACCTACACATTAGAGAACACACTAGGGCTGCTTTCTTCCACCTCTGTGATATTGAGAGAATTTCTCATATCCTGTCTTGGCTGTCCTGTTGATAGCTGATGGAGAGACTCTGATCAATGCCTTTGTGTCTTCGAGAATGAATAGTGCAGCAGATTATAGAAGATTTACAGAGGAATCCTGCAAATGCTGATACAAGCACCAAATGCGGCACAAGGACTCCTTTGACATTACTCTTAAAAAAAATAAAATAAATAAAGATTGCCCACTTGAATTTTCAGTAGGCAGCCAGGTAGGGGTTAATTGAAGGGGTGCTCCAAAGATGCTCTAATTACATTATTTGTCTGATTCCAAAGATTCCAAGAAGGTATACTTTGGACTATATATGACTGAATGTTTTGGAGTTATGGGGTAAAAACAGCAAGAATGGTGACAAAGGTCAACTTCAGTTTGTACAGAGGTCAAAAGATAGGGCCCCTTCATACATAGTGCACATTTGGTTGAATTGCGCATGAAGCCACATTATATCTAAATTCTCAGAAGATTAGTGAAGCAAAGGGGTAGCTGCCAGCAACCACATTAGTAATCTCTGTGCTTCTCTGTTGGTTTAGTGCTGGGAACTAGTGCCTTAGGTGCTGTTCGCTCTGGCTGACTGTTTCTGCTCTTTTTCTCTGTGTCTGAGGTACTGTCACAGAAACAGGACCTTGGACCATGGTTTTTGTCACCATTAACTGGACCACTAGATGACTACATACCCACCTGAGATGGCTGGCCTGAAGGATACTGCAGAGCTACAACACTTCACATTGATTTAAAATTGAGACTCTTTGGAATCAGCTCTCTTCTGGACTGTATTTTGCATGCTGTTTTTGTCTGCATTTAATTCATTTGTACTTGGTTTTATGCTCTCTGGAACTGCTAAAATGGTCTACACAATGGGTCACCCTTCTGAGTCTGGTCTGCTTGAGGTTTCTTCCTAAAAAAAAAAATAAATACCAGAGGGAGTTTTTCTTTAAGGTGCAGTGACACGAGCATGACTTTGATTCATGCACAAACATGACATATGTCATGCTGGAGAGTAAACCCATCTTTAACTGGTGCAGACTGAACATGAGATGGGTTGCCGGTGTGTGCTATTGTACACAGACAATTTTGAAATGTTCAAAAAAATCTTTCACACACAAATGTTGTGCTACGTGGCGTGCTCTAATCACCAACACAACATGCAGCTTGTCAAGTAGAGTAAAGAAGTGAACAGAGCGAGTGGTGATGTCAGCGGATCACATCAGAGCGCAGCTTGTCTGAACGATTATAACAAGAAGTTAAATCTGTTATAAACATACTTTAACAGCTGCACACAAGAAGGAAAGAACACTCAAATGTTTTATCAAGCCATGACAATGTAAACATGACAAATAATTACCTTTTTAGATGGCTGAAAATGCTTTATCCAGCTCGTTAGGTGCCTGCGAATGGCACCAGCTGAAGTCTCCTTTGTGATTCAGGAAGCAGTTAGAGCTGTTTTCAATGGCCAGTTTGCAGAGGAAATGATTAGTATTAAGTACCTTCGGCTGCTCCCTTGTTTGCACTCGGGGTCGCCACAACAAATCCAAGGTGGATCTGCATGTTTAATATGCCACAAAATACAACCCCAATTCCAATGAAGTTGGGACGTTATATAAAATGCAAATAAAATAGAATTCAATGATTTGCAAATCCTTTCTAACCTATATTGAACTGAATACACCACAAAGGCAAGATATTTAATGTTCAAACTGATAAACTTTATTGTTTTTGTGCAAATATATGCTCATTTTGAAATGGATGCCTGCAACACGTTTCAAAAAAGCTGGGACAGTGGTATGTTTACCACTGTGTTACATCACATTTCCTTCTAACAACACTCAATAAGCATTTGGGAACTGAGGACACTAATCGCTGAAGCTTTGTCAGTGGAATTCTTTCCCATTCTTGCTTGATATACGACTTCATATTTTGCACTTCATAATGCACCACACATTTTCAATGGACGACAGATCTGGACTGTAGGCAGGCCAGTCTAGTACCTGCACTCTTCTCCTACGAAGCCACGCTGTTGTAAGACATGCAGAATGTGGTTTGGCATTGTGTTGCTGAAATAAGCAGGGACGTCCCTGAAAAAGACATTGCTTGGATGGCAGCATGTGTTGCTCCAAAACCTGGATGTACCTTTCAGCATTGATGGTGCCATCACAGATGTGTAAGTCGCCCATGCCATGGGCACTAAAACACCCCCATACCATCACAGATGCTGGCGTTTGAACTTTGCGCTGCAATGTGGATGGTCTTTTCCCTCTTTTGTCCGGAGGACACGATGTCCATGATTTCCAAAAACAATTTGAAATGTGGACTCATCAAACCATAGCACAATTTTCCACTTTGCTTCTGTCTATTTCAAATGAGCTCGGGCCCATAGAAGGCGGCGGCATTTCTGGATGTTGTTGATGTATGGCTCGCTTTGCGTGGTAGAGTTTTAAGTTGTAGATGTAGCGATTTGTAGATGTGTTAACTGATAATGGTTTTCTGAGTGTTCCTAAGTCCACAAGGTAAGATCCTTTACACAGTGATGTTGGTTGTTAATGCAGTGCAGCCTGACGGATCAAAGGTCACAGGCATTCAATTTGGTTTTCGTTTGTTGCCGTTTACATCTAGAAAGTTCTCCAGATTCTCTGAATCCTCTGATTATATTATGGACTGTAGATGATGGAATCCCCAAATTCCTTGCAATTGAACATTGAGAAACACTGTTCTTAAACGTTTGGACTGTTTTTCATGCAGCTGTTCACAAAGTGGTGATCCTCGCCCCATTTTGCTTGGGAACGGCTGAGACTTTTGAGGATGTTCCTTTTATACACAATCATGAGTGTGCTCAGTTCCCAAACACTTATTGAGTGTTGTTAGAAGGAAAGGTGATGGAACACAATGGTAAACATACCACTGTCCCAGCTTTTTTGAAATGTGTTGCAGGCATCCATTTCAAAATGAGCAAATATTTGCACAAAACCAATAAAGTTTACCAGTTTGAACATTAACTATCTTGTCTTTGTGGTGTATTCAATTCAATATAGGTTGAAGAGGATTTGCAAATCATTGCATTCTGTTTTTATTTACATTTTACACAATGTCTCAACTTCATTGGAATTGGGGTTGTAATTATTTTATAAATACAGCGTCCAGCGCAGAGCACATGGCAAGCGGTAGAACGAAGGACTGCGCCCAGGTGTGATCACAGCGGGTGGGGTCGTCACAATGACGGGTGTGCTAGTGCATGATTCAAAGTCATGCTCATGTCACTGCGCCTTTACCACTTTCATGATGTGCGTGATGCTTACGAGGCTGCAAAAAGCTCATTATCCGTGCACCTGGCAGCTACGCAGGACCTGAGAGGCTATTTTTGGAGAGGCTGCACTCTTGCGCACACAATTTCACCTGCTCTGTGTGCTTGATGCTGTATATAAAATAATTATTTTGTAGCGGATTAATCATTTTGTCTGTCGTCATTTCTGGAATCACAGAGGACTGTTTCATCTGGATGCTTTCCTGCTCCATGTAGAATGTATTTTGAACAGCGTAAGGTAACTATTTTTAATGTTTTTATTGCTTGAAAAAATAGTTCCTAGCTGTAAAAGTATGTCTATGGTTGATTTAATATCTTGATAATGGATCACATGAGCTCTGCTGTGTGTGCACACTGTGCGCTGTGAGGGAGTGACTCATCATGCTACAAAGGAGCATTTAGGCAAAAGCCAGGTCACAAATTTTTTTTTTTTTCAGTCAATAATGGACAAAGACAAAGTTAAAATTTGGTTGACTGTGTAAACGTGGCTGTGTTTAAAGCCATGGAAGAAATCATTCCAGTGAAGTTGAAAAGCAGCGCAGATCTGTGCACCAACACAGAAGGAGAGTGTGCAAAAGACCGATTTTGAAGACATAACACAAAGCTATAAGTTGTATCACGGTGACTTGTAAGCTGCAGAAAAAATAAAGAAATGTGTATATATATATATATATATATATTGGAAATGATCCACATGAGTTGCGGCAGCAGGTGTATATAATTAAAGCAGCTACCTCATTGTATATGCAGAAAGGCAGCGCACAAAAGAGCGATTTTGCAGAAATAAATGCATGAACACAAAGTTAAAAGTGGGATCACAATGTGTGTTTAAAGCCGCAGAAGAAACGGCTTCTGGAGGAGCACAGAGGCGGCCGTCCAGGAACCCTTGGTGTGGTTCTAGCTAGTCTGGTGCATTACAGGCAGGCAGCTGCCTGGTGGGCAGCAGCCTGGTGCGCAGCACACAACCGTGGGACTGTACTGGAGCATCTATTTTTGGACTGCGTTTAAAAAATATGAGATCTACAAATGCTGCTGTGAATTGAAAACCCACACTTTAAAGAAGGGGTGAGCAATTAATTTTTACAAGGGGCCACATAGGGAACCTGAATTATGTCCAAGGGCCACACCATTGATAACTCAGCTGTCTCCCATTACAAATTTTACAAAAAATTACCTATTTAATAGCTTTTGTAGGTCATTTTTATTATTGTAATAATATGTAAATGTACCTAAATAAACCTCTCTAATGATTTGCGACACACAAGCGTGACATTTTTACTATATGTAATAATAATCACAGACCTCATGAGGGCCGGACAGAGACATGCAAAGGGCCGCATGTGGCCCCCGGGCCGCAGTTTGCCCAGGTCTGCTTTAAAGGGATCAGGTGTGGGAGGGCTGGAGGTCTGGACCAAACCCATGGCTAAATGTGCACCAACATCATGTTATCATGGCATTATCTCGGCACTACATGGCTTAGCATGGCTGATGCGAGCCATTTGAGGCTCTAATGACAGGTTGGACATGGCTCACTGGAGGTTGCTACAAGGCACATGTGAGGTACAGAGAGGCACATAGAGGCACCTTAGTAGTGGATACATGATAGATGAAAACGTGGGTCATTCTTCGAATAATCGCTGACACACCCATGCGTGGCTCATTATTCATGGCTTATTATTCGGTGGGATCAAGGCTTAAGTACCTTGCCCAAGGGCCTGGCAAGTGATTTGCCAGTCAGGCTGGGATATGAACTGAGGATCCTCTGGTCTCAAGCCCAATGCTTAACCACAAGACCATCACCTCCCCTCTTGGAGTGGACCAAAATCCCTGCTGCAGTGGGTGCAAACTTGGTCAAGAACTACACAAAACATCTGACCTCTGTAACTGCAAACAAAAGTTTCTGTATCAAATATTAAGGTCTGTTTTTCTGTTGTATCAAACACTTATTTCATGCAATAAAATGCAAATTAATTATTTAAAAATCATACAATGTGATTTTCTGAAAAAAACAACAACAAAAAAAAACCAATTAGATTCTGTCTCTCACAGCTGAAGTGTACCTATGATAAAAATTACATACACTCTCTATTCTTTGTAGGTGGGAAAAACTTGTAAAATTGACACTGGAGCAAATACTTTGCCTGACTGTAAATAGGCCCTTGGAGCTGGGAATCTCCCTCTGTCAGATCAGTCAACATGAAGGCAGAAAATAAATTATACTGAGCATGAGCTACACATCGACATGATGTGGAGACACACAGGGATATCTTATTTTATTACCCTTGCAAATGGAATAAACACGAAACAAGAAAATGTTACTGGGAGCATTTGTATGAGGCCACTGTGAGTTCAGAGCAGCGCGCACACACGGAGGTTAACAGAAATTAGGTGCGCCAGCTGGCAGTGTGTAACATTCACAATTTTAGACACGTTTATTGACAAATACTGATGGACAAATACCTGTTAATAAGCTGCAGCTCTAGTTTCACCGTCAAGAAAAAGAACACACATTCATAATAACAAAAAACATATTTTCATGCACGCATGCCCAAATGCATCCACGCTGGTTTTTGTTTGGAACAGTTACATGAATAAAGTATTTACCCATGCAGTCATCCATTGCGCACCGTGCCAGCCTATAGCCTGTTCCCACCCCAATTCAATATATTTGCGCATCACATATGATTTGACCAGTGATGGAATGAAATTCTTTCTTATTAACAAAAACAAGTTTGTCATGTGATGGCTCCGTTATAGCAATATGTGTGCAGTCAATAGCTCCATTTACATTAGAGAAGCTGGCTCTCAATGAACATGGCCCAGCGCAAGGTTGACTAGCACACTCCTGACCGATCATGGTGGAATGCCCTTCATGCCAGGAAGCCCAGCGTGGGCAGCAACTGTGTGGGCACAGACAACACCTGGCTCCTCGCCGTATTGTGCTCTGGGCCGGCTGCAGTTCTGTGTGCAACTACAGTAACAGTGGCCTTGGTAATCAAAATCAGCTTATGAGCGAATTATCATCATTTGCAAGTAAATCCTCGCATTTCCTGAAAACACGCTCATGCTGGATTGCACCATTTGTAAGGTCCTCTAACAATGCTAACGTAGCCACTGTTAGCGCCATTTTACACAACACTTTGCGCATGGTTTTATGTGCACCCATATAATTGCAGATACGTGGGTGGGTTAATTGTTCTTAAGTGTGTCTCTGGTGTGCACATCACTCTGATGACTCCATGTTTCCACATGATTAGCGGTTCCCAGCATCACCTCTACATACCGGCAGTGGAACAATAGCTGGAGAAATGTGCATACGCCAGCCAGGATTTTGATGTGATGCATGTCCACGGTCATTTCACATTTGATACATCTGAACATTAGCATGGAGACAGATGTACAACACACTTTTGTGCATATGCACGCTTTGAACATTAGGCCACTGATTTTGTAGGAATGCATACTGTATTTTCTAGCATTTTGCAATCAGCATCAGTAAACTTAAAAGCTAAAATCCTTGTTGTTTTTGCTGCTGTTATTGTATTTTTTTTTTTTTTTTACTTTTTTATAGGTAGCACTTGCATCAGGGAATCATTACTTGAATGTTTCCTTTTTTTTTCCTTAAGCATCATTCAAGAATTTTAAAGTGAATTTGAAAATGAGAATCTGTTCAGGAATATTTATGCTGCAACATATTACAATCTATGGATATTAAAACAAAAAAAAAAGTCGAAGCTTGACTCATGTTATAAAAGCTACAAGTTACAGGCAGATCCACCAAAATGTTTTCACAGTTTAGCATTCTCACACATCATTTTCAAAACAAGGTTTCATGTTAATTGTGTCCACTGTCTACCACAGTGAAGTGGAACACTAGGCATCCTCTTGTCCTTTTCCAGTTTCTGGTTTTTCCTCAGCATTGAGAAAACTGGCCTATTGATTTTCAAGGAAGCGCACCACATGGCCAAAATGGTGTAGCTGTTGCTTTCTTACAACGCAAGGGATACTGAGGCTCCCTAAGTAACTTTTCCATTGATATATAGTAATTCCAGTGATATCCAAGGATTTTCCAAAGAAGATTATCAATGACATCCTGCCTTAGGGCCCTTTCACATAGGACAAATAAATACAAATCAGGACAACTCATGGCAGAACAGCTCATATGAGCGAACCACGAAAACATTGAACCAACGGGCAGGCATGAACAAACCCACTGTGGCAGTTTCATGCACGCAAGCGTGCAAGACACTGTTGCAGTGGGAACACAGTTCCAGTAGCTGGAGCATGTGTAACTACATCACACAGCTGCTGTGAAAAAAAACAAAAAATACATGCCACCCACAGGATTCGAAACTACAATTGACAAAAGCTCTGATTGCTAGCCAGAAACGTTACCACTGCACTACCATCACTGTCCTGTAAAGGTGTGGAAAAATGCCTGAAATCAAAAGGACATAAACATATAAAAAAAAAAGAAAAAAAAAAAAAGAGAAACAGCGCCATGATAACTGACCAAACAATGTTTGTTATGGCATATTTCTGCTGATACGTGACTGAAAGTGGCATATTTGTCACACTGTTGGCTTGTCATATGGTACTGCGGCACACCGCTCACAGGACACACGTGTCCTATCAGACAGATGTGACATTCAGATCACCTGCTGCTGATTTGCACATGATCTGATGGCCTGTTTCAGCTGCGACAGTCTGTCAATGTGCGCGCTCACCAGCCCATCACAAAAGTGATATATGTTTTTATGTATTTCCACATGAGGACAGCAGGCAGAAGAAAAAACTTGGTCATTCATTGTCCTGCAAATATATCTGGAATGCCAAACACATCTGTCCAAACAAATATTTTGATTACCTTCTGAACATTGCTAATACGTATTTCACATATGAGGAAAGCCACGTCCATGACAACATGATTATTCAATCTGAGAAATTTCTTCTGTTGCTTTGCCAGCTACCTTCATTTACATGTGATGCAATATAACTAAAGCTCAGATTTACACAGATGTGGCAATAATCATAAAAAACAAATGGTAAAAGTACTGAGAGAAATTCAGTGAAATGGCTGAATTCTCCTACAGCACAGAGCCGCTAAGCATCGACGGCATCATCTCCCATTACTTTGATGAAAATTGCATACTATCAGACCACACAACTTAGCTCACTCCCTGAGAATGTTAAATATGAAGCACCTTCCACTCCAATGCTGCTGATCCCTGCATCTTTACACTAATGAATCTTTCACCAGCAAGGAATAATCTGTGTGTGTGCGCACGTGTGTGTGTGTGTTGCAGGTAGGGTGAGTCTGTGGCATGTACCAGAGTTAAAGACCCATTATGTTAACTCAAACTATTACAACCCAAATTCCAATGAAGTTAGGGCATTGCATAAAACAAATAAAAAAAAATAATAAAAAAATACAATGATTTGCAAAACCTCTTCAACCTAATATTCAAACTGATACACTTTGCTGTTTTTGTGCAAATATTTACTCATTTTGAAATGGATGCCTCCAACACATTTCAAAATAGTTGGGACAGGGCAACAAAAGACTGGGGAAGTTGATAAATGCTCAAAGAACACCTAATTGGAAACAGGTGAGTGTCATTATTGGGTATAAAAGGAGCAACCCCAAAATGCTCAGCCATTCACAAGCAAAAATGGGGTGAGGATCACCACTTTGTGAACAACTGCGTAAAAAAAGGTCCAACAGTTTACAACCCCAATTCCAATGAAGGTGGGATGTTGTGTGAAATGTAAATAAAAACAGAATACAATAATTTGCAAGTCCTCTTCAAACTATATTCAATTGAATACACCACAAAGATAAGATATTTAATGTTCAAACTAATAAACTTTATTGTTTTTGTGCAAATATTTGCTCATTTTGAAATGGATACCTGCAACACGTTTCAAAAAAGTTGGGACAGTGGTATGTTTACCACTGTGTTACATCACCTTTCCTTCTAACAACACTCAATAAGCATTTGGGAACTGAGGACATTAACTGTGAATGTCATGATTGGGTATAAAAGGAGAATCCCCAAAAGGCTCAGCCGTTCCCAAGCAAAGATGGGGCGAGGATCACCACTTTGTGAACAACTGCATGAAAAAAATAGTCCAACAGTTTAAGAACAATGTTTCTCAACATTGAATCGCAAGGAATTTAGGGATTCCATCATCTACAGTCCATAATATAATCAGATGTTTCAGAGAATCTGGAGAACTTTCTGCACGTAAGTGGCAATGCTGAAAATCAACATTGAATGCCCATGACCTTTGATCCCTCAGGTAGCACTGCATTAAAGTGTGGGTGTAGTGTGGGTGCTCAGGCAGGCCAGACCTGTCGCCCATTGAAAATGTGTGGCACATTATGAAGCACAAAATATGACAACGGAGACCCCAGACTGTTGAACAAATGAAGTTGTACATCAAGCAAGAATGGGAAAGAACTCCACCTACAAAGCTTCAACAATTAGTGTCCTCAGTTCCCAAATGCTTATTGAGTGTTGTGAAAAGGAAAGGTGATGTAACACAGTGGTAAACATACCACTATCCCAGCTTTTTTAAAACGTGTTGCAGGCATCCATTTAAAAAATGAGCAAATATTTTTACAAAAACAATAACGTTTATCAGTTTGAACATTAGATATCTTGTCTTTGTGGTGTATTCAATTGAATATAGGTTGAAGATGATTTGCAAATCATTGTATTCTGTTTTTATTTACATTTTACACAGCGTCCCAACTTCATTGGAATGGGTGTTGTAAGAACAATGTTTCTCAAAGTTCAATTGTAAGGAATTTAGGGATTCCATCATCCACAGTATATAATCAGAAGATTCAGAGAATCTGGAGAACTCCACGTAAGCGGCAAGGCCGAAAACCAACACTGAATGCCTGTGACCTTCGATCCCTCACTGCATTAAAAACCAACATCATTGTGTAAAGGATCTTGCGGCGTGGACTCAAGAACACTTCAGAAAACCACTGTCAGTTAACACAGTTTGTCACTACATCTACAAGTGCAAGTTAAAACTCTACCATGCAAAATGAAAGCTATACATCAACAACATCCAGAAATGCCGCTGCCTTCTCTGTGCTTCAGCTCATTTGAAATGGGCAGATGCAAAGTGGAAAAAAGTGTGCTGTGGTCTGATGAGTCCATGTTTCAAATTGTTTTTGGAAATCATGGACATTGTGTCCTCCAGACAAAAGAGGAAAAAGACCATCCAGATTGTTACCAGTGCAGTTCAAAAGCCAGCATCCGTGATGGTATGGGGGTGTGTTAGTGCCCATGGCATGGGCAAATTACACATATGTGATGGCCAGGGGTGGAAAGTAACGAATTACATTTACTCACGTTACTGTAATTGAGTACTTTTTTATGAGTAATTTGTAATTTTCTGAGTCGTTTTTGAAATATGTCATTTTTACTTTTACTCGAGTACATTTTGACCCAAGTATTTTACTTCGCTACATTTGAACCCCCTCACATTACTGAGTACAATATTGATAGTGAAAAAATTTAATTCGGGCGGAAAACCCCTGTGTCCCGGAACTGAAAGTCAGTTGCGTGGCCTTGCCTTGCGCGCGCCCTTTCCATTGTCTCATAATCTGGATCTACGTGTTGGAAGATGGCTGTTGCTGACCACGATATGGAGATCAAGGAGGAGGAAGGGCCCGAAGAAGATACAAAGGGAATAGCTACTCGCCTCACATTTTAAAAATCAGCTTTAGTGATCAGTCCGAAATTATAAGGATGCAGAACTTTAGTTTTCAAGTGGCCTCTTAATAAATCAGCTTGTATGTTTGCTATAAGCAATCTCTTGGGTTGTTAGCTGTTGCCTAGAATTGGCTAGTTTGGAGTGGATAGCGATAGTTCATCAAAAGTATGGGTGAGTTGGGAATACAAGCGTTGCAGGCATTGATGCTTGCTAAATGTGATGATAAATGAAATGGGGTGTTATGATGGTTTTGAATATGAGGAGTGAGGTGAAATAGCTAGACTACATCACATCAAGTAATTTGATTTGTAGAGAATTCACAAGTTTTTTTGCTGTCCTGGCAGCCGAGCGATCACCACAAAGTAACACATTACTTTGTTTAGCTATTCTCTACTCGTTTCCATTAGCTCACAGAATGTTAGCTCCCTCTAGAGGAATTAAATGGTAGCCCTGTCACATTCAGTTTACAGGAGTTTATCTTTTTACCCTGAGACTGCATTTATGTGCAATACCCTTCTGAAACAATGCAGTTTTGCTGTAGTTTTTTTTTAAGCAGAATTGCTGTATTTAATTTAATGATTGAATAATTTAATGAATTTAATGCCTAGCTAACTGCAGCAATATTACAGTAGGCCTATTACAATCTGCATTTTTTTAATATAACAGTGACAGTACAGCACATTTTTTTTTCATAAGGATGAGATTGTTCTAGGTTAAAAAAAATGTTCTAGCTCTTAAATAGTATTTCTATATGAGTGTGCCTATGAATACATAACTATTCTGTACCCTCTTGTATTGTGTGTATTCACAGAGAAAGCATCCATCAAAGCTTGCTGTTTTTAGTGGATGTTCACAGAAGTCACCACAGGAACAAGGAGGCAAAAGTAAGCAGAGCAAGCTCCCAGATAACCAGGCCAAACTTGTGGTGGGTGGTGCCATCCGTGTGTCTCAAGGGACAGTTGACCGGTTCCTCATCAGGCTCATTTGTGAAGGTCACCACCCCTTCTCTTTGGTGGAACAGCCAGCATTTAAAGAGTTTGCTGCTGCACTCAATCCTCAATACAAAATGCTCTCTAGACCCACAGTTAAGAGCAGAATCGCTGAAGCTGCTGCTGAAATGAAGACAAAGTTGATATCACACCTTAGTAACATCAATCATGTCGCTACTACCACAGATTGTTGGTCTGCACAACAAAAAAGCTACATAGATGTCACATGCCATTGGATTGATGGGGAGACTTTCGAGAGAAGATCTGTCGTGTTGGCATGCAAGAGGTTAAAAGGGTCACACACCTTTATGTGCTTGCAGGTGTCCTGGATGATATCCACTGCCAATACAGAATAAGAGGGAAAGTGGTTAGAACCACCACAGATAGTGGCTCAAATTTTGTGAAAGCCTTCTATTTTTGGTGAGCAGAGCCAGTCAGAGGATGAGGATGGCGGGTCAGACACAGACCAAGAAGGTTCCGAATTGGATGATGATGTTGAGTTCCAAGACACATTCAGCATCCTAGAGTAAGACAACGGCCTGGAGTACCAGCTCCCCAGACACCAGAGATGTGCATGCCACCTACTGAACTTAGTTGCCACAACAGATGGTGACCTTGCTGAAAAGAAGAACGACACCTACAAGAGGCTTTCACGTGCCGCCTTTGGCAAATGCCAAGCTCTGTGGTATAAGTCAGGTCGCTCGCACACTGCAGCAGAAGCTGTGGAAGACGAATGTGGTCTTCAGCTCATTCAACCCAACAAGACATGGTGGAATTCAACATACATGGCTGTGGAGAGAATCCTACGCATCATAAAAGAAACAAGGGGAGGATGTCATTAGGCATGTCTGCGAAGAACTGAAACTGAAAATGTGAGTTTTTGTTTTTACATTTTAAAACATTTAATTAGCATATATAACTTAACATTTGTTGTAATTCATGATGAATAAACAGTGCTGATTCAAGAGTATAAAATACACAATATATAATATAATACAATATTATATGATGTAAATGTTATTTTGTTGTTTATGGTTACAAAGTCCAAATCCTTCTGTGTTAATAAACAAAACTTAATTATTGTTTTTTTTCATTTATTTTTCTTGTGCAGGTTGAGTCAGGCAGAAATTGCTTTTCTGGATGAGTTCTACTGTGTGATGAGATCAGTGGTAAGGGCCTTGAATATTCTTCAGTCAGACAGCAGCACACACCTTGGGTGGCTGCTCCCAGTGATCTCTGAATTACAGTCCAAACTGAGAAGGCAGGAAGTGTCGGTCAAGATGTGCCTCCTGCTCATCTCGGCACTACAGCAAGGGGTCCAGAGGCACTTCAGAGTCATGATGGAGGACCCAGAGCTTATCTCAGCAGCAATCCTCCTACCCAAATTTAAGACGGGCTGGACTGACAAAGCTGAAGTCATTGAAGCAGGTATAACTCCATTGTTCAATATCACAGCGATTAGTATTTATTTTAGTCTTGTTCATTTGTTTTCTATCAACAAATACATAGTATTAACAACATTTCAATACAGAATACAAGGAGTTTTATTTGCCACATGCATAGAAATACTAAAAAGCATACCATGAGGTGCAATTACAGTTAACCATCTGTACTGTGCAGGAGTGTTTGTTAGTGGGAGGTGGGGTATTAAAGTGTAATAGTGCCAAAGTGCACACTGCAATATGTTATCTGATTTAGCTATCCATAGTACTCTTTAAGAACAAATAGCTCAGTAGTTAATTTCCCTATGCTGTCTGTCATTAAACAGGACTACTGTATCTGAGGCATCACCTTGACCAGATGGCTGAGGCTGAGGTGGAGCAGGGTGCGCTCAGGCAGCATTCATCAGACGAAGAGGACTACTTCTCCACGATGAAGTCTCGCAGGTCAGAGGGTTCTGGGGAATTGTAGGGGTACCTTGCCTGTGTGTCAGAGAGCATGGACCTGCTGAATTCCTTCCCAAACATTAAGAAACTGTCTCTGAAACTCAACACAGGCCTTTCAGCCTCAGCCGCCTGTGAGAGGCTTTTTAGTTCTGCCGGGTTGCTCTTCACAGCAAAGAGAGCAAGACTTACAGCAAAAAACTTAGAAAATCAGCTGCTGCTGAAATTGAACAAGAGCTTTTCCGGTCTAAAGGGCAGATTTGTGGGATCCTGTGGACATTTTATTTTGGTTTATTGTGAGTAGTGGGATTCTGTGGGCACTGTATTTTGAATAGTGGGTACTTGTGGGTACTTAATTTTGAATAGTGGAATCCTGTGGGCATTATATTGTGGTTTATTTTGAGTTGTGGGATCCTGTGGCATTTTATTGTGGTTTATTTTGACTTGTGAATAGTGGGATCCTGTGGGCATTTTAGTTTGAATTGTGAGATCCTGTGGGCACTTTATTTTGTGTGCATTTTGTGTTTTGAATACTTTGATTCTGGTTTAATTTTCTTTATTCTTATCATAGTGTTGTCAGTTGGACAACAGGACTGAAAATAGTTTGCACTTTACAGTACAGGTTGTGTTTGTCCTTGTGGTCCTTGTGTTGTGAGGAAGTAAGAGGATCATGTTACTGAGCTCAACTGAACTTTTACAAGTGTGGATGTGCACTTTAATACACCTCAGAGTTGATTAAAACAACTTGTGCTGAATTTGATTCATGACTCATCCTTTTTTTGCATTAAATAACTGAAAGTAACTAAGTAACTTTTACTCAAATTACATTTTAAATGAAGTACTTTTGTACTTTTACTTGAGTAAATTTTGAGATGGGTAATTTTACTTTTACTCTGAGTAGGATTTAAGCAAAGTAAAGATACTTTTACTCAATTACAATTTTTCTGTACTTTTTCCACCTCTGGTGATGGCACCAATAATTCTGAAAGGTACATCCTGATTTTGGAGCAACACATGCTGCTATCCAAGCAACATCTTTTTCAGGGACATCCCTGGTTATTTCAGCACCACAATGCCAAGCCACATTCTGCACGTGTTACAACAGCGTGGTTTCGTAGTAGAAGAGTGCAGATACTAGACTGGCCTGCCTGCAGTCCAGATCTGTCGCCCATTGAAAATGTGTGGCGCATTATGAAGTGCAAAATACGACAACGGAGACCCTGGACTGTTGAACAACTGAAGTCATACATCAAGCAAGAATGTGAAAGAATTCCACCTACAAAGCTTCAAAAATTAGTGCCCTCAGTTCCCAAATGCTTATTGAGTGTTATTAGAAGGAAAGATGATGTAACACAGTGCCAAACATACCACTGTCCCAGCTTTTTTGAAATGTGTTGCAGGCATCCATTTCAAAATGAGCAAATATTTGCACAAAATCAATAAAGTTTATCAGTTTGAACATTAAATATTTTGTCTTTGTGGTGTATTCAATTGAACATAGATTGAAGAGGATTTGAAAATTGTATTCTGTTTTTATTTACATTTTACACAATGTCCCAACTTCATTGGGATTGGGGTTGTAGGTTGTGCATGCTGAATCACACACAGAAATGCACCAAATGGCCAAAATTGTCAAAGGATGCTTCCTCACAATGGAAGTGATACTCCTCATCTGAGTGTCCCTAACTAACTGGTTGTTTGATACAAAGTCATTGTAGTGGTAACCAAGGATCCTCCAAAGTGACCTGGTACCAAACATATCCATTCATCACCTTAGATTGCTGGTTGTGTCAAAATCTCACATAAATAACTGGACCTTTGATGACCTACAAACACACTGGCCTCACTAAACATATCTTTCCAGTGACATCACAACCCCTGGCATCTCTCAATTCCAAAGACCCAGAGACATGTACAACCCCTGGCAAAAATTATGGAATCACCGGCCTCAGAGGATGTTCATTCAGCTGTTTAATTTTGTAGAAAAAAAGCAGATCACAGACATGACACAAAACTAAAGTCATTTCAAATGGCAACTTTCTGGCTTTAAGAAACACTATAAGAAATCAGGAAAAAAAAAATTGTGGCAGTCAGTAACGGTTACTTTTTTAGACCAAGCAAAGGGAAAAAAATATGGACTCACTCAATTCTGAGGAAAAAATTATGGAATAACCCTGTAAATTTTCATCCCCAAAACTAACACCTGCATCAAATCAGATCTGCTCATTAGTCTGCATCTAAAAAGGAGTGATCACACCTTGTAGAGCTGTTGCACCAAGTGGACTGACATGAATCATGGCTCCAACACGAAAGATGTCAATTGAAACAAAGGAGAGGATTATCAAACTCTTAAAAGAGGGTAAATCATCACGCAATGTTACAAAACATGTTGGTTGTTCACAGTCAGCTGTGTCTAAACTCTGGACCAAATACAGACAACATGGGAAGATTGTTAAAGGCAAACATACTGGTAGACCAAGGAAGACATCAAAGCGTCAAGACAGAAAACTTAAAGCAATATGTCTCAAAAATCGAAAATGCACAACAAAACAAATGAGGAATGAATGGGAGGAAACTGGAGTCAACGTCTGTGACCGAACTGTAAGAAACCGCCTAAAGGAAATGGGATTTACATATAGAAAAGCTAAACAAAAGCCATCATTAACACCTAAACAGAAAAAAAACAAGGTTACAATGGGCTAAGAAAAAGCAGTCGTGGACTGTGGATGACTGGATGAAAGTCATATTCAGTGATGAATCTCGAATCTGCATTTGGCATGGTGATGATGCTGGAACTTTTGTTTGGTGCCGTTCCAATGAGATTTATAAAGATGACTGCCTGAAGAGAACATGTAAATTTCCACAGTCATTGATGATATGGGGCTGCATGTCAGATAAAGGCACTGGGGAGATGGCTGTCATTACATCATCAATAAATGCACAAGTTTTCGTTGATATTTTGGACACTTTTCTTATCCCATCAATTGAAAGGATGTTTGGGGATGATGAAATCATTTTTCAAGATGATAATGCATCTTGCCATAGAGCAAAAACTGTGAAAACATTCCTTGCAAAAAGACACATAGGGTCAATGTCATGGCCTGCAAATAGTCCAGATCTTAATCCAATTGAAAATCTTTGCTAGAAGTTGAAGAAAATGGTCCATGACAAGGCTCCAACCTGCAAAGCTGATCTGGCAACAGCAATCAGAGAAAGTTGGAGCCAGACTGATGAAGAGTACTGTTTGTCACTCATTAAGTCCATGCCTCAGAGACTGCAAGCTGTTATAAAAGCCAGAGGTGGTGCAACAAAATACTAGTGATGTGTTGGAGCGTTCTTGTGTTTTTCATGATTCCATAATTTTTTCCTCAGAATTGAGTGATTCCATATTTTTTTCCCTCTGCTTGGTCTAAAAAAGTAACCGTTACTGACTGCCACAATTTTTTCTCCTGATTTCTTATAGCGTTTCTTAAAGCCAGAAAGTTGCCATTTGAAATGACTTTAGTTTTGTGTCATGTCTGTGATCTGCTTTTTTTCTACAAAATTAAACAACTGAATGAACATCCTCCGAGGCCGGTGATTCCATAATTTTTGCCAGGGGTTGTATATATGTGTGTGTGTGTGTGTGTGTGCATGTGGTGGCTTAGTGGCAAGAAAGTAAAGGTGCCCTGACACTTGCACGACTTTGATCCGCACCCTTGCACGCACATCGTCGTGACAATCCCACCCGCTGTTTTCCCAGCTGGATGCCACACTTTGTTCCACTGGCTGTCACGGATTGTGCGCTGGACGCTGCATATATAAAATAATTATTTCATAGTGGATTAATCATTTTCTCTGTGAGTTGGCTGTTAAAACGCCTATAGCTGCTTCCAGCTTTTTCTCTTTTGCACGTGCGTTTAATGAGGTGGAGAAAGCATTTTGCACCATCTAAAAAGGTAATTATTTGTCATGTTTATATTGTAATTGTAAAATTATGTTTATGATAGATTTAATATCTTGTTATAATCGTTCAGACGAGCTGCACTCTCTTACGGTGTGCTGATGCAATCACTCGCATTGTTTGTGCAATGCTCATGTGAAGTTAAAGTAATTAATGCGTGATGGAGATTTTGAACATTTCAAAAATTTCTTTGCACATTTGCACGAAGCTGTGCACAGTTTACAATGGTTTACAACATGTTTGAGACAAGTTTACTCTTGTACACAGCAAAGTTCATGCAAATGTCAGGGGGCCTTAAGAAGGTCATGGGATTGCTCCCTGCCTGGGCATTTTGGTGTGGAATTTGCATGCTCTCCCCTTGCTTGTGTGGGTTCCTTACGGGTGTGTCACCTTCCTCCCACATCCAAACAAATGAATATTAGGTGAACTGGAAACTTTAAATTGACTGTACATGTGTATGTGCAAATGTGTTTGTCTATATGTGCGATAGACTGCCATCCTGTTCAGGGTGTACCCTGCCTCACACCCTATGACTGCTAGGATAAGCTCCAGCACCTCTGTGACCCTTAATTAAAGTAAGCATGCATTGAAAATGAATGAATGATTGAAGCGGGTAAACTAAGTATTGAACACGTCATGATTTTTTTTTTTTATTCTCTGAAACCAACTGAGAGTGTGCTTGACTGTGTGTTTGGGATCATTATCTTGCTGAAATGTCCACCATTGTTTCATCTTCATCATCCTGGTAGATGGTAGAAGAGTTTTATCAAGAAGGTTTCAATATATTTTTCCATTTATCCTCCCCTCAATTATATAATGTGTCCCAGTGCCATATGCTGAAAATCAGCCCCACACCATGATCTTCCCACCTCCAAACTTCACTCTTGGTATGGTGTTTCTGGAATAAAGTGCAGTGCCATTTGACCTCCAAATGTGTGTATTATGGCATCCAAAGGGCTCAGTTTTGGTCTCATCTGACCAGACTATATTCTCCCAGTATTTCATAGGCTTGTCTCAATGTTGTGCAACAAACCTAAACGAGCATTAACATGCTTTATTTCAGCAATGGAGGCTTGTGTGGTGAGCGTGCATAGAGGCCATGATAGATGAGTGCATTACTTTTTGTTTTCTTTGAAACAATTGCACCTGCTAATTCCAGGTCATTCTGAAGTTTTCCACAAGTGGTTCTTGACTCTCGAACAACTCTTCTGATAATTACATTCTCTGTCAGAAATGTTTTGAGTAGCACCTGGTCATGGCGGGTTTATGGTGAAATGATGGTCTTTCTGCTTTCAGATTATGGCCACAACAGTGATCACTGGAACATTCAGAATTTTCGAAATCTTTCTGTGACCAATGCCATCAGCATGTATTGAAACAAAAAGGTTGTGAAGATCTTAAGAAAGCTCTTTGCATTTACCCATCGTGACATGTTTCTTGTGTGACACCTTGGAAATGAGACACCTTTTTATAGGCCATCAATTGGGACTGAACCAGTTGATATTAATTTGCACTGACAAGGGCAGGATTGCTTTGTAATTACTGATAGATTTGAGCTGGTGTCTTGGCATTCCCTGTCGTTTTGCACCTCCCTTTCTTCAGGTGTTCAATCCTTTTTCCCTGTGTCATTTCACATTATTTCACTTAATTTATGGACATCTATGATTTATTTTCTTTGTATGTGTGGATTACTTGGGTTGTTTTCAACGTCTGATGGAAATTTTGTATGAATAGCACCTTTAGAAATATATTTACTGAGAAAAATGTGTTCAATACTTAAAGGTGTACTTGATGTGTTCAATACTTAGTTTACCCGCTCTATATGTTGTTGTTGTCCTTTTGGCTACTTCTGTTTTGTTTGGGGTCACCACAATGGATACAGCCAGATTTGCAATAGTATTTGGCACAAGTTTTATGCCGTATGCCCTTCCTGACGCAACTCCAGTTTTACCTGGAGAAACACACACAGCTGCTGGTGTACCAAAGAGGCTTCCCATCCAATTACTAACCAGGTGTCACACTGCTTAGATTATGACATCTGACAGGATCAGGCTTACACAGACCAAACTGGCTGCATATTTTACCAATTATGTATATATATATATATATATATATATATATAATCTTATAATTGCACAGTGCAATTGTTGCAGCTCCATGCCAATGCAGAAAATGTGCAAGATCATGCAGTTACATTTGCAGCCTCAAAATAGAGGCATATGAAAAAATGTCTTCCATTTGCTTGTTCTGAACACAGGTAGAAAATTACTGAACAGATGCAAGGATTGAATCAGTAATAATAGTGAGCTCTTTCATGCTCTTCATGAAGCATAATGAGAAACATCACGTCATCAACAAAGAGCCACAACTGTTTCCCTCAGTTTTTAGATTGTAGTCTGACTTCATCGCTGTAGGCCATTTGGCTCTTTAATACACAGTAAGAGGTGTCATGTGACATTTTCGTACTTAATGTGGAATAAATTTGGCTGTGATTTAAATGAGGTTTGACCCACCTCCACATGAACAGACAGGGTAGACAGATGGTGCGCCCTAGTAATCTTTATGGTGAGGGCTCACTCAGATTTATCAGACAGCCTTTCAAAATAGGCTGTGGCTGCAGCAGATAATGGAGCTAGCAAATGCTAACAAGTGAAGTGCTGCTATTTCTATGCTAATGCGGTTATTACTTCCCACTTAAAAACCATACACCTACATTACATTTTTTGACAGATGTTTGTTTTACCCATATGCTTGCATTTCTCTCACAGTTTTGAATAGAAGACTTTTATGTTTGATCCTTTTAATTTTCTGCAAACACTGAAGAATGTTTAAAATATGGATATAAACTGGCACTAATATGATGTTATCACATCAAAGATTGAAAATTTAATCTCCATGGGAGTGTAAATGAGCAAGTCTAAAAATGTGGTGAATTGAACTGACTTCATGTCAGACCTGTACTTGCTCATCATACATAAACCTTTGAAGACACAACTGCAAGATGATATATCGGAGGACCCCAGGTCTGTGCAAACAGATGTACACCAAACCATAGCGGGCAAACAATGGTGTGCATTTTATGAGGGCAGTGGGAATGCAGGCATTCATGTACTCCACATACAGTCGGGAAAATAATTATTTGACCCCCTGTCAGTTTTGCAGGTTTTCCCACCTACAAAGAATGGAGAGGTCTGTAATTTTTATTGTAGAAACACTTCAACTGTGAGAGACAGAATCTAAACAAAAAATCCAGAAAAGCACAGTGGGCCTCATGTATTAACGTTGCGTACGGCGATATTTGAGCATATATGGGGTGTACACCAAAATGGCTGCGCTACATGGCATTTATCAATGTGGTCGTTGGCGTACGCTGCTCTGAAAATGTACACCAGGTTGAGAGGTGGTGTAAATTATACACCAAAATGAACCAACGCTGGAATCCACATAAAAATGAAAATGATCAATATGATAAACAGTGCCATTATACAAATCAATGCATATGTTAAATAAATAACACTTTCTTGATTATACTACATAATACTTAATACAAATCCCGCTTTTGTGGGATTGTTGGTCTCGAGCACGATCCGTGGCCACAGTGCTGACTGCAAAGAAAGCGCAGCTCGCCTTTTTCTCCAGACTTCGAGCCTGGAGCCAGAGCAGCGCTGAGCTTAACTTTATGTGATGTGATCGTTTTAGACAATGGAATTGATAATTACAACTGTAGTGTTGTCATTCCCTTCGCCCGTGCTGCAATCAGGTTTTGTCTTCTCCATTCGTTTGTTACAATAAAATAAATAAATAAATACATTTTGAAAATAAAGAAATCTGAAAAATTAGGCGTCTTATTAATTGAGCTAGCAAATATCCACATGTCAAGAATTATTGACATGTGAAAAGAATACAGTGGTCCCTCACTATAACGCAGTTCACCTTTCGCAGCCTCGCATTTTCGCAGATTTTTTTAGTCCAATTTTGCATGCTTTTTTTTACAGTGCACTGTGGTCTGCATGTCTGTTTATAAGAATCTTCTCTCCCAGAAGAAAAAAGAACGCCAACAACTACCCATAACTGTGTTCTTCACTCGGAAAAAGACACCTGCAGTGAGGTGTGAGTGGAAAAAGGCGCGGCGTCAGGACGAAGAGGCCCGATCAGAGGAACTGTGAAATACTGGTCAGTCACTATTAATAATTTCTTATGTGTCCAACCTCATACGTTGATCGTTAAAATTAAATTTGTTAGTTCTAAAAGCCATCATAATTATTTATAGGAAAACGTTCTATTTTTATTTCTCAAACAAATGTTTGGGCCTGAAAACAGGTTGGTCTTATTTCTCTACAAAGGTGTGAACTTTGAGAGTGTTGACACACGAGAGAAAAGTGAGAAAATGTTCATGCCTGATTGAGAAAAGTGTATAAAGTGGTTTTACAGCTTTAAAACGTCTATAATAATTGTAAAAAAATAACGCTGACTACGTCGCGGACTATTGTGGACTATTTTTAGAACGTAACTCCCGCGATAAACGAGGGACCACTAACACTTTTTTGATTATACTACAAAACAATTAATATGACGGCCACTTTTGACGCTCTATTGGCACGCGTCGTGATTGGTGGAGTTCTTTTTCTTTGCCGTCTTCCTGGCTTCCATGTCGTAAAATGAGGGTGTGTCTGAAGCGGAGTCTGAATATTTATGTGCGTGTTCATTATAATTACGATTGTTTTCACCCGCCTCATTTATCAAGGTCATGTCGGGCGTATGCTGTAAATGGGCAGGTGCGCACTGCTTGATACATGTCACGGCAACTTTGGTGTACTTCAGATTTACACCATAAATTTACACCACGTGTGCAACGTTGATACATGAGGCCCATTGTATGATTTTTAAATAATTAATTAGCATTTTATTGCATTAAAGAAGTATTTGACCACCTACCAACCAGCAAGAATTCTGGCTCTCACAGACCTGTTAATTTTTCTTCAAGAAGCCCTCTTATTCTATACTCTTTATGTGTATTAATTGCACCTGTTTGAACTTGTTACCTGTATAAAAGACACCTGTTCACACACTCAATCACACTCCAACCTGTCCACCATAGCCAAGACCAAAGAGATGTCTAAGGACACCAGGAACAAAACTATAGACCTGCACAAGGCTGGGATGGACTACAGGGCAACAGGTAAGCAGCTTGGTAAAAGTCAACAACTGTTATGATTATTTATTAGAAAGTGGAAGAAACACAAGATGACTGTCAATCTCCCTTGGTCTAGGATTCCATGCAAGATCTCAATTTGTGGGGTAAGGGTGAGTCTGAGAAAGGGCAGAACTACACAGGAGTATCTGGTCAATGACCCGGAAGAGAGCTGGGACCACATTCACAAAGATTACATTAGTAACACATGATGCTGTCATGGTTTAAAATCCTGCAGGGCAGCAAGGTCCCCCTGCTCAAGCCATCACATGTCCACACCCGTTTGAAGTTCACCAGTGACCATCTGGATGATCCAGAGGAGGCATGGGAGAAGGTCATGTGGTCAGATGAGACCAGAATAGAGCTTTTTGGAATCAACTCCACTTACCATGTTTAGAGGATGAGAACAACCCCAAGAAAACCATCCCAACCATGAAGCATGGGGGTGGAAACATCATACTCTGGGGGTGCTTTTCTGCAAAGGGGACAGGTTTTGGCAAACAACCTCCTTCCCTCAGTAAGAGCATTGAAGATGGGTCATGGCTGGGTCTTCCACCATGACAATGACCCCAAACACAAAGCCAGGGCAATTAAGGAGGGGCCCCCTTAAGAAGCATTTCAAGGTCCTGGAGTGGCCTGGCCAGTCTCCAAACCTGAACTCAATAGAAAATCTTTGGAGGGAGCTGAAACTTCAAACCTGAAAGATTTGGAGAAGATCTGTATGGAGGAGTGGACCAAAATCCCTTTTGCAGTGTATGAAAATTTGGTCAAGAACTACAGTAAATGTCTGACCTCTGTAATGGTAGTCAAATGTTTCTGTACCAGTTGTTAAGCTCTGTTTTGATAGGGAGTTAATTACTTATTTAATGCAATGAAATGAAAATTAATTATTTAAAAATCATACAATGTGATTTTCTGGATTTTTTGTAGATTCTGTCTCTCACAGTTGAAGTGTACCTACGATAAAAATTACAGACCTCTCCATTCTTTGCAGGTGGGAAAACCTGCAAAACTGACAGGGTGTCACATACTTATTTTCCCCACTGTATATAACTGCAACGGTGAACATGATGTGAAGTCCTCAACAGTCCCTGAGACCGAACTGTGTTGGTAATTATGCTCGTATACTGCTGCATGAAAGAGATAAGGGTCTACAACTCCCCCGGATGGAACTCTAATCAATCACTGTTGCTTCTCTGGCAAGGCTGGGTGACTAGCACAAAAGAAATTAAGTAATTTGTCCAAGGATACAGACAGGGACAATGATTGAGAATTTAACCCAGATCCACATATTTATAAACTGACTCTCATCTCACTGATTCCTACCCACTGATCTTCCTGGGCCTCATGTCCAGGATGATATGTATCACCATATTCAACACACTACCGAACTGCCCTGGGTCCTGGAAAGCAATCACACAGGCAGGCAACTGGACCATCTTCACATACTGAAAGCAGGTGTGTATGCAGCTTTCCATGGGGCCAGGTGAAACATAGGAATATACTTTCCCTTTTCCAGTTGCACAGGGAAGCATGCCACTTTGCGATAGTATTGTTGCTGATGTTCCCTCACAGTGCAAGTTGTATGCCTCATTTGAGCCCCCAAGCAACAGTTTATTTGACTCACAGTCCGTCCAGCAAACCTGAAAGATTCTCCACAGCAAAGGAATACCATAGATATCCAGTGTCACTTTAGGTTGTGGGTTATCTTCCAGGTCTCAGACACATTCCTGTCAAATACTCTAATCCTTTAATGTGAGGTATATATTCCTCCTCTCTGCCCAGCACTCATAGCACCTGTATACAGACTGGCTTTGAAGTTCAGCAACTTTTCTGGGATCCTGCAAAAGTTCTGGATGTCCCAGAGAGCAACCAAATCAAACAGTCCTCAGAAATAAACTGCAAAGAAGCAGTGCAGCTATGACATCAGCATTTACATTCATTTTGTGCTTTGATCTTGAAGAGCGAATGCCTTTAATATTGTGATTCTGACAGAATCAGCGAGTGGTTCAAACAATATGGGTGAGAGTAAGTAAACCTGTCTGGTTCCTCTGCATGATGCAACTCCTTCTGTGGTTACCCAGTTTAAAATTATTCTCCATTGCAAAGTGGAAGGTCCATCTGTCTTTATGTTTCCCCGCCAAGTGAAATAACATTTATTTTTGTTGCACCACTGAGGAATGTTAATAAGATGAAGGAGCCTTTGGACATTGTTGGTACTGTAGTGTCAACCCTGGATGCAACCAGTTTGGTCATTATGAATTATTGATTGAATCAGGGATTCTATCCAAGAAGTGCCTTGGATATAATTTTAATATCTGTATTAATTAGTGACTGAGAGTGGTACCTAGAGGGAACAGGAGACTCTTTTCTCATTTTATTAAATCTGAATTCATATAAGCTGACAGCTCATATTTATCCTTTATCTTGACAATGGCCCAATAATAATGGAGCCAGACTAACCCAGAGGAGCTTCAACGCTTTTAAGATTAAACTTTTTAGCATGGGCAAGTTGCACAAATTGCTCTAGTACATGCACTCTATGACTTTTGCGGAATGGGCATGTATTCCATGTATTGTAGCAAACTGCATTAAAGAGACTGAATTTCATTCTGTTTCACAGCCAAAATGCAAATGTGATGCCAGCAACAAAATAATGCTTTGTATGATGTCACTGCTCATGGACAGTGGTAACAGTGGTGGGGACGATAGTTTTGAAGCATGATCAAAAGTAAAGAAATGTAAAAAGCATTGTCAAGTAGCATGTCAAATCTCTTAGGCATCCACTAAAGAGAAGCAGAATAGATCGTGACTGCTTTGAAGGAAGGTGGTGGTGGTGGTGGGGTGGTAGAGAAGCTTCTGAAAGACAAAATTGCTTGTGTGGATCACAACAGATAAGACACCACAGCTCTGTGGTCAACTTGATTTCAAAGTGACTGCACCGGCGGCTTTTCAGAAATCACAGCTAACACAGTGTCTGATTGAGGTTGACATGAGTGTTTGGAAAAGGGGTGAAACAGCTGTCTGTGCTATGAAGTATATTTCTCATAAAGAAGTGATGTGTATATTCTGCTCGGTTTCAGTTTTGCATTTTTATCCTTCCAGTCATAGAGGGACTTAAAAGAAATGCTTGTTTGAATTGGTCTTAAAGCTGAGTGACTATATTAGACTTGACATTTGACAGAAAACCAAAAATGACCCTGTACAGTGTTAAAATGACAAACAAACAAACAAAAAAAACAATATCTCAAGTGAAGGTGTAATCCTATTTTCAAAATGAATCCTCTTTACGGTGACCTTAGTTTTGCTCCTAAAGGGGATTACGCCCTGAGCTTGAGCGTAACTTTGACTTTGAGCATGGTAATCAGTGTTCGCACACTAAGTTAATCATTTCAAGCTGCATAATTTTCAAGTCCAACATTTTAAACTTAGAAAACGCAATAAGTGGTCTTTGGCACCAGGTCAGGCCTGTGTTGGTGCCATGTCACTGCTTTTACCACCTTACAGAACTGTCTTGGGTCCGGGATGGTGCAGACAGACAACCAGTCCAGCCTCATCTTTCAAAAGTAACATGTACAGTGCAGGAAATAAGTATTTGAGCCACTGTCAATTTTGCACGTTTTCCCACCTACAAAGAATGGAGAGATCTGTAATTTTTATCAAAGGTACACTTCAAATGTGAGAGACAGAATCTAAAAAATAAAAAAAATCCAGAAAATCACTTTGTATGATTTTTAAGTAATTAATTTGTATTTTGTTGCATGAAACAAGTATGTGATCCCTTAGAAAAACAGACCTTAACAATTGGTACAGAAACATTTGTTTGCCATTACAGAGGTCAGACGTTTCCTGTAGTTCTTGACCATGTTTGCACACAGGTACAGGTAATACAGGTAAAGAGTGCAGAATAGAGTACTTTTATAGAGTACTTTTATTAATCCCGAAGGAAGTTAAGGTGTCTGTCACCTTACATAAATACATAAATACACAAACATACACAAAGACCTAATACACTATAACCTATATACCTATATCACTATAACCTTCTGTGTGGTGCTAAAGAGCTGGATGGCCCTGGGGACAAAATACTTCCATAGTCTGTCTGTCTGGCAGGGGATGGCATGGAGTCTGTAGCTGAACAGGCTCCTCTGGTTGGCCAGAAACTGGTGCAGGGGGTGTCTGTCATTTTCAAGTATGGAGTCCAGTCTGCTCAGGGTCCTCTTCTCAGCTGTTGTAGTGAGAGCCTCCAGTTCCATGCCTACCACAGACCCAGCCTTCCTCACCAGCCTGTCTAGGCGTCCAGCGTCCCTCTTCCTAATGCTACCACCCCAGCAGGCAATAGCATAGGACAGTACACTAGCCATGACAGACTGGTAGAACATCAGCAGGAGTCTGCTGCAGACATTGAGGAAGTAGAGCCTGCTCTGTCCTTTCCTGTAGAGTGCTTCTGAATTAGCAGCCCAGTCCAGTTTATTGTCCAGGTGTACCCCTAGGTACTTGTAGGTGCAGACTGTCTCCACTGTCTCCCCCTCGATAGAGACAGGCACCAGTGGTGGGATGGTCCTCCTGAAGTCAACCACCAACTCCTTGGTTTTGGTGACATTCAGCTGCAACTGGTTGTTCCGGCACCATCTGACGAAGTTCTCCACCAGTCCCCTGTACTCTCCTTCCTAACCATCCTCGATGCACCCCACGATAGCAGTGTCATCAGAGAACTTTTGCATGTGGCAGGTCTTCGTGTTGTAACTGAAGTCGGAGGTATACAAGGTGAACAACACTGGGGAGAGCACCGTTCCTTGTGGCGCTCCCGTGCTGCTGACCACAGTCTGAGATGTATGGTCACCCAGCCTAACGGACTGGGGTCTTCCAGTGAGGTAGTCAGTTATCCAGGTCACCAATCCCGTTTCTACTCCCATCTGCAGCAGTTTGTCACTCAGCAGGAGTGGCTGAATGGTGTTGAAGGCACTAGAGAAATCAAAAAACATGATTCTCACAGAATTGCCTCCCTTGTCCAGGTGAGAATGCACCCTGTGTATCAGATATAGGATAGCATCCTCAACTCACACTCTCTCCTGGTAGGCAAACTGCATGGGGTCCAGTGCATGGCGAACCTGGGGCTTCAGTATGTTAAACAATAGCACCCGTTCAAATGTCTTCATTATGTTCAGTTCTTTCGGATTGTTTTACATCTTCTTCTCCACCTTCCTGCCATATGCATCCTTGGCCTCCTTCAGTCCTTTCTTCAGCTCCCTCTGTACATTCCTGAGCTCCACCATGTCGCCATCTATAAAGGCTTTCTTCTTCCTTTCCAGCAGTTTTCTCACAGCTCGGGTCACCCAGGGTTTATGGTTAGGGTGGCAACGCACAGTCTTTGTAGGTACTGCAACATCCCTACAAAAAATTAAGGTAGTCGGTTGTGCAGTCGGTGATCTCTTCCAGGTTTCCATTTCCTTGCAGTACACTCCAGTCAGTAGACTCAAAGCAGTCTCTCAACGCCTCCTCTGCTTCTGGTGTCCACATCCTGACAGTGCGTGTGGTGATGGGTAAACTTTGTACTTTTGGCTTGTACACAGGCTGTAGATGTATGAGATTATGATCGGCGCTGCCCAGTGGAGGGAGGGAGGTGGAGATGTAAGCATCCCTCACATTGGAGTAGAATAAATCAATGGTCCTGTTTTTCCTAGTATTACAGTCCACATACTGATGGAAATTCGTCAGAGTGGAGCTGAGTGTAACATGGTTGAAGTCACCAGATATTGCAAAGAAGGCATCTGCGTGTTGTGTCTGAAGCCTCGCGACTGTTGCGTGGATGACGTCACATGCACTGTCTGGGAGGGCTCGTGGTGGTACGTACACACAAAGAACAATGGCGTGCGTACACTCTCGGGGCACGTAGTATGGACGAAAACTCACCGCGAGTAGTTCCACGTCTTTGCTGCAGATTGTCTCTTTAACAGTCACGTGTCTCAGGTTACACCATCTGTTGTTTATGTAGACCACCAGTACTCCTCCTCTCTTCTTACCGGAGAGTTGTTTATCTCGGTCGAATCTTACAGTGCTGAACCCCGGTAAATCCACGTTCGCGTTGGGAGTGTTATCGGTTAACCACGTCTTAGTTAGGCATAACAAGCTGCCCTCACGGTATAGCTTTTGGTTCTTAACCAGGGCAGCAGTTCGTCCGTTTTATTCACCAGCGAGTTTACATTTCCCATCACAATTGCCGGCACAGAGGGTTTATATTTCCACTTATTCTCCCGTATATAGGAGGGCTTAATAGGAGGGCTTCTTAAAGAAAAACTAACAGGTTTGTGAGAGCCAGAATTCTTGCTGGTTGGTAGGTGATCAAATACTTATTTCATGCAATAAAATGAAAATTAATTATTTAAAAATCCTACAATGTGAATTTCTGGATTTCTTTTTTTTTTTTTTTGATTCTGTCTCTCACAGTTGATGTGTCCCTATGATAAAAATTACAGACCTCTCCATTCTTTGTAGGTGGGAAAACCTGCAAAATTGACAGTGGATCAAGCATATTTTTGAACCTTTGGCTAAAAAACAAACAAAAAAACAAAACAAAACAACATGCGGAAATTGATCATAATCTTCACAAAACATAATAGAAGAGAAATACAGTTAAGGACCAGCAGCTGTGCTAGAGTATAAAGAACAGGTATGCAGCCAGTCACTGACATTTGAGGCTTCCTCAATTTGACCCAGAACAAACAGGATCATCACCCTCTGAATACATGAGCGGGCTTCTGAGATGAGCATACAGCCCAAAAAATATCTTGGATTTCTTACATTTTGGTGTCAGAATAGTGAGGCAAAGACCTATCTTTACACATTGAACTGGATTTGACCCAGAAAAATCAGTCAAGGCCCATGCAGAGTATTTGATTCAGTTCACCTGGCTGCTCTCTGGGACATCCTGAGAATCTGTGGGATTCTCAAGATGTTACTGAACACCACAGCCATCTTATACCCAGGCACTGAGCGTTGTATACTGGGAATAGAAACAGTTTTTTTCCTTTTCTGAAAGGAAATTTTGGCATTTGTCACAGATGTGTTCTGGGTTTCATACTGTTCAATACTTGCATGACCTAGCTGTTGAGTAGGGTTGATGAAACCACTAATTGAGTTGGCTTTCTTGGCTAGGGAAGTTTTACTGACCTTGACTTTGCTGATGATGTTGTAATCTTTGTGAGACTGATGCATACCCTGATTATCACAGTTGAGAAACTGAGTGAAGAATCTGAGTGTCTGGCTTTGCAACTTTCCAACCTAAACAGTGAGTGGCAGTCATGTCCTTGGATCTTCAGCCTTTGAAATCAAGAGAAGCCTGGGAAGAGTTTATGAAGTCATGAGGTCATAGGACAGAGAGATGTTTGGTAATGTAGATATATTTGCACAAGAAAAAAAAATGTGCCTTGTGTTTTGCTGTATGTTTGTGAGACCAGGATGCTGAACACTGACCATATTGTTTCTGGCACTGGATCCTTACAGGATCCTTAGATACTGCTGGAATGACTTTGTGTCGATCAAATACTATGGATACTCAAATACTTGTCAATCAAATACTTATGGATACATTTATGTTGACTGCTACTGGCATGTGGTTGATGCTTTTTGTTTAGCTTTTAAAAAACAACCTATAGTTATCCTTCATCTTTGGACATTTTTATTTTCTTTTTACAGTATGATCTTCTGAATATTTTCAGAAGATCTTAGGTTAATCCTGTCAATAATATTGATCAACATTTTCTGTTAACTACTGGTTTTGATCAGGATCCACAGGTGGATTCTGGATCCTACAGAATGCCATATTAATGTACTTACATAATAACCTAGGGATTTAACATTTCAAACAAAGTAGTTTAAACATTCAGGTAGTCTAGCTAATGGGGTCCTCTTGATAAAATGATTTTCCACATGGTTTTGCTGTTTCAGCTGGAACCTCAGTGTGAATTCAAGATTTATTTATTTGTTTATTTTTTACACAAACCAGCATTCAAATCTTGCTCATGCTACATGTCTGTGTTCATGGAGAAGACTCTTAATGTGTCTATCCATCTGTAAATGAGTACCGGTTTTGTCTGGGGAGGTAACCTGCATCGGACTGGTGTCCCGTCCAGGGGAAATCATTGACTCTAATCCACTTCATGCTATGGGATCTGGAGATAACCAGTACCAAATGGTCCCTGGTCCTATACGAGGTCTGTCAAGTTGGGACATGCCTATCTCAGCTTTCAGTGCTTACCAGTCGAGTGAGTATAAGAGAAATTGTGGAGAGCTGGACATGTCCCAACTTGTCATCTGGCACTCCGAAACGGAGGTGTTCCTTTGTCTTGCTTCACCAGCAAATCGGTCGTAATGCGCGAAGCCTAGGTGCGGCTTTCCATGACAAAATCTCTTGTTAAAAGTGAAATCTGCCGGAAAATGGCTGATGTCCAGCTCTTGTGATAACCAGAGAAATTGCACACGACGGTCCCGGCTCCACAGAGCGATCCGTTTAGAAATGATCTGGTGGTTTCTGCCTCGTCGTCGCAGCTCGGAGCGCGGCGCGCCAAGCGCCATTGTGGGCCGTCCTTAAAGCTGTAGTAATAGTCCTTATTCTCTGTGAAGCCCGAAAAATTTTCACCGAAAGCCAGATAAATTTTTCGAATGGTTTCCAGCTGCATGTCTCTAACAGTTTCTGAAACTCACGCATGCGCACAAAGGTTCAAGCTTGGCTGACGTAAAACATATGAATCAAATCCATATAGTTTTTGAAAAAAATAAAAAGGAGGGTTACTTTATGGACAGACCTCGTATAGGACTTTGACAAAGCGAGACACCTGATTATTCTGCCAAGAATTGACTTTTTCATAATTGAGCAAATTCTGAAAATGGCAACAAAAAAAAAAAGGGATCTAAGTCAAAAACTAAGATTTTTGCTTTCTTTTCAATCCAGATGTGGATTTTGGATCTTTCCTTTCATTTACAACTCAAGATGGACTGTGTTTTCCCATTTTGATTAGTTTTCAGAACTTAACATACCTTATGTCACACAACCCAAAAGTGAAATTCCACACAGACCCCAGTTGGTACAGCTAACCAAAAAGTTAGCTTCAATAACCCCTAATCTGCTAACTGAAAAGTTAACTTTTATAATGCAAAATCAATAAAAAAAATAGCAGAAGTTACAGCTAACCACTATCCGCTAACTTTTACTATTAACTCAGTACATTGTCAGCTACTGATAAGCCAGTTTAGAGTTTAAGCACCGCAGGGGTTTCTGAGTAAAATTAAAGGCGATCACAAACCCAAACGAGCAACGAGCCAGAGCTTCTGTCTTTATGCACCCTACCCACTGCTGTAAGTAAGTGTCACAACAGAGTTATTCCCTAATTTACTTTCTCATAGAACAACACAGATGTGTGACAGGAGACATGAAAAGCAAAGCACTTTTCACTCATGGTCTCATTTATAAATAAAACTAATTCCGGACAGTTTATCAACATTAGTGGCAACTCTGTCATTTTTACAAAGTTAAAATATTACACATATCTTTTAAAGTAATGCGGTAATTCTGAAGATTTGAGCATTAACCGACACATGCACCCAGAGGTATTATGAGAAATGAGTCTCCTCTCAATCACTGGTATTTATTTGTAAATATGCCATTTTGTTTATTTGTAAAAAAAGAGGCATTTGCAAAACTTAAAATTCTGTTTGTGAAATGCGATTCAGAAAAATGACTAGCAACCGTCGATCACATGTTGGTCGCTATTCACACTCCCATCCAGTAGATGGCAATGTTCTATGCATTTTGATGGGAGGAGGGACATGATTGAGACTTATTTTGCATAATGCCTTTTGGCATGTGGCTCAAACCTTCAGAATTTGTGCATTACTTTGAAAGATATGTGCAATATTTTCACTTTGTAAAAATGACAGAGTTCCCATTAATGCTGATAAATTGTCCGGAATTAGTTTTGTTTATAAATGAAACCATGAGTGAAAAGTGCCTTGCTTTTCATGTCTCTGGCCACACGTCTGTGTCATTGTTTGTGAAAAGTAAATTAGGGAATAACCCTGTTGTGTCTGATGATTTGCGGGCATCCATGCTGTTAAACGGTCATAAATTGAGCTTTACCGATACATAAGCGAAGCCACTAAAATGGCTATTTGCGACCGTATAACAGCATGAACATCTGCAAATCATCAGACACAAGGGGGTTATTCCCATTCTAATCCAATTCCATTGTATGCACAGTTTATTTTTCTGTAGGTAATTCGGTCGGCAAGGCTTACCATTAAGGCAGAATTGCTCCAACAGTGTCAGGGTGAGTAATCCATCAAATGTGAAAATCCATCAAATGTGAAATGGTAATTCTGTATCAGAATCCACATCGATACTTTTGTATGGTAGCTTAAATTCACCCATTTTGGTGTCGTCATCAGTGGTACACAACTTTCTCTCGCTCTCAGCTAACAGCGCTAACAGCTAGCAGTGCGCGTCGCCGGTGTTCTGTCAAACTGTGCGTCTTGTCGCATAAATCAACAGTTCTGCATCGCGACAATACTGCACATGCATGCGGAGGACAGGAGTGATATTCGACAGGAATGACATCTCATTAGAACACCGGTCAGGGCATGGTGTAATATATCCAAATGTGCAATGGTCGAATACTTTGCCACCGTTACCCCGATATTATACGGTCTGAAATCTCACATGATTAACCAATTAGATTTGTGGAAAAAATGTAATTGAATTAGAATGACACTTTTGCGCAGCAGCAGCAGCCACTAGCAGCTGACCCACCCCCTACTGCTGGGGGAGGTCTGACCTCACAGCAGTCTGACTGTTGCAAAACACACAACAGACAGGAAATAACATGTATGTTTTTAGGGTTTACAAATGTTTTTGATGGTTAAGAATAAAATTCGGAATGCCAAAAGAGCTTATACAGACAAAGTAGAACATAAGTATAGTAGTGGTGATCTGCGGGTGGCCTGGAGAGGCATCAAATCTATGGCCTCAGTCACTAATGTCCAACAGGAAAATAACAGCACCAATTAGAATAATGGGGAGCAATGAAGATCTGCCAAAGGCTTTTAATTGTTTTTGCTCCCGGTTCGAGAACCATGATCTTTCAGACAAATTCTCTCTTGAACGTATTCCCTCTGCTACTGACTGTGGTATGGTCATCAGTGAGGAAAGTGTAAACAAACTCCTGAAGAGGGTTCCTATAAGAAAGTCATGTGGCCCAGATGGAATTTGTGGATGCACATTGAGGTATTGTGCTGACCGACACATCGTTCAGAGGTCACTTAGCTGTGGCCAAGTACCTGACTTATGGAAATCTTCAATCATAATCCCTGTTCCAAAAAATTAATTCCCCAAACAGTTTAATGATTTTATACCAGTAGCACTTACGTCACTGTGTATGAAGGTCTTCGAGAAAATTATGAAGACTATGATTATTTCAGATATGGAGGGGAGCATAGACCCACTCCAGTTTGCTTATCAGGCAGGTAAAGGTGTAGAGAATGCCAAGCTTTTTATCCTTAATTGCCTCTACAGACATTTGGAAAAATCTCAAGCCCATGCTCAGTTTTATTTGCAGATTTTTCCTTGGCTTTTAATTTGATGCAGCCGCATCTTTTACTTAAGAGGCTCATGTGTGATTTTAAATTGCCCCACCAGATGGTTTAATGGTTGTCAGATTTTTAACTAACAGAAAGCAGAGGGTTTTTGTAAATGGTTGTGTTTCAGACTCCTTAGATTTGTCCACCGGTTCACCACAAGGGTGTGTCCTTTCCCCCCTACTTTTTATTTTATATACAGATGAATGCAGAAGCATTTGGCAAGGTAGCGATTTCTGACGACACTGCTCTGCTGTCCCTTCTTCAGGGAGCTGAATCAGGACACGGGGAGGCCCTCGATGATTTTGTTTCATGGTGTGACATGAACTATTTAGCATAGGTGTCAAACTGATTCCAGAAAGGGCCAAGAGGGTGCAGGTTTTCTTTGTAACCACCAACTCCAGCAGGTGATTTCACTGAAATCACCTGCTGGAGTTGGTGGTTACAAAGAAAACCTGCACCCTCTTGGCCCTTTCTGGAATCAGTTTGACACCTATTATTTAGACCTAAATGTGTCTAAAACTCATAACTGATTTTAGACATAATAACATTTTAGCTACAGATAGCATCATTCATGGCAAAGCTGTGGAAAGTGTTCCTGCATATAAATACCTAGGCACCTTTTTTGACAAGAAGCTGAAATTTGATGTGAATAATGCAGATATTGTGAAGCGAGGGCAACAGAGTCTATCTCCTCTGCAAACTGAACTCTTTCTCTGTCAGCCCTGTTATTATGTGTCATTTTTGTCAGTCTTTTATTGAAAGTCTCCTGTGTTTTTCTTTCATCTGCTGGTTTCCCAGCCTCACACTGAAAGATAAAAACAGCTTGTACAGTATTATAAAAACATGTTCAAAGATCAAATTCAAGATCAAATTAATATATGCGTGTGCACATATATTAATGAGCAGTGGTGTCGCCAGTTCCCAGTCAAACATGTTATATGTAACAGTGACTTTGAAATGCTGGCTCTTGGACTAAGACCATTTTACCTACCCCGTGAATTTGGATGTATTCTGTTGTTTATTGTATATGTGCCACCAAGCGGGAAAGCGCATTGTGCTGCTGTATCAATAGCAGATTATGTGTGCAATTTACAACAAACGTTTCCTGACGCCCCTACCACTGTCATTGGGGACTTTATGTAATTTAGAGAAAGTTTTGCCAGGCTTTGATCAGGTGGTAAAATGCAATACAAGGAAAGATAACATACTGGATAAATGCTATGTAAACATCAAAACAGCATATCAGTCCAGATGTAAGCCACCAATTTCCAACTCTGATCACAACGTGGTGCACCTCATTCCTACATACAAGACCAAACTGAAGAGCGGAAAACCTGTGGATAAGGTCAGACATGTATGGTCTCAGGAAAATAAAGAGGCTTTGGCAGCCTGCTTTGAGTGCACCAAGTGGGAGGTGTTGAGAGATGACACTTTGGACTCAGCATGCACAGTGACAAGTGACTACATAAATTTTTGTGTTGAGTCCACAATCCCCACAAAGACAGTAAAGCTGTACCCAAATAATAAAACTTACATAACCAAGGACATTAAACGGTTAATAAATCAGAGAAAACAGGCTTTTCATAATAAAGACACAGTACAGCTCAAAAAAATGGACAGGGAGCTGAGGAGACAAATAGGGAAGTCAAGGGAGGCCCACAGAAAACATCTGGAGGATTTGTTCAGAACAAACAATCCCAGGAGACTGTGGAGGACTATGAAAACCATGGCTGGGATGGTAGACAGACCACTGTCATTTCCTGTGCAGGATGAGAGTGCTACTGCAGGTGAACTGAACACCTTTTTCACACGTTTTGAGACTGCTGGAAGTGGAGAGAGCTGCAGGGAGGCTCTGAGCTCAGTCCCAGTACAGCCTGAAGACACAGTGGTAATCTCAGTGTCACAAGTGGCCAACACATTTCGACATCTGAATGCACGTAAGTCCTCCAGCCCAGACAACATCAGTGCCTTCATTTTAAAGACTTTTAGTGAGGAACTTGCTGTAACATGGCATCCTTTATTTCAGCAATCATTGGACACGCATAGTGGGCCTCATGTATCAACGTACGTACGGCGATATTTGAGCGTATATGGGGTGTACGCCAAAACGGCTGCGCCACTTGGCATTTATCAATGTGGTCGTTGGCGTACGCTGCGCTGAAAATATACACCAGGTTGAGAGGTGGTGTAAATTATATGCCAAAATGAACCAGCGCTGGAATCCACATAAAAATGAATATGATCGGCCTGATAAACAGTGCCATCATACAAATCAATGCATATGTTACATAAATAACACTTTCCTGATTATACTACATAATAATCAATACAAATCCCGCTTTTGCTGGATTGCTGGTCTATTGAGCACGATCCGTGGCCACAGCGCTGACTGCAAAGAAACCGCTGCTCGCCTTTTTCTCCAGAGCCTGGAGCCAGAGCAGCGCTGAGCTTAACTTTATGTGGTGTGATCGTTTTAGACAATGAAATTGATAATTACAACTGTAGTGTTGTCATTCCCTTCTCCCGTGCTGCAATCAGGTTTTGTCGTCTCCATTCCTTTGTCACAATAAAATAAATAAAGAAATACATTTTAATAATAAAAAAATCTGAAAAATTAGGCGTGTCTTATTAATTGAGCGAGCAAATATCCACGTCAAGAATTATTGACATGTGAAAAGAAAATACAGTGGTCCGTCGCTATAACGCGGTTCACCTTTCGCGGCCTCGTCGTTTCGCGGAGTTTTTAGTCCAATTTTGCATGCCTTTTTTTTTTTTTTACAGTGTTCTGTGTTCTGCGTGTCTGTTTATAAGAATCTTCTCGCCCAGAAGAAAAAAGAGCGCCAACAACTACTCATAACTGTGTTTGTCACTCGGAAACAGACACCTGCAGCCAGGTGTGAGTGGAAAAAGGCGCAGTGTCAGGACGCAGAGGCGCGATCAGAGGAACTGTGAAATACTGGTCAGTCACTATTAATAATTTCTTATGTGTCCAACCTCGTACGTTGATCATTAAAATTAAATTTGTTAGTTCTAAAAGCCATCATAATTATTTATAGGAAAACGTTCTATTTTTATTTCTCAAACAAAGGTTTGGACCTGGAAACAGTTTGGTCTTATTTTTCTACTAAGGTTTGAACTTTGAGAGTGTTTACACATGAGAGAAAAGTGAGAAAATGTTCATGCCTGATTGAGAAAAGTGTATAAAGTGGTTTTACAGGGTTTTTACAGCTTTAAAACATCTATAATAATTGTAAAAAATAATGCTGACTACGTCGCGGACTTCGCTTTTTGCAGACTATTTTTAGAACATAACTCCCGCGATAAACGAGGGACCACTGTAACACTTTTTTGATTATACTACAAAACAAGTGATATGACGGCCGCTTTTGACACTCTATTGGCACGCGTCGTGACTGGTGGAGTTCTTTTTCTTTGCCGTCTTCCTGGCTTCCAAATGAGGGTGTGTCTGAAGTGGAGTCTGAATATTTATGGGCGTGTTTATTATATTACAACTGTTTTCACCCGCCACATTTATCAAGGTCACGTCAGGCGTACGCCGGAAATGGGCAGGTGCGCACTACTTGATACATGTCACGGCAACTTTGGTGTACTTCAAATTTACACTGTAAATTTACGCCACAAGTGCGCAACTTTGATACATGAGGCCCACTGTCCCCACAGCCTCGAGAACATCGCATGTAATACCACTTCCAAAGAAAACCTGTCCCAAAGAATGTAGAGACTTCTGACCCGTGGCATTAACTTCAGTCCTAATTAAGTCACTGGAGAAAATCATCACACCTTTGCTTACTCAGTCAGTTCAGGATAAATTAGACCCCTGTCAATTTGCACACAAACAGAAAAGAAATACAGAGGATGCAGTGGCCACTCTCATGCACCTGGTGTCAAAACATCTGGATGCATCAAATAAAAACTATGCGAGAGTGCTCTTTATCGACTTCTCATCTGTATTCAATACAATAAAAAATGACATTTTACTCGCAAAAATGCATCTACTCAGGGTCAACACCAACCTTATCCACTGGTATCACTCCTTCCTCACAGACCGATTACAGCTGGTCAAAATAAACAGCACACACTCTCCCCTGATCAGTACAAACTGTGGGGTTCCTCAGGGCTGTGTCAGTTCCCCTGTACTATTTACCATCTACACCAATGACTGTGTCATAAAAGAGTTTAGCCATCATCTAATTAAATTTTCAGATGACACAGCACTGGTGGCACTACTCTCCGGAAAAAAACAACCAGGTCTGTACCGTGACTGTGTTAAAAGCCTGGTTGAGTGGTGTGACCAAAATGCACTCATTATAAACTTGGCCAAGACTGAGGAAGTCATCTTTGGCCAACGTCAACTTACCATTGCTCCTGTGGTCATACATCAGGAGATCATCAAACAGTCTCTTTCAAATATTTAGGAGTGTATGTGGACAGTGCCCTCTCCTGGAGTGTTCACATAGACTATGTGCAACAAGCTGCAGCGGAGAATATACTTTTTAAGGAGACTACGAACCTTTGGAGCCAGTCCAGTTATTCTGGACCAGTTCTACACAGCTACCATTCAGAGTGTGTTGCTATATGGCAGCTCTGTGTGGTTGTGTGGCCTCTCAGTGCAGTTGAAGAACAGGATACTGAGGCTCCTTAACATCTGCTCCAAAATTGTGGTCCACTTGGTGGAGAACAAATTCACAGAGCTGTGCAGGAAACAAGCCTTACGACTTGCGGATAAAATCTCTACAGACTCAGCCCATGTTCTGAACAGCGAATATGAGCTTCTTCCTTCTGGGAAGCGCTTCAGAGTGCGTCTTTGCAGGAGGAAGAGATACAAGAACTCATTTGTGCCACACTCCATCACACTTTTAAATCATTTTTAAACCAAATGAACACGTTGTTGCAGACCACACAATGGTTTTAAAATTATTTTATGCTGAGTGATTTATGATGAATGTTCGATGTGTTTTTCACATCTTGGGGCTTCGGCAGTTTATGTAAGTCGATTTTCCGTTTTACAGACAATAAAGTTTTATCTTTTCTTATCACTGGAGTGAAATTTAGGGATCTAACCAGTTTTTGTGACCAGCAAATTCTGAGGAAAGCAAATTGTATTTTGTATTCTCCTGGTCACGTGCAGGCAGGTGAATTTTCCTTGTTGCCTTCAGGTCATTGCTTTGTTTCACCTGTCTGTAAGATGAACCGTTTTTTAAAATCTTTTATTCCCTCTGCTATTCATCTTCTATTTAAATTTATTTTTTATGTATCTTTTGTATTGGGTGGTTACTATGTTTTGTGTGCCAGTATGCAAGCTGCTGAAACTAATTGCCCCAGGTGGGATGAATAAAGTCGTCTAAGTCTAAGCTTTACTCACTATGCCAGCAGAAAAAAAAAAAAAAAAAATGAGGACTGAAAGTTAGTGGACTAAATTTAGCGGAAGCTAACTGGTCCGTTGATGCTTTTCAAAGTTAGCTGAAAAACAAATCTGCTAGCAAAAAAGTTGGCTTCGCTAATTAGCGGTAGCAGATCAGTTGAGCTGTGCCCGCCACTGGATGTTTCAGTGAAATGCAGAATGATACAGCAGTAAAGTTCATAAAGTGTTCATATGACTTATGAACCTGCAATAATGCATAAATCTGTGAACATCATCCCTTGGCTGAGGTATGTGCTCTCAGAATCCACTTTGACTTTAGAAATGCTGTAATTGTGAGCAGTGTCTGGAATGATGTTTGCCTGTTATAATTATTTAAGAGGAATGCTTTCCTTTGCTGTTCCTCTCTGCAGAGCAATAATCAGGTCATCATACTGATGAACTGCAACTTCAGAGGACTTAGTAATAGGCTAATGCCTACATTCATATTGCAGACTGCATTATATGCACTCTGATGCACTCTGATGGGTGGCAAAGTGAATACTTTGGTACCTACTTGCCGTGTGTGATGTCAGCAAGCGGGGAGTTGCAATGTGAAATGAAGTTCAATTTAAAAATGATTACTGACTCTGTGGACTGTGCACTGCAGCTGGGATGTTTCCAACTTTCCAGAGCGGACCATGTTAAACTCCAAAATGTGAATCAACTGCAAATTGTGAATTATCCATAAAACATTAATTGCAAATGTGAATACTGTCAGGATTAGGGCCATTCAGGGTCTTGTTATGGTTTGGTTGCCTTGCCTTGCTTCTTTCTCTGATTATCTGTTTGGGGTTTCTGTTTATCTTTTTATCTTCTGTAACAAATTTACAAGATCTCACATGAAGGCAGCAGAATAATGTAATGAAATTAAATTAATTTAATTATTTGGAATGAATGGCACCTCACAGGGGCGCCAATTTAATGTAGCAAAATTACATGCCTCACAACGGAGGGACCAATAAATATGTAGTGAAAGTATTGCTAAACACTCAAATTCACTTAGATTGGCCGAGACCTCATTTAATGGGTTACCAAAATAATTAACAATTTGGGGGTTTAATAATTAATTGATCAGATATTATTCTAATCGCCTCAGGGGCACCACCTATTTTAAGCATAGGTACTTTAATTTAAACATTCATTAAATTATCAGTCTCAGATTAATCAATTAGCCTCAATTTAATTAATCAGTCTCGGGTCTGAAAGTCTGAATTCTACGATACGATTGACCAAAGGTTTCCTTCTGAACACAAAATGAATGACAGCAGAAATATTTACATTTGATTTACAATTATACAAGAAATGAACAGTTTACTGGCATTTTTGTGGACAGTGATTAAATAAGTTCATTTATGGACACAATTTGCTCACTCATGAGACACGGAGAGAAAGAGAGATAAAGCTTAAAGACTTTAAGTGAATAAATCTGATTAGAATTTAGTGATGACATCTGAAGCCAATTAATTTTAAGAAAATTATTAAACAAACATATGAATATGTTTAAAGAGAAGCCACTTTGCATCCATTGACAACAAAAAACCCTTTTTCTGGAACCTTTAACTGGGTCACTTAGCTGATCCGTTGAAGAGGCGGTTCTGACGACCTGTCCGTCCCTCGTTGCTGTAGGCTCTTTGCAGCGTGAGCTCAGTTGGGTCAGGGGTTAACTCACTGGTCTCCCTGGGTGATCCCAAAGGCTTGTGTTGGCTGGCTTTACCGACAGGATGGCTGCTTGCAATCAGGTCGTCAGCTTGCTGGACCCCAGAGGTGGAAGGCGTTTGTTGAAAATGGTTTCTGGTAGCTTTTAAAAAGTTTGTTGGAGCCAGATTAAGTCTTTGCGAATTTAGAAATAAAGTAAAAACTTTAAGAGCATTGTAAAATTAGCCTACAGAAAAGGAAAGTCACTTTTCTGTAAATTTGCTATTATTTTGAAAAGTTCAGCTCAGACGTTCTCTTAAAAATTCAAAAGACTTGACGCACCTTAAAGCGTCAGGCTATTACTTTGTTAAAAGTTTGTCAAAGAATAACAATGAATCAATGAAGCCACGTGGTAGCTTTAGCTTAGTTAGCATGGGGCCTTGTTGACCCAAAATTGAAATTAAGCGTTTTAAAGAAAGGAAGAGAGAGGGTTGCAGAGCACTCCAAAAGCGGGAGATGAGAGAGAGAAGGGACGAGAGAGAGGACGAGCAGACCTCTGTTCTAACTTTTTAAAGGGGACTTATGTCATTAAACTCCGCCCATTTAGGGTGTGTAATTTCACAGAAAACCTCATTGTTAGAAAGGCAAACAAAAGTGATTCAATTATTTAAACACATGACCTGTTTTGGCATACTATTTATTCTAAGACACTCGATACACATTATTAATAGTCACTTAAACACATCCTTTGGATACAGAATACTTCACCATCAACATATTGATAATGCAGATCACACATTAGTTACCAGGAACACATGTCAATAAAATGGAATGATTATATGCAAAGCTTTTTGTTTGATTAATCAATACAAACAACATCAGAAGTTTTTATATATGAATAAAAGAATACTGATGCAATTTTTTTTTTTTTTTTTAAGCAAAGGTCTTTTCCTTTATAATAGCTGGTTGTCAAGGCCAAAGTTTATGACCAGGTCTTATCGTGGAAGGGATCTTCCTGCAGCCTTGAGAGGTTCTGGCCTTGGTGTGAGGCCATAAAAGATTGGCTCTCCGAGCCTGGGGAAGTTCAGATTTTGACTTGAAGCCAAAATAATGTCGTGAAATTCATAGTGACTGAAATTTAACTGATAAACAAGCAAAGGGCTCCTTTGAAGAACTCTGAGTTACAGTTCTATTTTTGCTGTGAGCCACAGTGTGGGCCCACGGGGGATGTCTCAGGCTTATCTGGACGCAGGAATTTCTCAACTGGGAGTGAAAACACAGTCTCTGTCCTTAGTTCCAAAACCTCAGGTTTTTTTTTTTGAGACAGCATTAATGTATTTATTTAATTAGGGCGAATTGAGGCCATGTGCTACAATTCAGTGTTTTATTATCCAGTTATGTTCCTGTAGTTTTTGATTGCATTCTCTGTTTATCATCTATTCTCTGCTGTGCTGTCATTCTTTGCATTATCTGTATTCTATAGTCTCTGGTTTAGTTTTTTTTATTATTATTATTATTATTATTTGTGTTCCATTTACCCAATAGGTTGTTGTTGGTAATAATCCTGCTAATCCATTTGATCACTTTGGGTGAAGACAGTCTGTCCACAGAGCATCTGAGCTCCGAAATGATGCATGCGCAGTGGATGCAGGGTGGGGGAGGGGGGTGGATTGTTCAGTCTGCAACACCAGTAGAGCTGCTTTCACTCTACAATAGAGTGTTCATTTACTCTATTTAGACTGACATCAAATGTTATCCCAGTAGAGTAAATTTTACTCAGCAAAATTTACTGTGTATGACCCTCAAAGGACTCATCTCTGTTGGGGACGAGTCTGGCTACAGATGTGAGATTGACCACCTGGTGTCCTGGTGCAGACAGAACAACCTGCATCTCAATGCCCTCAAGACAGTGCCAACCCCATCACCCTGTGTGACTCCCCAGTCACCATTGTGGAGTCTTTCCGTGACCTGGGGATCACCATCACCCAGGACCTCAAGTGGGAGCTGAATGTCACCTCTCTCATCAAGAGAGGATGCACTTCCTGTGGCAGCTGAGGAAGTTCGACCTGCCAAAAACAATGACAGTGAACCTCTACACTGCCATCGAGTCCATCATCTCCTCTTCCATCATTGTCTGGTACGGTACCAAGGACAGGAGCAGGTTATCATCCATGCAGCAGAGAAGGTAAACAACTGCAGTCTGCCATCCCTACAGGACCTGTATGTTTCCAGGGCCTTAAGGCGAGCAAGGGAGATTGTGGCCGAGTCGTCCCACCCAAGCCACCCCCACTGTCACAAAGTACAGATTTGTCATCCCTGCGCTGAAACGTACTGTACACCTGTACTCCAGTCACCTGTTTTGGCATAGTCCCATTCCACTACATTGTAGAGAAGCTTGAATCTTCGACTGGACTGGGTTGCTTGTGTCAAGCATGAATGAATGAATGAAACAGCATTCTGTTATTCTAAAAGCAATGCACCCAGGAAAAGTGGATGCAGAACACTGGAACACTTTGAAGTCAGTTTTTATCAGTTTGAGCCAAATTGTTTTTCATAATATTTTCCTCAATTTTGAAGTCCACCTTTGACCTCGGAGAAATCAGATCACCAAAAAGCCTGTGGAGGATATTTTAAAATTTATTTTGGACACTGGAGATCAGTAATGGTAATGTTTATGTGCAAAAAAATAAAATGGATTTTTCAAAACCTCAGAAAATTTGATTTCATGATTGTTGCTGCTACAAGCACAGAATAGTAAACCTGAGTTCTTTTCACTTTTGAGTGCCATTGAGATTTCAGAACGTTAAAATCAAAGTACTTTGGGACTTGACAACAGCATGCTAAATTTTTTGAATGGCAAAACCACAATAAGGCAAGAAAAGGTTTTCTGACTCCTTTCTAAAACCCAAAGAAAAAGAAAAAAAGCTGTGAAATGTTTTTTTCTCAGCCACGGAAGTCATGTTTTCAGTCTCAATTGTTTGAGCAAAATCAGTTCAAAAGCTTTTGCATAATCCTGCTGACAAACATGATGGAGGAGTGCATTAACGTTTCAAGTGGACCTAGATAAATGGGTGGATCCAGGATTTTTTTATTTTATAATCTTTTTTAACACTGCAAGATGAGATAATTTAGCAGATTTTCATTAATATCCAGGGAATTAACACAAAGACCATCATGAAAAAAATATCAGGTGTTTACAGTATGAGACATTTTAAAAAGAGATTCTATTTGGTTCATGTTCCTACTAAGATCCAGAATTTAAAGAGCAAATATGAATATTAAGGGAGGCACATTTTCACTGGGTAAGTGTAAGATAAGCTGGCTACAAATTTGCAGCTCTGTTTTTCCCCATTCTGTGAGCATACAAACATAATTTTTTTACAGCGTGAACACAACAAAATGATTCAAACCATAAAAGTTGAATGATACATTTTATTTGTGTATGATCACAGAATATGTAAATATATAGATGATAAAATTAATTAAAAGAAGGCAGGCACCAGGCCTGCTTCAAGTTGCGTCATGCGGTGTCACGATAACGCCAAGTTGATGCAACCCAATGCCAAGTTGATGCAACCCAATGCCAAGTTGATGCAGCCTAATGCCACAATACCATGAAGGATGCAAAGGGCGATGCAAAATGGATGCAAAAAAATTAAACATGTTTAATTTTTTCTGCTTCGAGCACAGGATGCAGAATGGAAGTAGTTTTTTGCAATTTGAGGCAACTTAATGGTACTTAACGTGACTGGATGCCACAACCATACCCACACCTCCTATTCTGCACTCTTTACCTCTATTAATTGCACCTGTTTGAACTCATTACCTATATAAAAGACAATATGTATGATTGTCTTTTATATTGTCTGTTATATTGCTATATTTTATATTGTCTGTTATGATTATTTGTTATGAAGGGAGTTTTTCCTTCCCACTGTCGCCAAGTGCTTGCTCATAGGGGGTCGTTTTGACCGTTGGGGTTTTTCTGTAATTATTGTATGGCTTTTGCCTTACAATGTAAAGCGTCTTGGGGCAACTGTTTGTTGGGATTTGGCGCTATATAAATAAAATTGATTTGATTTGATTTTGATTATTTATTAGAAAGTGGAAGAAACACAAGGTGAATGTCAATCTCCCTCGGTGTGGGATTCCATCTAAGATCTCACCTCGTGAGGTAAGGATGATTCTGAGAAAGTCCAGAACTACACAGGAGGACCTGGTCAATGGCCTGAAGAGAGCTGGGACCACAGTCACAAAGATTACATTAGTAACACACCACGCCGTCATGGCTTAAAATCCTGCAGGGCACACAAGGTCCCCCTGCTCAAACTGGCACATGTCCAGGCCCGTATGAAGTTCACCAGTGACCATCTGGATGATCCAGAGGAGGCATGGGAGAAGGTCATGTCGTCAGATGAGACCAAAATAGAGCTTTTTGGTATCAACTCCTCTCGCTGGGTTTGGAGGATGAGAACAACCCCACTTCCACAGTTCTGCTAACCGCTAATTATCAAAGATAATGTTTTCATTATCAGATTGGGTTTTCAGATAACTTTGAAAACCATCATCGAACTAAGTAACTTCCAATAAGTTTTGGTCCGATAATTTTTAGACCACTAATGTATTTTTGCAGATGTGGTAAACAAAACTGAATAATTACAAACATCTATGAGCTCTAAAATCAGTTAAGCATCTACCTGTGAAATGGTTTGTAGTAGATGCACAGTTCTGTCCTCCATAAACAGAGAACAGCTGGCTCCAAAAGAAACTGCTCTATCCTCTGCAGGCAAAGGAGAACTGATCACAGAAAAGAAAAAAGGTTAATTTCTTTTGACCCCATACTGATACTCTGGCAATATCACCCAAGTCATCCAGAGGCATACACTGAATGTTAAGTTATGGTTAAAATTTTAACCAAACTAATTCCGGACACGTTATTTAAATTTACGTCATGTCTGAAGTTTTAGGAAGTGAAAATATCAGATATATGTTTTAGTTTTAAAGTAATGCACTAATTTTCAGGTTTTTTAGTGTGGACATGTTGTGCCCAGCAGCAGTGCATTATGGGTACCTCAGTACATTCACGACAGAAGAAATGCATTTGAGACGCTCTGATCAGGCTCCACACGGACAACAGCATTAAACTCTTTGTATATTGTGACTAAAACTCTCGTGAATATATTTTCTGGGTTTATAGACGTTATTGTGTTTGTTGGAAAAATGCCAGAAATTGGAATCATTGCAATTGCTTCCTGTTTGCTATTAGAGTCCTGCTTATGTCAAACACTGTCTGTTGTCTTTGTTCCAGAGTAATATATATGTAAGATGTCTGAAATTCAGTTTGCATTTATTAAATTCCACACATCTTAAACGTAGCAGACACGGATTATCTGGAATTTTGTTTGGCAAGATTTCATGGTCTCTACTGGCATCTACTGGCCAGCAGTGTTCATGGCAGTATTTGCCCTAGTACTGAGCGTCCAGTAGATGGCAGTGTTCTATTTATTTTGACATCGGTTATATCAGACGGTTATCTAATTACAACTTGGCTTTTTTTTTTGAAAATGCCTTTTTTACAAAAAAAAATGGCATATTTTACAAAAGCACATTTATCTGTAAACACCAACACACGACACACCTCACATTAACGTGTTGGTTTACAAAGAATGAATGAGTCAACCAATCAGTGTTAGCGGAGGCACATTTTACACATAATCCTTTGCCATCTGTCTGTGTTTGTTACAGAACTTCAGAATTAGTACATTATTCAGTGTTAAAAGATACATGTTATATTTTGTACAAATATCTCATTTGTACAATTGACATTAATGGATTTATTCTATCAGTATTCATTTTACTTATAAACCAAACAATAAGTCAGCTTTATTTTCTACTTTATTTGCTTTATTTTCCAAGACCTCCGCCTCACGGCAGCGCTGTTACTGAGTAGTGTTGAACTTTGCTGTTCCTCTCAGTTGCTTTTGTGCTGAAAGCCATGTAGTAAACAGGAGCTTCCAGCAGGGAGCAGGGTGCTCAAAGACAGAAGTTCTGACTCATTGTTTGTGTCTGTAGCTGCCTTTGATGCTACCAGAAGCGATTGTGGCATTAAAACTCAAAATCAGCTTGTTAGTAGTTGGAAGTGTACTGGAGACAATACTGGAAGTTATCTGCAGCTTCTGATAAATTTTTGGGTGGTTTATCATTTAGCTTTATAAAAGATAACTTTTCAGTTAGCTGGTTATCTGTTATCAAACCTAATTTTTTGGTTAGCTGTGCCCACCACTGAAAGACCCCAAGACCACCATCCCAACCGTAAAGCATGGGGGTGGAAACATAATTTTTGGCGGTGCTGTTTTTGCAAAGGGGACAGGACGATTGTAGCGTCTTGAAGGGAGGATGGATGGGGTCATGCATCACGAGATTTTGGCAAACAACCTCCTCCCTCAGTAAGAGCATTGAAGATGTGGCTGGGTCTTCCAGCATGACAATGACCCCAAACACACAGCCAGGGCACCTAAGGGGTGACTCCATAAAGCCCAGGTTACACATAGACGGTTTTGTCGGCGGGTAGTACGTAGACCGAAGTTTGCGGTAGTTCCGGCTGTTTTCGCGGTGGAAAGGGGCAGAGCATTTCGCCGGCGTTTTGACTGCCATACTAGCCACAAATACGCGGATAAAATGCCGCAAAATCTGCCGAATAAAGTGGCGTTTTGACACCGTAGCATCCGGCACACATCAGGCAACGGGGGTTAATACCCAGTTCTATCCTTTACAATCGCAGGTTAAGATGCGCGTGAGAATGGCGGTGTTCTGCTGCCGCCGATAATGCCCTGTGTACCTCTCAATTTATCCAGGCAAATCCTGTGTTACTCCAGGAACTTTTGCATATAGGCACCGCCCCCAGAGTATAATAGGCTGAAGCAGCTGTCACTGCAGGGGGAGGGAGCTTATCTCTCAGCCTTCTCCTTTCCTTTTCCCCTCCTCAACGTGTTGCTCGTCTCCACCACAGGCCTCTCCTCTGCTTCTGAACCAGACCTCTTGGTAAGTCCTTGCTGCTGCCAATTTTCTTTTAGGAGGCATACTGGAGCTTCTCTGCAAAAATATCTGGAGCTGGCTGCGAGTGAGAGGCCTGCATGCAGCGCACTAGTGTTTTCATACTGACCGCCACCTATCGGCCGTTTGGAACGCCGTTAACCGGGAGGTGGCGTTTAGAACGGCGTACTGTCCGCTAGCGCCGCCGTTTTGTCTGCCTCTGTCACCGGTTAAAATGCCTTTGAGGACGCCGATGTGGGCTCTATCGCCGTTTTACACGCCGTTGGTTAGGGATACAACGCCGGCCGCCAATTACGGCGGTGTAAACTGCGGCACTACAGGAAGGAGCAGGATGAAACAGTGATTAAAAAGTATCAAACGCCGTTGTTCGCGTTGTCTCCGTCGTCACGTGAATTCTCCGGGAGTGCTCCCGGAATTATTCGACATGTTAAATAATTTTTTGATGATTCCCGGTAAAGCCGGAACTAAGCCACGCCCCCTAGTGCCGGCGTTGACAACGGCGTTTGATCCTTAAGATGGCCAAAAACTCTTCCGGGACGCTTCCGGGAGCTCTTACCGTCTATGTGTAAACGGGGTTTAAGAAACATTTCAAGGTCCTGGAGTGGCCTAGCCAGTCTCCAGACCTGAACTCAATAGAAAATCTTTGGAGGGAGTTGAAACTCAAAACCTGAAAAATGTGGAGAAAAATCTGTATGGTGGAGTGGAGCAAAATCCCTGCTGCAGTGTGCAAATTTGGTCAAAAACTACAGGAAACCTGTAGCTCTGACCTCTGTAACTGAACTGTTTTTCTATTGTATCAAATACTTATTTCACGCAATAAAATGCAAATTAATTAATTAAAAATCATACAGTGTGATTTTCTGATTTTTCGTTTTTAAATTTTGTGTCCCTATGATAAAAATTACAGACTTCTCCATTCTTTGTAGGTGGGAAAAATTGCAAAATCGACAGTGGATCAAATACTTATTTGCCTCACTGTAAATGAGAGAGACATTATTTTCCTTTGACACACAGTTTCTCTTTTTGGAACCTGTGTCTCCCAGCTCTCCCAGCTGTTTCCTTTGAATGAAAATTAACAAACAAATAAAGCTAGAATTGCTGAACAAACTGATAAAATATTAGTTGGTTGCTTGTATTATATATCAGTTGTGCTAAATCGTTTGTGATGGAATACTGAATTAGCAAAGTGGTCAAGCTCTGTACTGAAGAGGCCAACATATTAATTTATACATACAGTATAACTGACAGAAATGATGTATTAAAACCATAGAAAAGTCCAGTTATCTCCCTTGGCAACTTGGTCTCATGCCAAGTCATGATTCAGCAGCACAAAATATACATTAATCTATTGGTTTGTGATATTGTGATGAAAAGCGCGTCATTTTTGTCACGGCAGCACAAATTCATTCTAATTCATGGTACAGTTTTGTGGTACAGTTGTGGTACAGTTTTGTTTTACGCTTTTTACTCTTTTAATTCATGTTATTAGTAATTGGAGCGGGTCGCGGCCTCAACTTCACCTAAATTCTGGGTCTTTTAGTGAAGCTTAGGGCTAGCGGCCGGCAATCACCTTAGTATTTCTTCTGTTTTTCTTGTTGATTAATGCTGGCAAATTATACAGTGTTTTTTGTCTTTCTGATGCCTGATTTTGTTTTTTCTCTGTTTAAGGTGCAGCTCCATCCAGAGATAGTTGTGTTTGTGTTGGAGACCCTCCTGTCCTGTGCACCAACAGCAATTCTTGTATATTCGTCCGTGAATTGTTCTGTGAATTATTTCTGTAATTTATGTTTGTAGCATGGCCCAAGCAGAGGGTCACCCCTTTGAGTCTGGTCTGCTTGAGGTTTCTTCCTCAGAGGGAGTTTTTCCTTACCACTGTTGCTCTGGGGGTTGGTAAGGTTAGACCTTACCTGTGTGAAGCGCCTTGAGGCAACTCTGTTGTGATTTGGCGCTATATAAAGGAAAATAAATTGAAAATAAATTGAAATTCATGCCGTGATGGCTGCACAAAATTAAAAGTGACGTGGGGGGTCAGGAGTGGTTATGGTTAGGGTTGGGGGTAGGAGTAGGGTTAATAATAGTGAGTTAAAAAAAAAAAGTCACAAAAATTTGACTCATTTCGTGACATGAGCACGGAAAAAAACTACAACAAAAAACAAACAAACAAAAAAAAAAACTGTTCAACCATCTAAAATATCTGTACTTGTAGTGGGCGGGGCTTAAACCAGAAGTGGGCATGATTTAACCAGAAATGGCTGGGACTTACACTCAACAAAAATATAAACGCAACACTTTTGGTTTTGCTCCCATTTTGTATGAGATGAACTCAAAGATCTAAAACTTTTTCCACATACACAATATCACCATTTCCCTCAAATATTGTTCACAAACCAGTCTAAATCTGTGATAGTGAGCACTTCTCCTTTGCTGAGATAATCCATCCCACCTCACAGGTGTGCCATACCAAGATGCTGATTAGACACCATGATTAGTGCACAGGTGTGCCTTAGACCGTCCACAATAAAAGGCCACTCTGAAAGGTGCAGTTTTGTTTTATTGGGGGGGGGGGGGGGGATACCAGTCAGTATCTGGTGTGACCACCATTTGCCTCATGCAGTGCAACACATCTCCTTCGCATAGAGTTGATCAGGTTGTCAGTTGTGGCCTGTGGAATGTTGGTCCACTCCTCTTCAATGGCTGTGTGAAGTTGCTGGGTATTGGCAGGAACTTGTACACGCTGTCGTATACGCCGGTCCAGAGTATCCCAAACATGCTCAATGGGTGACATGTCCAGTGAGTATGCCGGCCATGCAAGAACTGGGACATTTTCAGCTTCCAAGAATTGTGTACAGATCCTTGCAACATGGGGCAGTGCATTATCCTGCTGCAACATGAGGTGATGTTGTTGGATGTGGCACAACAATGGGCCTCAGGATCTCGTCACGGTATCTCTGTGCATTCAAAATGCCATCAATAAAATGCACCTGTGTTCTTCATCCATAACAGACGCCTGCCCATACCATAACCCCACCGCCACCATGGGCCACTCGATCCACAACATTGACATCAGAAAACCGCTCACCCACACGACGCCACACACGCTGTCTGCCATCTGCCCTGAACAGTGTGAAACGGGATTCATCCGTGAAGAGAACACCTCTCCAACGTGCCAAACACCAGCAAATGTGAGCATTTGCCCACTCAAGTAGGTTACGACGACGAACTGGAGTCAGGTCGAGACCCCGATGAGGACGACGAGCATGCAGATGAGCTTCCCTGAGACGGTTTCTGACAGTTTGTGCAGAAATTCTTTGGTTATGCAAACCGATTGTTTCAGCAGCTGTCCGAGTGGCTGGTCTCAGACGATCTTGGAGGTGAACATGCTGGATGTGGAGGTCCTGGGCTGGTGTGGTTACACGTGGTCTGTGGTTGTGAGGCTGGTTGGATGTACTGCCAAATTCTCTGAAACGCCTTTGGAGATGGCTTATGGTAGAGAAATGAACATTCAATACATGAGCAACAGCTCTGCTTGACATTCTTGCTGTCAGCATGCCAACTGCACGCTCCCTCAAATCTTGCGACATCTGTGGCATTGTGCTGTGTGATAAAACTGCACCTTTCAGAGTGGCCTTTTATTGTGGGCAGTCTAAGGCACACCTGTGCACTAATCATGGTGTCTAATCAGCATCTTGATATGGCACACCTGTGAGGTGGGATGGATTATCTCAGCAAAGGAGAAGTGCTCACTATCACAGATTTAGACTGGTTTGTGAACAATATTTGAGGGAAATGGTAATATTGTGTATGTGGAAAAAGTTTTAGATCTTTGAGTTCATCTCATACAAAATGGGAGCAAAACCAAAAGCGTTGTGTTTATGTTTTTGTTGAGTGTAAATCTGTACATTATTTTAAGTCTGAAATCTATATGGATTGATCAGAAGTTGCTATATATATTGTTTATTTGAAAACTATTTACAGAACAGCCTCAAAATTGAGATTCAAATCAATGTTTTTGATTACAAAAGAGAACTATTTACAGAACAAGTTTTTTTTTATTTTTATGAAATCATAACATAATAATAATCATAACATGAATATTCTTAAGTATATGAATGAATATTTACAGAACAGCCTCAGAATTGAGATTCAATGTTTTTGATCACAAGTTTTTTATAAACTCAGAACATGAATATTCTTAAGTGTATGAATGAATAACAGAACAGCCTCAGAATTGACATTCAGTGTAGGAGGAAATTATGAACTACTGAGTATGTATGGCATACTCAACACAACTTTCTTTTTTTAATTTTATGATCAAACTGTGATTTTTGTTCAATTATTTATTTATTTTTACTACCTAATGTTCTTGGAATTTTTTTTATACACAAACAATATTGATTAAGGTGCGTGTGTGTGTGTGTGTGGGTGTGCATGACTGTCTGTCTGTCTGTACGTGTGTCTGTGTGTGCATGACTGTCTGTGTGAGAGGGAGGGAGAGAGGTTGCTCTAGTGACCAATTTATTTTTTTTTGGAACTACAGTGAGAAAGTGTCAGATACTGCATACAGCCATATTCAATAAAAATATGAATATAAGCTACTTTGTGTGTTCAGCTATATGTGTGTATGTGTGTAAGTGGTCTGTTTATTTTTTAATGATCTGCGTGAACTTGGTGATTCATGCAAACATCCAGCGATGGCAAACAGGGAAATAATATGTCAGCCTTTTTCACTGTATTCTTCTCAAAAGCACTGCATTCAGCAGGAGCAAAGTTTTCCAACTGATTCATATCACCCAACCAAATGAAGAGCAAGCAAATGGCTTAAAAAATAAATAAATAAATAAAAACCCGACTTGAGTGGAGGCAGTGACTGACGTGACATGAGCCGTTTTCAGCTTTGTCTTGTCAAAAGCACTGTGTATGATACAAAACCAGTTCACCAAGTAACTTTAAATATCATACAAACCAAAAAGAGGCGAGCTAAGAGCAATGTGAGGTAGAATCAAGCCAAGCACAGAGAGATCCTGTGTGTGCCAGAAGCTACAGTGAGACGTGTTTGTGTAGGGAGGGGCGCGCGCTGTGTGTGACTGGCCAATCACAGAGCATGAAGACAGTCAGTTAGCCAGTGAGAATTTTCCTTCAGCACAAGCATGGCCATTGACGGGTTTTACTCGTATTGTGCTCGTACTCGTCAAAAATGCTTTATCCATACAAGATACTTGTCTGAAACGAGTATCCAGCTCAACCCGACATAAAACCATTTAGGAGTTGTGCTAATGAAGTGAATCATCAGAGGGAGTTTTTCCTTACCGCTGCCATCTGTGTGCTTGCTTTGGGGGTTGGTAAGGTGAGACCTTAAGGCCCCCTGACACTTGCACAACTTTGATGCATGCACATGCATGTCGTCGTGATGATCCCACCCGCTGTGTTCCCAGCAGCATGCCATGCTTTGTTCCACTGGCTGCCATGTGTTGTACGCTGCTTATACAACCCCAATTCCAATGAAGTTGAGACATTATGTAAAATGTAAATAAAAACAGAATACAATAATTTCCAAATCCTCTTCTACATTCAATTGAATACACCACAAAGATGAGATATTTAATGTTCAAACTGATAAACGTTTTTGTTTTTGTGCAAATATTTGCTCATTTTGAAATGAATGCCTGCAACATGTTTCAAAAAAGCTGGGACAGTGGTATGTTTACAGCTGTGTTACATCACCTTTCTGTTATATGGCTGGGGGGCCTGGCTGCCGGTTTGTTTGTCTTTTTGTTTTCCTCCCAGGTGGCGTGCATTTGGGACTGAGTGGCTGTGTTGCTGAGGCTGTCAGGACCTCACCCTGATCACCTGCGACTCGTCAGGACTCACAGCTGAGGTGCATCTGGATGGATTGGAGCATGTTGGCATTTAAGACTGGAGTGCACAGTGTGTATTTGCCAGAGACTCGACCTTGTGACCAGACGGGTGAGATCGTCGTCTCGGGAGCCATCTCATCAGCAGCGGATGCTGAGAAACGTCCAGGTTTGATGCACAGTCTGTGAAAGAGGAGGGGGTGAGGTCTCACGCTCGTCAGCACACTTCCTGAGGTACGTTAGATTTTGTGACTAACAGTTATACAGTCAGTAAATGTGGTGTCCCTCACACCTTATTGTATTGAGCTGTTTGTTAGTCATGTATCAGCTTCCACTGCGATGGAGTTTTGTGAACTGGATGTTCCATGCCTGCAGGTTGGAAGCTGATCAGCAATCAAGCCAGGAAGTGTTTGCTGTTTGTACACCTTTAAGTGTTCTGTGTGTAGAGTGTGGACTCACATAATGGTTCCTTCTTTCACAGACTCGGTTGTTGCGGCCACCTGGGGGGTGTCGGCGGGGTCCTTGGGTCCGAAACAGCTTCTGGCTCCGGACCGTTAGCGCTGCTGGGAGCGCACCACGCCAGACCGCACCTTTCTGTTATTATATTTTCACTGTTATGTATTAAATTCAGTTAGCCTTTGTACCGTGCTCTGCTTATTTCATACTGGGTCCTTCAAACGCTGGTCGGTTCTCCGAGCTGCGTCCGACACATAACACTTTCCTTGTAACAACACTCAACAAGTGTTTGGGAACTGAGGACACTCATGATCGGGTATAAAAGCAGCATCCCCAAAAGTCTCAGCTGTTCACAAGCAAAGATGGGTCAAGGATCACCACTTTGTGAACAACTGCATGAAAAAACAGTCCAACAGTTTAAGAACAATGTTTCTCAAAGTTCAATTGCAAGGAATTTAGGGAATCCGTCATCTACAGTCCATCATATAATAAGAAGATTCAGAGAATCTGGAGAACTTTCTACATGTAAGCGGCAAGGCCAAAAACAAACATTGAATGCTCATGACCTTCGATTCCTCAGGCGGCACTGCATTAAAAACTGACATCATTGTGTAAAAGATCTTACTGCATGGACTCAGGAACACTTCAGAAAACCACTGTCAGTTAACACAGTTTGTCGCTACATCTTCAAGTGCAAGTTAAAACTCTACCTTGCAAAGCGAAAACCATACATCAACATCCAGAAATGCTGCCACCTTCTCTGGGCCCAAACTCATTTTAAATGGACAGACACAAAGTGGAAAAGTATGCTGTGGTCTGATGAGTCCACATTTCAAATTATTTTTGGAAATCATAGATGTTTTGTCCTCCGAAGAAAAGAGGAAAAAGTCATCCAGATTGTTACCAGCGCAAAGTTCAAAAGCCAGCATCTGTGATGGTATGGGGTTGTGTTAGTTCCCACGGCATGAGCAACTTACACATCTGTGATGGCACATCACAAATCACCTTTCAGTTACATCCAGGTTTTGGAGCAACACATGCTGTCATCCAAGCAACATCTTTTTCAGGGACATCCCTGGTTATTTCAGCAAGACAATGCCAAGCCACATTCTGCACGTGTTACAATAGCGTGGTTTCGTAGTAAAAGAGTGCGGGTACTAGACTGGCCTACCTGCAGTCCAGATTTGTCACCCAATGAAAATGTGGTGCATCATGAAGTGCAAAATACAACGGAGACCCCAGACTCTTGAACAACTGAAGTTGTACATCAAGCAAGAATGGGAAAGAATTCCACCTACAAAGCTTCAACAATTAGTGTCATCAGTTCCCCAAACGCTTATTGAGTGTTGTTAGAAGGACACGTGATGTAACACAGTGGTAAACATACCACTGTCCCAGCTGTTTTGAAATGTGTTGCAGGTTGAAGAGGATTTGCAAATCACTGTATTCTCTTTTTATTTACATTTTACACAATGTTTCAGCTTCATTGGAATTGGAGTTGTATAAAATAATTATTTTGTAGCGGATTAATAATTTTCTCTGCGAGTTGTCTGTGGACTCTAATCACTTCCTGAATCACAGAGGACCGCTCTAGCCGGAGCTGTTCTCGCTCGTGCGCTGAACGAGCTGGAGAAAACATTTGGAGCCATTTCAAAATTCTCTTTGCCCAATTGCACACGCTGATGCCCCACTCACGTTCAGTCTACACCCATTGAAGACGAGTTTACTCTCCTGCACGACACAGGGCATGCAAGTGTGTGCATCAAAGTCGTGCAAGTGTCAGGGGGCCTTTACTTGTGTGACGCGCCTTGAGGCAACTTTGTTGTGATTTGATGCTATATGAAAGAAATAAATTAAATTAAGTCAGTGTCATATGATGCAACGATTAATCACTGAAGTCTGATCGTCACCACTTGGTTGCCAAATGGTTTAGGAGGAGTTGTGCTTACAAGACCTATTGAGAGTGATGATGAGAGTGATTCCTACACCCTAGTGATTGTAATGATGCCAAATCAGTCATTAAATGTTCTCATCCAAACTCTAATGCAACTCCACCCCCCACCCAACACACACACACGCACACACACACACACACACACACACACACACACACACACACACACACACACACACACACACACACACACACACACACACACACACACACACACACACACACACACACACACACACACAAGATGCCACCACATCCTACAAGCAATGCATCTCAATGTAGAAGAGTCACACACAGACATGAAACATGGGTTTATCCCACATCTGTTCACATTACACAAGTCTTTTCAGTGCTGGCACTCATCTGTGCTACCCGCTTGCCCTGCTCAGAGAGGTAACATGTCCCAGTGCCCAAGACTGCTGCTGTCCAACGCAGCAACTTCTCAAGACAATCTTAGCAATTGCTCCTCTGGCAGTTCATTGGATGCCATCCAAATCAAACAGGCAGGGTCTCAGGCAGCGAGCAAACCAGAATCAACCAATCACAATGGTTAACCCACTGTACCATCAGCTTTAACAACAAACTAAAAGACAATATCGTAACAACTGGATTTTACATTGGCTGTTAAGACACCAACTTTCCTGACATTAGTGCTGCAGTGTGAGATGGTTCCATGTTCATTTCTAACCTTCATGTGGTTCTTGTGAAGCATGTTTTTCCCATGTTTGTGTTGGTTCCTTCTGGGTGCTCTGGCTTCCTTCCACGCCCAAAGGTGAGTTGATGACTCTAAATTGACCGTAAGTGTGAGTGTATTTGTCAATGATAGACTGTGTGTACTGTTCAGGATGCACCCAGGCTCTAGCTGTGAAACTGCCGGGATAGGCTCCTGTGAACCTTAAGTGGTGTAAGTGGGTACAGAAAATGAATGAATGAACAAAGTCAGTGTGGTTTCAAAACATTTACAATGTCTATTTATGAACACGTCAATTTGTCTCATGAAACACATATTGACATCTTACAGTGAGTAATACTCTTCATAAAAGGCTAAACTGACCTCATTGACAAAAGATCATGCAAACTGAGTGCATGGTTCTTAGATTATAGTGAATGAAATTTGGTGAAATTGTGACACACACACACACACACACACACACACACACACACACACACACACACACACACACACACACACACACACACACACACACACACACACACACACACACACACACACTCCCACCCCTTGATCTTTTGTGGAATAAACAGGAACTCTAATGGGATGGAGTAGCAGAGTGATTTACCTTGATATGTGGCTGCTGAAAGGTGACCCTGGAGCTATTGATGAGCGATGAGTATCTGAACAAATGGGTGGGGGAGGTGGGAAATCTGTGACTGCTGCTGGGCTGGTTGTGCAGGACAGCTGAGAAGCAGATGTGAACCGTGTCCTTCAGTGCCTTCAGCTGAGACTCCTGTCCCCAAACCGGATTAGACAGAAGATTATTAATGAATTGTTCCTTCCACACATAAAAAATGCACTTCAGCAAAGTGCCACAGGGGGCCATGCTTTAATGTGGCTTTAGAGGGGCATCAGAGACATCATGAAGCAGAACTCACAATGTTTTCTTTTAATCAATACTAATATCATGCAAACTGATTGCTTTACAGCTTATTGCTCCAGAGCTGTTTTCCTCATCAGCACTTTTACTCACATCCATTTTTAGATGGTCTAACACACCTCCACTGACAGCCTGCCAATATCCTCATATCAAATGAACTTTAAATTTCATGCACAGCACATCTGTATATATTCAGTTTGTTAAAATTCAACATTTTGGTAATCCAATGAGCACTTCCTCTCCCAAAGGAAAAGTAATATGGAAATATTTTTCAAGATTTACTTCACTTCACTTTATAATAGCTTTCTACAATTGCAGTGTTCCCAAATTCATGAAGTCAAAAAATAGTTGAAATGGTTCCTGTATTACATACTAACTTCTGTCCCCATGATAGTGGTGATGTATATGTGTTCCAATTTCCAGGGCTACAGTATCTGACTGTGGCAGACAACACACTGGGAATTTGTGTAAGGAGAAGCATGATAGAACCATGAAGGCCACAGCCATGACCTACTTTACTGCCATAAAATACATATACTTATAGATCTTACAGACAAACCCTGGTTCACTCATACCGTGCTGTTCTGCTGTGATTCGCCCTGATTTCTACTTATTCATACTATGTGTGAAGGGGCCCTAACTTACGACATTTTTAAGCTTTGTGACAGATTGGCTGCATTGATGTTGATGAATTATGGTGTTCTTTTGTAGAGACGTTTTATCGTGTATCTTATGTCAGAGTTCCACTTCCACACAACCTGTGTGATATACTGTGTGATATAATTTTTCTAGTTCTCCTTTCTTAAATAATGTTTTACTATTTTAATATTTGGATCCAACATTTTTAATGTAGTTGCTCTAATGGCTATCTATTGATGACCTTTGAGGCAGCTATTATGAAATGAATGGAAAAGTCATTGAGGTTGGTGCATAGAAGGATGGATTATTTTTGCCTGTGAACATAGCCTGCAAATATTGACTTGGCCTTTAAGGTGTCGGTCATATTAAACCTAACCTTTGTGAAGTGTCTTGGGATGACCTATGTTGTGATTTAGTGCTACTACATAATTTAACTGAATATGTAGTGTTTCAATATATTTTTATGATTGTTTGCTGTGATGATGGAAGGTATTTTTATGACAGGTTTTTATGGTGAAACCAAAGTCAAATTTCAATCAATCAATCAATCAATTTTATTTATATAGCGCCAAATCACAACAAACAGTTGCCCCAAGGCGCTTTATATTGTAAGGCAAGGCCATACAATAATTACGGAAAAACCCTAACGGTCAAAACGACCCCCTGTGAGCAAGCACTTGGCGACAGTGGGAAGGAAAAACTCCCTTTTAACAGGAAGAAACCTCCAGCAGAACCAGGCTCAGGGAGGGGCAGTCTTCTGCTGGGACTGGTTGGGGCTGAGGGAGAGAACCAGGAAAAAGACATGCTGTGGAGGGGAGCAGAGATCAGTCACTAATGATTAAATGCAGAGTGTTGCATACAGAGCAAAAAGAGAAAGAAACACTCAGTGCATCATGGGAACCCCCCAGCAGTCTAAGTCTATAGCAGCATAACTAAGGGATGGTTCAGGGTCACCTGATCCAGCCCTAACTATAAGCTTTAGCAAAAAGGAAAGTTTTAAGCCTAATCTTAAAAGTAGAGAGGGTGTCTGTCTCCCTGATCTGAATTGGGAGCTGGTTCCACAGGAGAGGAGCCTGAAAGCTGAAGGCTCTGCCTCCCATTCTACTCTTACAAACCCTCGGAACTACAAGTAAGCCTGCAGTCTGAGAGCGAAGCGCTCTATTGGGGTGATATGGTACTATGAGGTCCCTAAGATAAGATGGGACCTGATTATTCAAAACCTTATAAGTAAGAAGAAGAATTTTAAATTCTATTCTAGAATTAACAGGAAGCCAATGAAGAGAGGCCAATATGGGTGAGATATGCTCTCTCCTTCTAGTCCCCGTTAGTACTCTAGCTGCAGCATTTTGAATTAACTGAAGGCTTTTCAGGGAACTTTTAGGACAACCTGATAATAATGAATTACAATAGTCCAGCCTAGAGGAAATAAATGCATGAATTAGTTTTTCAGCATCACTCTGAGACAAGACCTTTCTAATTTTAGAGATATTGCGTAAATGCAAAAAAGCAGTCCTACATATTTGTTTAATATGTGCTTTGAATGACATATCCTGATCAAAAATGACTCCAAGATTTCTCACAGTATTACTAGAGGTCAGGGCCATCCAGAGTAAGGATCTGGTTAGACACCATGTTTCTAAGATTTGTGGGGCCAAGTACAATAACTTCAGTTTTATCTGAGTTTAAAAGCAGGAAATTAGAGGTCATCCATGTCTTTATGTCTGTAAGACAATCCTGCAGTTTAGCTAATTGGTGTGTGTCCTCTGGCTTCATGGATAGATAAAGCTGGGTATCATCTGCGTAACAATGAAAATTTAAGCAATGCCGTCTAATAATACTGCCTAAGGGAAGCATGTATAAAGTGAATAAAATTGGTCCTAGCACAGAACCTTGTGGAACTCCATAATTAACCTTAGTCTGTGAAGAAGATTCCCCATTTACATGAACAAATTGTAATCTATTAGATAAATATGATTCAAACCACCGCAGCGCAGTGCCTTTAATACCTATGGCATGCTCTAATCTCTGTAATAAAATTTTATGGTCAACAGTATCAAAAGCAGCACTGAGGTCTAACAGAACAAGCACAGAGATGAGTCCACTGTCTGAGGCCATAAGAAGATCATTTGTAATCTTCACTAATGCTGTTTCTGTACTATAATGAATTCTAAAACCTGACTGAAACTCTTCAAATAGACCATTCCTCTGCAGATGATCAGTTAGCTGTTTTACAACTACCCTTTCAAGAATTTTTGAGAGAAAAGGAAGGTTGGAGATTTCCACATTTATTTGATCATAATTGCCATCAATAATGTGACAATGTGTCTTATTTTCAAATGCTCTTTGTGCATTTCCCCTTAAATTAACACAGCAGTGGGTACTGTTCATAAAATAAAAAAAAAAAAAAAAAAAAAAATCAGTTGAATGAGTTGTGAAACATCTTGAAAACCAACAAATTCCTGTTGTTGTGAACATGTGAAAATGAAACATGTGACAGATTTGCTGCATGTATGTTATGTAACAAAATTATGTATGTTAACCTTTACCTAATCCAGAACACAAACCCAAACTTGGTGCCATAAAACTATTCCTTTTGTTCATGCCAGTAATCTATTTTTTTCCCTTGTTACTTAAGTCGTTACACCATTGGCTTTTCAAAAAGTACAATGAGAAACACTGTAAAATCTAGAATATACATGCAGCTATCACTATTCCTGCTTATATGGCCTGAGTTTTCATCTTTGACTATATATATATATATATATATATATATCCATTGTTATTCCTTTTAGTAAAACCTTCCAAAGTGTCAAGCATTTTGCATCAGAAAGCATTATTAATTCATTATTCATGCCGTTGTTGCACTGGGTTTCATTGCGCCATAAAATCCTGTTAAACAAATTGATGTTGAAAAGCGGGTTCCTTTTATCTGCACAAGGATCACAGACTGTACCTTTAAATAATTCAGGCACTGTTTCTTTGTTCACTGACATCTTTATAGAACTTCAAGCTATAAGCAAGATTAGCTAAAGGCTAAACAGCCAACATAAAAGCACATACTATAGCAATACATAAATCAATAAGTAAACCATCATTATTCACCTTGTCGAGTGCAGTCTTCTCTAGTTCTTCCTTGGCAATAGTTAACTTGTGCTCCAGGTCCATTAGCTGCTGTCCCTGCAGAAATACACCATATCTGAATCAAATCATTGCTCTCTGCAAACAAAGGCACTTTTCTGTCTCCATGCTGTCGGCCAGCACCCGCAATAACACAAAGCTCAGGATTTCTCCATTATTATAGTGATTGTTTTATACTGACTTTTCATATCTCTAAATTCACTCCATCAGCTCCACCAGCTCACTGTTAACTCATGCATAGGAACATTACTGTTTTGAGCTTTCAGGACCACAGTCTCCTGTGCATTCAAACAAGAGGTGGCTAAATAATTCACTCTATTGTGATGATACTATTTTGCATTTAGAACAAAAACAGTTACCCAATAAAACCTCTGGTAGTTGTTTTCAACATCTGGTTGTTGAAAATCCCTTAAAATAAAGCAAGACATACATTTTTTTTTTTTTCTGGAATATAAATCACCTTTTTTCTGTATTTTCAGTGCTTCAGTTTGGGATTTTTGTGCATTGTTGTACTGTGTTTTTTATTATTGGCATTTATTGTTTTATTTGAGCTTATTTTGTTTAGTGCTTAGCTATATATAAATAATGATAATAATCATTATTAATGAAAGTGTTATTTTGCAAAATATAAGTCACAGCACAGCATAAATTCCAGGATGTCCCAAAAATAGTACACAAAAAAAATAAATAAATAATAATAATAATAATATATATATATATATATATATATATATATATATATATATATATATATATATATATATATATATATATATATATATATATATGTGTGTGTGTGTGTGTGTGTGTGTGTGTGTAATTTATACTCCAGAAAATATAGTACTTGTAACTCTCTTGTGGTTGTTTAAAACTATGAAATAATTTAACATTACAACCAGTGGACTGTAGGATGGCAACCATTCAATGTGAATTGATTCTAATAAGTATACATTAGAGCCCCTTCACACATAACACGAATGAGGCAGAATGAGACAGTGAGTACCATGCGAGTGCCCGTTCGACCCCCCTCTCGGCAGGTGTCGGGCAAACTCCAGGTGTCGCACACAAACATTCAACACCACTCACTGGACACTTAGTGCAACATAAGTGGGGCGTAACCTAGCAACACACATGGGCGTGACTGTGCCAAATGCCCCCCGGACACACACACACACACACACACACACACACACACACACACACAAATGGCTTGTGGAGTGTGTAGTCCACCCCCCCAACACACACACACACACACACACACACACACACACACACACACACACACACACACACACACACACACACACACACACACACACACCATGAATCCAACAATGTCAGGTGTGGCTGAGGGTCCCGGAGTCTGTTCGCTGTCCAGGTTCCAGCACAGTGCAGTGTTGAAACAGCTGACCACTGTGCACTGCAACTCAGCTGGAGAACACACAATGCATGTGTGGGGGGGCACTCATGCCCTCATGACATGCTGATAATTACGTACTGACAAGATCACATGAGGACCAGCCAGCGTCTGAGTGAGCAGGTGGAATGTTTCACAGTTCCCCATTTTGTTTTTGTTCATGCTATGTGTGAAGGGATGCTTATTTTCATTCAAAGCAGTACTTAAAAATATGAGTATTATTTATTATCCTTAAATGAGCCAGAAGTGTTTAACAGTGTGAACAATAGATATTTTATATCAATAGCATTGACACTGTGACTGCTTTAAATATGTTTGTATTAAGATTCAAATTGTGGCAAAGATACAAGTAAGTGATGATATTATGTCAAAGAAGAAGGCAATCCACAAAACCTTTGCTGAAATTTTGGTCAAAGAGCTGAAAACTTTGGTTTTATGGCACAGTGACATTTATCGAAATTTTGATATGACAGACTTCAGGCCTGACTTCAACACCAACATGAAACCAAATATGCAGGAAAGTCACAGAGTTCTAGCTCCAGTCAGATGGACAGATAGATTCAAAAATAAGAGAAACTATAGGTTAGCACGTGTGCTACAACCTGGCATAATGCATCTCTCCTATTTAAGGATAATGTACAACCCCTGGCAAAAATTATGTAATCACCGGCCTCGGCGGATGTTCATTCAGTTGTTTAATTTTGTAGAAAAAAAGCAGATCACAGACATGACACAAAAATAGTCATTTCAAATGGCAACTTTCTGGCTTTAAGAAACACTATAAGAAATCAGGAAAAAAATTGTGGCAGTCAGTAACGGTTACTTTTTTAGACCAAGCAGAAGGAAAAAAATATGGACTCACTCAATTCTGAGGAAAAAATTATGGAATCACCCTGTACATTTTCATCCCCAAAACTAACACCTGCATCAAATCAGATCTGCTCGTTAGTCTGCATCTAAAAAGGAGTGATCACATCTTGGAGAGCTGTTGCACCAAGTGGACTGACATGAATCATGGCTCCAACACGAGAGATGTCAATTGAAACAAAGGAGAGGATTATCAAACTCTTAAAAGAGGGTAAATCATACGCAATGTTGCAAAAGATGTTGGTTGTTCACAGTCAGCTGTGTCTAAACTCTGGACCAAATACAAACAACATGGGAAGATTGTTAAAGGCAAACATACTGGTAGATCAAGGAAGACATCAAAGCGTCAAGACAGAAAACTTAAAGCAATATGTCTCAAAAATCGAAAATGCACAACAAAACAAATGAGGAACGAATGGGAGGAAACTGGAGTCAACGTCTGTGACCGAACTGTAAGAAACCGCTCTAAAGGAAATGGGATTTACATACAGAAAAGCTAAACGAAAGCCATCATTAACACCTAAACATAAAAAAACAAGGTTACAATGGGCTAAGGAAAAGCAGTTGTGGACTGTGAATGACTGGATGAAAGTCATATTCAGTGATGAATCTCGAATCTGCATTGGGCAAGGTGATGATGCTGGAACTTTTGTTTGGTGCCGTTCCAATGAGATTTATAAAGATGACTGCCTGAAGAGAACATGTAAATTTCCACAGTCATTGATGATATGGGGCTGCATGTCAGGTAAAGGCACTGGGGAGATGGCTGTCATTACATCATTAATAAATGCACAAGTTTACGTTGATATTTTGGACACTTTTCTTATCCCATCAATTGAAAGGATGTTTGGGGATGATGAAATAATTTTTCAAGATGATAATGCATCTTGCCATAGAGCAAAAACTGTGAAAACATTCCTTGCAAAAAGACACATAGGGTCAATGACATGGCCTGCAAATAGTCCGAATCTTAATCCAATTGAAAATCTTTGGTGGAAGTTGAAGAAAATGGTCCATGACAAGGCTCCAACCTGTAAAGCTGATCTGGCAACAGCAATCAGAGAAAGTTGGAGCCAGATTGATGAAGAGTACTGTTTGTCACTCATTAAGTCCATGCCTCAGAGACTGCAAGCTGTTATAAAAGCCAGAGGTGGTGCAACAAAATACTAGTGATGTGTTGGAGCGTTCTTTTGTTTTTCATGATTCCATAATTTTTTCCTCAGAATTGAGTGATTCCATATTTTTTTCCCACTACTTGGTCTAAAAAAGTAACGGTTACTGACTGCCACAATTTTTTTTCCTGATTTCTTATAGTGTTTCTTAAAGCCAGAAAGTTGCCATTTGAAATGACTTTAGTTTTGTGTCATGTCTGTGATCTGCTTTTTTTCTACAAAATTAAACAACTGAATGAACATCCTCCGAGGCCGGTGATTCCATACTTTTTGCCAGGGGTTGTATATTGTGCACTGTCCCTGTTTCAAATAAACAATTAAATGAAAATAAATGAAATGATTTATTTTTTTTTTCCAAAGCTGACACTGTGGGCCACTTGTGCACTCTGAATCTAATTTTCATCTTGATTTATTCCAAGAGTCCATACTATTAGTGGTGAACATGTGTCCTTCTGTCACACAACAGGACACTTGTATCTTCCCTGACAGATGAGTCCTGCAGTGACAGCTAAGGGCTAAGGACAGGTCAGAATGAACAAGCATCAGCTTCAAAGGACCAAAGGAAATCATGTTTCTTTCAGAACATCTTTTTCAAGGAATTTGAGTCACTAGCAGAAATTATTCCCAGCTGTCAGAGTGCAGATCCAAAGCCATAAAGTTAATGTATGCAACTCTTTATTAAAAGACACTAAAGATGGGATTTTTTAAAACTTTTTAAATTATATAAAATCTCCCCCTCATCCTCTCTGGGGAGGGCAGTATGTGTTTTCTTCAAGCTCAGGTCGGGGAGGCTTCGGGGCAGTATCTTAGTTGACTGCACACTTCTGGACAGAGACCTCTGATGTTGTGCCTGGAATCTGCTGGATGACACAAATGCCATCAGAGATGTGATGCCTTAGAAAGTAGAAGTCGATTTATGGAGGAAGTTTCAATATCTCATCTAGTTCCTGAGATATTGTTATGAAAGGATTTTGCACGATGACCTCTGATTTGACTTGGACCTATAACTTGGACGTATGATCTGTGTTACCAGATGAATGATCACTGAGGTTATCCACCAATGCTGACTGAAATTTTGCATTTTGAAGATATCCCCACAGAAAGACATGTCCATGAAACCAGCTTCTTTTTGCTTCATGTTCAGAAACTCCAGTTTAAATTGGCTTGGTGCCAACACCAGCACAAAGCCTTCAGTGAGGAACAGTGAGGAAAGAGAATGTGCAGAGCATTAAGTAAATAAATTTGCATGAAGTAAAGAGGACTTCATGTTTGTAGACACACATAAAGCTCAGTCATGTCAGGTTTTCTCTCAATACTAGTCATTTTGATTTATGACATGATAATATAAAAATTAATATCTGTAACTGTAGATTATGTCATAATTTCTCAGACATGAACAAGCCTGTGGCAAATGTACCATGCATTTTTAAATTTTAACATTTTCATTTCTTATTTTTGCATTTTTTTTTCCTAAATATAGCTTAGTTACATTGCATTTAACATAAATTTACATTTATAAATTCTACATTTATAAGATAGCATAAGTGTAAATTATAAATATACACTTATGTTATCTTGTGTTATGCTCATTTTCACCAACCATTATGAAATACAAACACGTGGCACTGTACACTCAGGTCCATAAGTAATTGGACAGTGACACATTTTGCAGATTTGCTTCTGTACTCCTCCACCATGGAGTAGAAATTAAGCGATCAGAATATACCTATAGTGTCAACTTTCAGCTTAAAGGGTTCAACAAGACACCACATTAACTATTGAGGACTTTGAACCAACTGTCAGAGGTCATAATTATTTGTACAAACTACATATAATGATTCTTGTCAATAAAGATTATCATTTCTGCAGCCAGGTTTCTTTAGACAAGTCAAGGGATGATACCTGAAATTTCCAAGCTGTTGAATGTGTCTTGGACTATTGGCAGTTTGAGCAAACTGAGTAAGTGTGCAAGGGGAGATGAGTGAGGAAAGCCACCAAGACACCCACACAACTTTGAATGTATGTGCAATAAAAAAATAAAGACCTTTATTGTTGTGATTCTTATTAATCTAAAGGAGTTACAGACTTCCATAACTGTGGCTGGAAAAACTGTGCAGTCTGTAGCATTTTATTTCTTCCAACCAATCACTATGCCCCCATCACACTACAGGCAGAATGAGCCTGAATTACGTCCGAAATTTGACCCACATTTAGGGAGCATTGAGGTGCATTCAAAAACATCAGACAGCATTCTCAGAGCAGTCTAAACAGTTGGGCACAGTTGTGAGGCTGCCTCAAATGTTTTGTTCATGTTCAAAACAGTTGTGAAGCATTTGAGGTGGAACCACTATCGAACAGAAGTCAAAGTGCCATCTGTCTGCAGTCTGACTGCAGTCTAAACAATTGGAAGGCATGAAAATGGCATTCATGACATTCTGATCTCATTCGGGGGCACAACTGTCATGCTTGTGCCACCTTGAACGGTGGTTGAATGTCCCAAATGTGCCTGAACACACCACGAGTGTGCCTCAACTGCTGCTGGATTGTATTCTGCCGAACCGCAATCATACGTCTTGCGAGTGCATTCTTATTGTTCTTACTGCAATCCGGCAGCTGTCTAGGTACTGTTACTCTTAATGTACTGTGTTCCATGTACATCTGTACTGTGTTCAGAGGCTCATGCGCAAGGCATGTGCATGAATCAGTTGGGGTGGGTCCAAGTGCAGTCTGGGTGTTCGGATGGCTGTCCTCCGCAGTTCTTATTCCCTCCCAGATGTGGCATGAATTCCTTTTTTTTTTTTTGATATTCTGCCTGATTCGGCTTGGCTCATTCTCATTCTTACTAAATGTGATAAGAGTATGAAGCATCAGACAGAAGTTGCACTATGCATAGTTTCTCCAGTCACAGCTAGCGAAGCCTATAAACTCCTTCAGAAGAACAAGAGCATTTTTATTGTACACACATTCAGATTTGTCTTGGTGGCTTCCCTCACTTTTATTTTTGCACAGTCACTCAAATTTTGAGAACTGCCTCATTGAGACAGATTTATCATAAAGTATCATACAATTTGTATTTCATAATGATTGCTGCAAACCATGTCCAGGATATACAACAACAGCTGCAAAAGTGATTCTCAGTTGTTGAACTAAAGGGTCCCAGTACTTATTTAGTCTGTTAATTTACATTTATCACATGATGACATGCTGGAGAGTTTTCTTTTCACTATCTTTAAAAGTTCAAAAAAATATAAATACATAAAATGTAGAAAACCCCAAGGGTGTTGAAGTTTCGCATGTCACTGAAGGTACATGTAGGCAAGAGTGTAATATTATAATGGAGACCATTATAGCCATTACATGGAGCTGGATAGCTCTCTGAGAGATCCAAGCACATGGTCAATGACCTAGAAATTCTGACTTTCAGGGTCAGTGCCTCAAACTGTAAAGCTCCATATTTTAGTGCTGAGTGCATTATTGAGGTGTGGGTGAGCCGCACTGCCAGATGGAGCGTGCAACTACATCAAGCTCTCATTTTTCATGGCTTTTTTAAAATTGATAGGAAAATAGTCCTGCGAGTAAATTTAAAGGTGTTCTGATAAAGGGGAAGATGTGAAGGTCGAAATAGTGCTCCTGCACCAAAAAATTGTCTTGGAGAGAAATACGGAGGAGGAACCTTCATTTCCTTGAACATATTTAATGTTATGACTGAGGGAGTCAAGGGTAACCTGGCGAAGCAGAGGGTTTATAGACTTCTAGTATTGGGAACGGCATGGTTTATATAGATAGAGACAAGCCTCTTTTTCAATCTCCCTTCCAATTCTGAGAAATATTATTGAAATAAAGCATTTCTTTATTTTTGAAAACACCTAACACAGCACGACTTAAATTTTTGAATATAATTCTATTTATTGATAAATGTGTTCTGTATTGCTCTTATACTTATCCCATTTACTCTAATTCCTAAAAATTCTACAAAACCTTGACCGCACTCAAAGATATAAATATTTTTATTGTTCACCATTCTTACAAATTGTGCATTTTATTCTGCATCATAAATCTAGTCATGTTTGGTTCCCTTTACTGGAATCATGTGGGATCACTAGGAATACCTACAATGGCATAAAACTGATCAAGTGGCTTTAGAAAATGATGGCTTGAACTGTTCCAACATATTGGAGGGGCAGAGAAGTGAAAAAGTGCAGACAGGGTAGAGTGGGTGGAGAACAGTAACAGGAGATTTTTGGTGGACCGCTATCTCCATGAGCCAAAGGGAAGTTTACAAGATAGCAGTGAAATCTGCTCCATTGTATGGCCATGGCCTGGAGGCAGTGACACTAAAAAAGACTGGAGGTAATGCTGGAGGAGCATGACTGAAGATGCTGAAATTATCCTTGGGGGTGATGAGGATGGACAGGAGTAGGAAGGAAAAGGTCATATGATTTGGCAAGAGTGAAAGGGGAGAAGTTTGTTTGAGAATGAACAGGGGGTTGTAGGGTATATAGGGAGAGGGACTGAATTCCAGGGGGTTGAATTCCATTGCTCTTGTGTGTATGTATATATATATATATATATATATATATATATATATATATATATATATATATATATAAGGACATGAACACATCTCTACTCACCATCCCCACTCTCAGCATACCAATGAGCTCATATACGCCAACAGCCACAGTAATCCTTGACACACATGGTACAAGATCAAGAATACCCTCCAAAGGGAGAGTCCTCAATGGAGAAGAAAATTGAAAGCCCAAATCCTGATAGCCCGAAAGGATGTTAGCTGACTAATAGAGGTAGGGAAGGGCATCATAAGAAACAAGTCTTGGACGGATAAGAATTACAGCAAGATGTCCCATAACTGAGGCCCTGGAAACTGCCAGACAAAGCCTCACAGCTCTGGCTAATCGCAAAGGCAGACGTCCAGCAATGAGTTTCATGGATGAAGAGATGGACAGTACCAGGGCCTGATATGATCCACAGCTATTGGCTGAAGGAGCTAACAATGCTCCAAGTGTGCCTGGCAGTAAAAATGGGTGGGCTACTAATAGTAGGTACTCACCTTGACTAGCTAACACAGTGCAGAACAATTTGTGGCACAGTGGCTTAGTGGTTAGGGTCAGTTCCTTTTTCTGCCCCTAACCAAGGCAACCTCTACATCTGCATTTGGTGCCCAGGCGTTGCACTGTGGATGCCTACTGCTCCTAGTAGTTGGACTGTGTCCAACTGCAATTAGGACTGGTTAAATGCAAAGGACAAATTTCACTGTATGTATGTACAATGACAATAAAGGCTATATTACGATTACTAATATTACTCTTGCTGGTCATGAAGGACCCCCCACAAGGGTATGACACCCTCAAACTACTGGCCAATTTCCTGCATCTCAACAACATGGAAGCTCCTATCAGGTATCATAGCAACCACGTTGAGTAGGCATATGAGTCAACACGTGAGCACAGCTCAGAAGGGCACTGGAAACAATATCAGAGGGTCAAAGCACCAGCTACTGGTTGAGTGAGCAGTACACCAGGACTCAAAGACCAGTCAGACCAACCTGAGAATGGCCTGGATTGACTACATGATAGCCTATGACTCAGTGTCTCACACATGGATGCTGGAGTGCTTTGCACTATACCAGGCTAACAGTACACTGATAATCTTCCTCAGGAACTCAATGGCACTGCGTAAGACACACCTGGAGGCCAACTCCAAGGCGATTGCACAAGTCAACGTCAAGTGTGGAATATACCAAGGTGATGCACTGTCCCTGCTGTGGTTCTGTGTAGGCCTCAACCCCCTCAGCCAACTCATCACAAAGAGCGGCTATGGATATGGATTCAGGAGTGGAATAACCATCAGCCATCTCCTGTTCATGGATGACATCAAGCTGTATGCCAAGAGTGAGCGAGACATTTACTCACTGATCTACGTCACCAGGAGCTACAGTGAGGATACTGGGATGTCATTTGGATTGGATAAGTGTGACCGACTGGTGGCAAAAGAGAGGGAAGGTGATCTGGACTGAGGGGGTGGGGTTGCCAGAAGGCAGGATAGGGGACAATCAGGACAGCTACAAGTGCCTGGGAATATCATAAGCCAATGGGAACCATGTAGGAGATGCAAGAAGGTCATCCACAACCAAATGCCTCCAGAAGGTATGACAGGTGCTAAGAAGCCAGTTCAATGGTAGGAATGAGAGAAGCCAAATGATTTTGTCAAAATGTATTTGACAAAAAAATAAACATTATGTTTATTATTTATCAAATAACATTTTCTGTATTGGAGCACTGTGGCTGTGCGGATCATTTAGCTTCTCTCTTTGATATATTTTTTTGGTCCTGCACACCTTTTTATGTGTTAGGGATGTGCGTGTCTCCATTGCATCACTCATGCGAATAAGATCTGAGCCATCAATACATACACCCTACCAGTCATCAGATACTCAGCTGGGATAATAAGTTGGCCACAGGAGGAGATAGCTGAAACTTGTCAAGACATGAAAACCCCTCATAATGCATGGAGGTTTTCTCCCAAAGTCCAGCACCCTGAGGCTCTGTGAGCAATGGAAGGAGGGCAGGCAAAGATTAGTAAGTGTTAGAGCCACAATCCAGGATGAGACAAGGAGTATCCATGAATACATCAGCAAGATGGCCCCCCAATATCAGCTGTTATAAGAATGCCTCAGATAGCTGAAGACAGATGGTGATAAGGAACAGGAGGAGATATCATGGAAGACCAAGCCCCTCAATGGAATGTACCAACAACAGATGGCTAGAAATGTTGATCTAAAGGACAGCAAAGAGGCTCTGATCATGACAGCACAAAAGCAAGCTCTGAGCACCAGATCCATAGAGGCAGGAGTCTACCACAGTCAACAGGACCCAAGTTTCAGGCTGTGCAGATGTGCCCCAGAGACAGTCCAGCACATAGTAGCCAGATGCAAGATGCAAGCAGGGACAGTGTACAGTGAGAGGCACAACTAAGTTTCATGAAATGTGTACAGGAACATCTATGTTGCATACAGATTAGAAGTCCCCAAGTCCCGATGGGCGACACTACCAAAGGTTGTTGAGAATGACAGGGCTAAGGTCCTGTGGGACTTCAAATTCAAGACAGACAAGCAGCTGCTGGCCAACCAACCAGACATAGTGATGGTTGATAAAGGAAAGAGGACCGTGGTTGTATTTGATGTTGCAATCTTAGCTGACAACAACATCAGACAGGAACAAGAAAAAATCAAGAAGTAATAAGGGCTGAAGGAACAAATGGACCAGATGTAGAAAGTAAAATCCAATGTGGTCCCAGTAGTAACAGCAGTACTAGGTAAGCCCCAAATTGGAAGAGCGGCTCCAGCAAATTCCAGGTACAACATGAGATATGTCTGTCCAGAAGAGTGCAGTCCTAGAAAAGGCTAAGATACTGCGCCAAACCCTCAAACTCCCAGGCCCCTGGTTGAGGACACGAGCTTGAGGAATATATATATATATATATATATATATATATATATATATATATATATATATATATATATATATATATATATATATATTAGTGTTTACAATACCTTCTGTATTTTAGCATCTCCATTGTTTAATTTTTAGGTGTTGATACAGCTGAAAACCATACTGATGGAGATAATGTTACCTTTTCGCTGGTCAGGATAGCACAATTCCATGCCATTTCTTCCTGCATAAGCTTTGGAGCATGTCTGTATAATATTACAGATCAAGTTGAAAGCAGTGAATATCTGGTTTACAGAATCATCCCAACATTTCTCTGGGGTCACAATGCTGAAATGTACCACTGCATAGCAATAGTAGCATATCACATATTGGCAAAACCTGACTTTGGAAGAGGTCAGTTGCCTCCTGTTCAAGGTGCCCTGGCTGACATTTTCCACTGCAATGCTGTTGACATTACAGTTTCTTGAATTATTCCATTCACACTGGCCATTTGATCACAGCATATATTGCATACAAAATGAACACTCATGGATATCCAGGAAGATCATCGAAGGCAGAGCTAAATGATGCATTTCATTCTGACATTTTCATTGGCAGGGGAAAGGTAACTAGAGGCCATTTCCACAGATGGATGCAACATTGTGCTCTGTTTTTTATGAGGTGATAAAATTAGCTTTATAACTCTCCAGCCACAAATCAACGTCCACATGAAATTCTTGATGACATTGAACAATAAGGTTGTTTTTAGGGGTAGAGAGTGATGTAATTTTGAGACAGCGATTTATGGCACTAAACAAACAAGTCAATGCATCCTTCATTTATGGACTCTAAATAGATCGAGGAACGGGATGTCCAGGGACAATAAATTCAAGCAGTGTCCCTGAGGCTTACAATCAAATCCCTGAAAATTGTCTTTTTATTCATTTCTGTCCAGAAATGATGTATCTGAAAAACCAAATCATACATTTAAGAACAGCCATTATAGTGCATTGCTGCAGGAATCTCAACTGCCATTTTATAACATCAAACAAGGCCTGAAAGGTCAAGTGCATAAAAGTAAATAGCAATAAATATCACATGGCTACTCAGATTTGAAACCATTTAGTGCTTCCAACATAAGGGGCAGGCAGTGCAATTTCATTTATTTATTTATTGCTTCTTTGTTTACTGTCATTTCTGTTGTACTTGGAAAGAAAATATGCTCAGAAGGAGGCCCGGTAACGAGCGGATCCCTGGTAATTGCAGCAACACATGGTGTTGTCTGCAAATTGCATTGTGAAGATTACTGAATACAATCAAATTAATAATTGTACATCAGCTTCATCCAAAGCTGTCAGCATCACTTACTGACATAGTTGTAGTGATTGGAAAGGATGGGATGAGTCTGGCACACAGTATTACATGGGATAGGACAGCAGAATGTGAAATTACCACCAGCTGCTTCCTTGCGAGAAGAGACCCATTTAATTGCAGGCTGAATTAAATGAAGCACCTCTTGTGATGGGATCATGTTGTCAAGGTGGTCCAACATACCTGTTTACCCTAAGGTCTAGAACTCATAAAGAGCATTACGTTTGAGCTTACCTTAAAAATTAAATCCTTTTTCCCGTACCGCAGTTCTTTCAGTTGAGCCTGGATTTTTTTGGACTGCAAGAGGAAGATAAGCAAATAAGAGTTAGCTTATTCAAATAGTGAAATTGGTTTTAGATCACATAGCAGGATTCTGCCAACTGCAGTAGAAGAGTCCTTTGTGAGTGTTCTACGGGAAAAGCTCTGGCTTAAAGGCAAGCACGAGTGAGAAGAAGAAAATATCAAATCTCCTCTTCACTGAACTGCATAGTCCAGACAATGATGCAGTCACGCGCTGGCTTCCTGCCCACTGTCTAAAGCTCAACTCGCACTCCCTCTGCATTCAACCACCGCCTCCGCCAACTGCACGCAGCATCTTCAGCAACTACAGCCTTTCGCCTGTCACTGGAAGAACACAAACACACACACACACACACACACTTGGAAGTTCTTTACCAAAACAACAACACAGCGAGTAGCTGTGCCTTCTTTCTTCTGCTCCATATCAGCGGACACACGGAACACGGAGGTTGCTTCCTGGAGAGCTCGATACACAGCCACCCCCAGAATGATGCCAGGTCTGAAACAGTGAACACTGAAAGCCTCCGCATGCCACTCTCCAGCAACACACACGGTTTCTCCTCTTGCCCATGCCAAGATTCACAGACTTTTTTTTGTAACTATTACATTCTAAATGTGGTTAATTGCTCTTAAAACAAAATTAATGAACTTGACTTAAAATGTTATAAGGCACTTGTTTGAAAAGAAAACTCATTACTTGGAGATTACTATCATAAAAAGTTGTTACATCTCTAGAAAAGTCACTAAATTAGAAACACTGAAACAAAAGCTGGTTAGTAGACAGGGTGTGGTGGTGTTGTTGAGAATTATGCCATTCCTGCACAGCAAAGATGTAAAGCAAGCTGAATAAATATTTTTCAGTTCAGTATTTTATTGTATCCAGATGTAATCCCTGTGTGATTACCAGTGTTTCAACTCGTTTCAACTAGTTAATTCAAGATGATTTGTGCTATATGTTATGATTTGTGCTATATGAGGATACTGAAAGATCCAAACCCAGCACACTGTAAACTCAAATGCTCAAAATAATCACATGAAGTAAAATATAAAAATGAAACATTTCTACAACTTAAAAATTTTAAGTTTCTGTGACCTTTTAGTCCTTTTACATTTGTTGAACTGATCATTTTTAATTAACCTGGTGTCATGGTTGGATTTGTGGATTATGTTATTTGGGGTTTTATAGGGCAGCACAGTGTCATTTTAATCCCTATGTGATTTCGCATGATTGGACGACAAATGGGGACAACCAGCATAAACATGGCAGAGAATCCCCAAGCAGAGTGTGGGAGTTTCAGTACAAACCATTCAGCCATCTCGGTAAACCTAAAAGCATACTCACTGTCACCTAGAGGACCCTGTCAATTTAAGATGTGCCGTTGGTTTAAAATTGTTTCCGCTGAAACCCCCATCCTCCGAATGGTTTGTGCTGACACTCCCACACTCCCCCGGGGATTAGTCTCTTCCCACAAATAGCGTCAATTCTAACAGGAAAATGGTGTACTGTGTTGTTTTTGGCTGCAATCACCGAAGCAGTCACAAAAAGTGCAGTTTTTTTCGGTTCCCAGTAGAAAGGAAGATGAGGCAAATGGGAGATGTCTTGTTGGTACACAGCTGGCAGCTAACCAGAGTAGGTGGGTTCTCATGCCTGCACAACCGCCTCAACACATTTGAGTAGCAGGTCATCAACAAACCACAACACATGTCTACTTTCCACCTCATCATCACTTTTCTTTGTATTTACACTTTGTTTGCATGTAATTTGCCCAAAACCTCAGAGAAAGTGCCATGTTTCTGTCCCTGGAAGTAGAGAAATTATGTCATATGCATCATATTTTACCCCTTTAGCGCCCACCCTCAAACGAGACTATACTGCCCAATTGTTTGTTCTTTTGATGTTATGGTTGGTTTAGTGTTCCCTGTATTCTCTTGTCCTTTGTCTGGGGATTTGGTGTTGGGTGTGTCTTTCCTCTTGTCCTCTGTTTGCCATGTGCTATTCCTGATCTTTCCACCTCACCTGTTTTTCATTTCCCCTGATCACTTCCTGTATTTAAGCCTCACGTTTCCCTCTTGTCTTTACCAGATTGGTTGTGCTTTTTTGCCAGTGTTTTCAGCCTTGTCTTACAGTGTACTTGCTTCCTAGTTTATATCTTGCTGTGTACTGACGTTCTGCCTGTTTTTTGATGTTGCCTGCCGTCTCATGTTTTGGACACTGTTAGTGGTTTTTGTCTGCCTCCCTGTGTACCGAACCTTGCCTGACAACCAAGTAAAGCTTTTTGAAATTCCACTTGTGTGTCTAAGTCCCCTGATTGTGTCCAGTCATTTTGTATCTCAGATTCTGATGCATGGATTAAGTAAGAACCACCTAAAAGTACAATTTCACTTATTTCTTTTGTGTAAATTAATGCATTTGAAAACAGTAACAGCATTAGAGTAGGCTATGTGGGGTTAGGGATAAGCCTAATAAGAAAGCATCCAATTGATTTCTGTACTGAAGCTATTATATGTGCATTCAAAAATTATACTGAAGATGATCAAGAAAGACAATATATGAAGACAGAATTCAGAGTTCAGGAGCTTTACATTAAAATTTTCATGAATATGCCAAATGGTTTGGATGGTAGAGATTTGTTTGCATTTATTTGACTTAAAAGATTTATGGGTAGGATTTAACCTTTGATCAGCACCGCCAAGCAGAAAGTGACACTAACAAGCGTAATGTGAAGACATTTACTTGATTTTTGTTGTTGTTGTTGTTTTAAGTTAGCTGGACTCAAGATAAGTGAGGCAATGAACTGCAACAGTTTTTAAGTGTTGAGTTACATACTTTTGACTTTTATAAGTTAAACTGTTTGTCTTAAGTTTAATTAAAAAGGCTACAAATGACATTAACAGAGTAACATGGCCGCTCATTGTGAACAGACTTGGTTCTAAAACAAGCTTCCAAGTTCAGGACCACCTGTGCCCATTCACCATATGAGTTTTGTCAGGAAAGGCATCTGGTGTAAAACTTGCATCAGATAATCATGCAAATCCATATTGGATCTGCTGTGGTGATGACAGAAGTTGAAAGAACTTACTTTTTCAAAACAAACAAACAAATTAATATTAAGTTGAATACACACAAAGGAGAGTGTTTGTGGCATTATTATTGCTATTATTCTATTATTCTAAACTTAATTCCATAGGAGAAGTGACTGAAAACATTAAGACACAGTAACTCAAAAATATTTCAGTTGACTTATTAAGCACATGGATTTAACTGTAATCAAAAGGTACATGCGGCGCATACTTCAAATATTTATGTCATGAAAAACTTTGATATTTAAGTTAATGTACTTAAAATATTAAGGTAATTGGTTTTATTAATTGTTTTGAGTTCAGAGAACTTGTTTGGGGTAGCATGATGGTTTCTTGGTTAGCACTGTTGCCTGAGATCAAGAAGGTTAAGGGGATCTCTTCCAACCTGGTCCTGTATGTTTGGAGTTTGCATGTTCTCCATGTGTTTGTGTGGGTTCCTTGTGGTTGCTCTGGTTTCCTCCCAATTTCAAAGACAAACAAGTTGAGACAGTTGGAAAATTTAAGTCAGTTGGTGTGTGAATGTGCCTGTTGTTTATGTGGCCCTGCAATGGACTGGTAGCCTTTCCAGGATGTTCCCTCTGCCCATTGACTGCTGGGATAAGCTACAGCTCCTCTGTTACCCTTGCATTTTTATTATTTGTGATTACCATTAGTAACATAACATGTATGTACAAGGGTACTTAAAAAAAAGGTCTCTTGGGCTCAAGATGGGACCTTCTTCCATAAAGGGATATCAAAGCTTGAATATCTGTGGACCAAGTGCATTGAACATAAGACAATGCTGCAAAATAATGCAAGAACAATCTTTCTCCTATGACGTTTTCTGGGTGAGGACAACAACTTTTTGAAGTACCCTTGTATGTTTGCCAAAACATCGAAACAGCTCATGTCTTGCATTGTTTTCAAGTATTCTGTGTGGGAGTTATGTGTTAAGGTTTAAACTACCAAGCCAAGATTGGACCCCTGGATACAGATGTAACAGGATGATTTTTATGTATGGTTGTATTTTGGTTTCACACTTTATTTTGAAGTGTGTGGTTTTATTTTTGATTTTTGCATTTGCATTTACTTCCTGTTTGAATCCTCCCAAGTGGTTACTGTGAAGCTGTGTGTAGAAAAGGGCATCAGTGTTTGATTTGTTTGAGGAAGCTGTCATCTTTAAATATTGACATCATGGCATTGTTTTATTGGTCTTTTATTGAATCTGTTTTGTCTTATTCTTTAGTGTCATGGTATGGTGCTTTGTCAGTGAAGGAAAGGAACAAACTAATGCAGATTGTGAAGTGGTCAGGGAAGCTGATTGGAGAGCCACACCTTAGCCCCGAGTTGTTGTATATTAGGCAGCTAAATACGATCACGAAATCATTTCTAAATGACCATTCACACCCTCTATATGGGGAATTTCAGCTACTCCCCTTTGGTCAGAGGTTTGCAGTCACAAAGTGCAGAACAAAGCGCTACAGGAACAGCTTTATTCCAGCTGCTATTATTCAGATAAATAAATTATAGGAGGAAAATTTGCACCAAATTAGGTAGTTTCTAAGCTGTGGTTTGATGTGGCTTTGAGCACTTTTATGAATGTGTTGGGCCTTTAAGTATGTTAGTGTTGTTATTATATGTTCTAAGTTGGATGCTTTCTGTGATTGCAACACAAATCTACCTACGGGTATTAATAAAGTAACCCAAACCTGGAGCAGGCTTGTTTTAGCCAATGACTGCTTGGGCTGTGCCCACAAAAGATCAGACAGCAGAGACTACAGTCCATGCTATATGGTCCAATGCAATTCAGGTTTTTGGTTCCCCTGTGAGGTTCCACTCAGACGAAGGTGCTAATTTTAAGTCCACTCTTGTTAAATAACTTTGCCAGCTTTATGGTATTAGCAAAAGCCAGACCACTTCATATCACCCTGCTGGTAATGGAAGTGTAGAAAGGATAAACCAGACATTGCTTAACATGTTGCACTCCCTAGAGGTTGAGAGAAAGCATAGGTGGTCTGAGTATTTGCCAGAGCTTATGGCAGCCTATAATAATGCTCCTAATAGTGCTACAGGCTATGCACCTTCCTTTTTAATGTTTGGCAGGCACATGACACAACCAGTAGATATGGGCCTCGGTGTTGGTAGACAACCTGAGGAATATAACACTGATGGTGGGTTATAGACCACCATCAAAAGTTATCCTTGGCCTATAGCTTAGCCAGGCAAAATCAAGGAAGAGTGGCAGAGCATAACAAGTGCATCTATGACAGAAAGGCTAATGCTTTACCCCTGGCCCCAGGTGAGCGAGTGTGGGTGCGAAATAGAAACTGTAAAGGTCAAGGTTGGTTGGTTTACAAAATTAGTCCTGAGAAAGGAGGAAGAGAGAAAAAAAAAAACAGCCATAGAAACGCATTGAAACTCTATATTGGACATTCTGAGGACAGTTTGAGGTTCCCACAGAGACTGGCTTAGAAGATAAGGCCCCATACTACTGGTTTTTGCTTGACCCTCTTGCAAACCCAGCAGATAATCCTGTTGTAAATTTGTCTGATGTACCATTCCGCTTACGGTGTTCCACCAGGCCGAACTTGAGACAGCCATCCATTTGTTTTAGACCAGGTGAGGATTGAGGTTGTGGTTACACCTGGAGCAGGATTGTTTTAGCCAGTGACTGTAAGCGTGGTGGTTGAAGCCAGTGGACCTGGGCATTTTATAGGGTGGGAGTGTTTGTAGGCGGGGGAGGCAAGTACGAGAAGATGCAAGCACCAGAGACCACATGAAGCAGAGGGAACAACGAGGACGGAATGGTGGAGAAGAGCTTGGGTTGGAGCAGCAGTAGCAGCAGTAGCAGCAGTAATAGCGGCGGCAGCAGCAGTGACGACAACGAACGGTGGTGTGGAGCCGAGTACCATGTGCAACACAGCAGGCGGGCAAAGTCACTCTGCCCCTGCACATAAGTGACTATCTCGTACTCTGGCATGGGAGAAACCTGACTGTTGTTATTAGCCTGCGTTGCCGTGCGAATGAGTGACTGCCTCGAGTTTTATGTCTCAGCCTTGGCTTCATCGGTTGTAGGACCTCCAAGGGGAGAATTATTGGCCTGTGAAACCAGAGCACCACGTGCATCACGGCAGTTGGGCAGAGTTTCTCTGCCCCTGTGTGTAAGTTTTCATTGAGTGCTCCGGTAGGACTTCTGCCCTGTGATTATGGAAAATGCTGTTAGTTAAAGGAATTGTTTACTGCTTCGAGCTCCCTGTATTTCAGGTGTGCTGGAGGGGTGCAGCTCGAGTTATACTGCCAGACTCCACAGCCAACCACCCACCCAGCCACCCCCCCATTTCCTTGTAATTGGACGGCTTCCTCATAATTGAACTGATTAATTGTCTTTTGTTTTTTCTAAGTATATTTTGTTTTTTCTAAGTATATTTTGTGATATTTTTAGTTTGTAATAAATTATTTTTGTTAATGGGTGGTCTTTTGGTTGATTGCACTGTTTGCCTCATTTTAGTAGTATTTTTAGTATTTTAGTAGTATTTTTAGTATTTTAATATTTGAGTTCCAAGTACTCACCAAACACTACGTGGCATTGTCTGGCTGTCTTATCCACGTGCTCGGCCATGACACAGGCACCAGTACAAAAGGGGTTAGTGCAAAATCCAAGGTGTTTAATGAGCCAATGTGACAGTGAATAAACAACAGTGACAAGATAGTCCCAGGTGACATTAGAGCCAAAAACTAAACACAGCCAAGGCTTGAGCCAAAAGAGGAAGGTAACAAAACAGCAACAATTCAAAAACACTGTGAGAATGAAACCCTTACAAACAGGAGATCAGGGTGCAGCCAGAACATGTAGCATGACGGACACTGAATGTAATCAACCCGCAAATAAGGAAGTACAGGTGAGGCTTCAAATAGCAGATAAACTAATGAATGACCGGTTTAACAAATTAGGGAAAGGAAGGACACATACACGTTGGAACTAATTGCAAACAAGGTGACTGACAGCTGAAATCAGCATATAATCCAAGTGCAAATCTTATATCCCCATCACACTTAGCATGAATGAGCCTGAATTCCGCACGAATGAGGATTTGACCAACAACCGAGCAAATTTGAGGTGCATTTGAAATCCTCGTACAGCATTCTTACAGCAGACGGCACATTTGTGCAGCCAGAGCACATGCATGTGGTACGCCTGTGGTGGAAAACATCAAACGGCAGTCAAGGTGCAGTTGCACAATAATCTGACTGCAGTCATAATGTTCATATGGCATGAAAATGGAATGCAAAGCATTCAGTGAGCGTTCAAGGGGCTGTTCGAAATGTTTAGGGACGTCAGTCTGGTATGCTTCAAGTTTCTTCCTGTAACCAAAAATTGCCAGAGGGAGTGTTTCCTGACCACTGTTGTAAATGTGCTTGCTCAAGGGGTGGGTGAGGTTAGATTCCACTTTTGAAGTGCCTTGGAGTGACTTATGTTGTGATATGGTACTGTCTAAATAACTTCAATTGAATATTGGGGGAATGTCAACTAAAACATTTTGGTCAGGTGCCATGTTTTCTCAGCATGATCCAGCATGCAGACCAAGGAGATACCCGTGTTTCACCTGGCTGCAGCAGACTGATTGCTACTTTTGAAAGGTGAGGAGAGCCTAGGTGGTTGCCAACCAGGATCCAAGGTGGTTCCCCAGTGTTGTGGATGCCGTGATCCAGACCTGACCTCATGTAGAGTGTTTCTTTTTTTAATCCATGAAAAACAAATACTTTATAAATCTCAGATTGAAAACACAATTGCCAAAGTAGAAAATCATTGCAGTAAAAGTCACTATAAGTATCAAATTCACTTTACGGCTTGATATCTGTGAACTCTGCCTCTCACCCAGTGCCTACTGGAATAGGTTCCAGCCCTCCCCATATGCCTTAATTAATATAAGCAGCTTTTAGAATATGAATGAATGAATGTCCTTTATGAAGAAATAGGAATGATGTGAATACAGCTTTTCTAGCTATCTGTCTGTATGTTGACCTGTCAGTCTGCTCTGTGCTTAAATATTATTGTGCCTTCTGTCCTCGACAGCATTCATAAAAAAAAAAAAAAAAAAAAAAAAACTGCAACTATAAAGTCTCATCTTTAACAGAAACACAGTGGATGCGACATGCAGGGACAATTTCATGTTAAAGGATTTTGTGAACTTGAGCAGCACTTTTTATTTATTTATTTATTTATTTTTACTATAATGAGAATCATTATCTTCCTAAGGTGTTCCCATGTCCCAAGACACCTATCGCTCTCTTGTTTAACTGGATTCATAAATTGCATCCTGGGGCTCCTCATAAATCACTGAGGTTACATAAGGCGACTTTCAAAGTCTGTCTTACTGAGGCGATCCGTTTACTTGATTTAGGATCATTAACTTTGTTTTGCAGGTCCAAGTCATGAGGTAAAATTTAAATTAATTTGATGTGGATCAGTGAAGTGTGCCTTTTTCAGATAGTAGTCTGGAATAGATTGGGTCACATGAAGATGCCACAAAGTTGCACACTGTGGTGTTTTCATTTATAAGTGATCCAAATATTTATTCAATTTCTATACTTGCTTACTCGAATGAAGGGTCATGGAGGGACTGGAGCCCATCCCAGTAGTCTTGGGACATGAGGCAGAGTCCACCCTGGACAGGACGCCTGTCTATTACAGAGAAATCCAAATATCAGGTTGTTTTATTGTTATGAGTACAAAAAAATTGTTCTGTTATTTCTCAAAATAAAGCATGTGAGCTTTCTTTGATGTATAGGAAAATTTTATAGCAACCGGTTCCTTATTATTATCAGAACTTCAAAGGGGTTCAGGCCAATTTTCATATATAATCACAATCAAAAGCAAATGTAATGCAACATATATTATGAACTCAGGGTTGCTCAGCAGTTCTCTAAATTAGCGATCCCCAAACTGTGGGATGTGGCCTCTTGGTGGGCTGTGATGGTACTGCAGGGGTGTGTCCAGGTGACTCCAGTATGCCAAAGGTGGGGCCTTGATGCTGTTCTGGTTGCACAGTTGCTCTCATGGCTGGTGCTTTGGCTGCCATGTCTTGTTTTCCATTCCTTTCAGTCATTGTTAAATTGTGGAACTCACCCAAATTACACTCATCATGGCCAAATGAATATTAAGTCCATTTGAAGATTTAAAAATGTGCAAAAATGTAGCAGGCTCCAGTATTTTACATCTGCAACATCTCTGTTTCTTTGATGCATCCATCCATTCATCCATTTTCTTCCACTTTATCCGGAGTCGGGTCGTGGGGGCAGCAGCTCAAGCAAAGCCGCCCAGACCTCCCGATCCACACACGCCTCCCCCAGCATCTCCGGGGGAACCCCAAGGCGTTCCCAAGCCAGCCGAGAGATGTAATCCTTCCAGCGTGTCCTGGGTCTTCCCCGGGGCCTCCTCCAAATGCGACGTGCCAGGAACACCTCTCCAGCGAGGCGTCCAGGGGGCATCTGGAAAAGATGCCCGAGCCACCTCAACTGACTCCTTTCGATGTGGAGGAGCAGCGGCTCAACTCCGAGCTCCTCCCGAGTGACCGAGCTCCTCACCCTATCTCTAAGGGAGCGCCCAGCCACCCTGCGGAGGAAACTCATCTCGGCCGCTTGTACCCACGATCTTGTTCTTTCGGTCATGAGCCAAATCTCATGACCATAGGTGAGGATCGGAACGTCGATCGATCAAGAGCTTTGCCCCCCTACTCAGCTCTCTCTTCACCACGACGGTCCAATACAGCGACCGCATCACTGCAGACGCTGCACCGATCCGTCTATCGATCTCATGCTCCATCTGTCCCTCACTCGTGAACAAGACCCCGAGATACTTAAACTCCTCCACTTGAGGCAAGGACACTCCACCGACCTGAAGAGGGCAAAGCACCATTTTCCGGTCGAGAACCATGGCCTCGGATTTGGAGGTGCTGATTTTCATCCCGGACACTTCACACTCGGCTGCAAACCGCCCCAGTGCACGCTGAAGGTCCTGATTTGACGAAGCCAACAGAACCACATCGTCCGCAAACAACAGAGACGAGATTCTGTGGTTCCCAAACCAGACCCCCTCTACACCCTGGCTGCACCTAGAAATTCTGTCCATAAAAATAATGAACAGAACCAGTGACAAAGGGCAGCCCTGGCAGAGGCCAACGTGCACTGGAAACAGGTTTGACTTACTACTGGCAATGCAAACCAAGCTCCTGCTGTGGTCGTACAGGGACCGGATAGCCCTTAGCAAAGGACCCCGGACCCCGTACTCCCAGAGCATTCCCCACAGGGTGCCCCGAGGGACACGGTTGAACGCCTTCTCCAGATCCACAAAACACATGTGGACTGGTTGGGCGAACTCCCATGAACCCTCGAGCACCCGATGGAGCGTGTAGAGCTGGTCCAGTGTGCTGCGACCAGGACAAAAACCACACTGCTCTTCCTGAATCCGAGGGTCGACCATCGGTCGAATTCTCCTCTCCAGTACTCTGGAATAGACCTTACCGGGGAGGCTGAGGAGTGTGATGCCCCTATAGTTGGAACACACCCTCCGGTCCCCCTTCTTAAACAGAGGGACCACCACCCCGGTCTGCCAATCCAGAGGCACTGTCCCCAGTATGGCGGAGCCGGGGTCCCACCCTGGAGCCAGGCCTGGGGTTGGGGCTCGCGCGCGAGCGCCTGGTGGTCGGGCCTTAGCCCATGGGGCCCGGCCGGGCTCAGCCCGAAGGAGCAACGTGGGCCCGCCCTCCTGTGGGTTCACCACCTGCAGAGGGGGCCATGGGGGTCGGGTGCAGAGAGGATTGGGTGGCGGTCGAGGGCGGGTGGCCCGGCGGCCCGGTCCATGCTCACAGCCCCTGGCTGTTGGGACGTGGAATGTCACCTTGCTGGGGGGCAAGGAGCCTCAGCTTGTGCAGGAGGTTGAGAGATACCGACTAGAGATAGTCGGGCTCACCTCCACGCACAGCATGGGCTCTGGTACCCAACTCCTGGAGAGGGGCTGGACACTTCATTCTTCTGGCGTTGCCCACGGGGAGAGGTGGCGAGCTGGGGTTGCATTGCTTATTGCTCCCCAGCTCAGTCGCCATGTGTTGGAGTTCACTCCGGTGAATGAGAGGGTCGCGTCCCTACGCCTTCGGGTCGGGGACAGGTCTCTCACCGTTGTCGCGGCCTACCGGCCGAGCGGCAGTACAGAGTACCCGACCTTCCTGGAGTCCCTGGGAGGGGTACTAGATAGCACTCCGACTGGGGACTCCATTGTTCTCCTGGGGGATTTCAATGCCCACGTGGGCGGCAACAGTGAGACCTGGAGGGGGGTGATCGGGAAGCACAGCCTCCCTGATCTGAGCCCAAGTGGTGTTCAGTTGTTGGGCTTCTGTACTAGTCACAGGTTGTCCACCACAAACACCATGTTCGAGCACAAGGGTGTCCATAAGTGCACGTGGCACCAGGACACCCTGAGCCGGAGGTCTATGATCGACTTTGTAGTTGTATCATCTGACCTTCAGCCACGTGTCTCGGACACTCGGGTAAAGAGAGGGGCAGAGCTGTCGACCGATCACCACCTGGTGGTGAGTTGGATCCGCTGGGAGGGGAGGAAGCCGGTCAGACCTGGCAGGCCCAAACGTATTGTGAGGGTCTGCTGGGAACGAACCCTCTGTCAGGGAGGTCTTCAACTCCCACCTCCTGGAGAGCTTCTCCCAGATCCCGGGGGAGGTTGGAGACATGGAGTCTGAGTGGACCATGTTCTCCACCTCCATTGTTGATGCGGCTGCTTGTAGCTGTGGTGGCAAGGTCTCTGGTGCCTGTCGCGTCGGCAATCCCCGAACCCGGTGGTGGACACCGGAAGTAAGGGATGCCGTCAAGCTGAAGAAGGAGTCCTACTTATCTTTGTTGGTAGGTGGGACTCCAGAGGCAGCTGACAGGTACCGGCAGGCCAAGCGTGCCGCAGCCCGTGCGGTCGCAGAGGCAAAAACTCGGGTCTGGGAGGAGTTCGGGGAGGCTATGGAGGAGAACTATCGGTCAGCCTCAAAGAGATTCTGGCAAACCGTCCGACGCCTCAGGAGGTGGAAGCAGCTCTCCACCGGCACTGTTTACAGTGTGGGTGGGGAGCTGTTGACCCTGACTGGGGATGTTGTTGGGCGGTGGAAGGAGTACTTTGAGGATCTCTTCAATCCCATCGTCACGTCTTCCGAAGAGGAAGCAGAGACTGGGGACCCAGAGGTGGACTCATCCATTACCCAGGCAGAAGTCACTGAGGTGGTTAGAAAGCTCCTAGGTGGCAAGGCTCCTGGGGTGGATGAAATCCGCCCTGAGTACCTTAAGTCTCTGGATGTTGTGGGACTGTTTTGGTTGACACGCCTCTGCAACATCGCGTGGCGATCGGGGACAGTGCCTTCTTTGATGCAGGATTTCAAAAACAGATATTTGGTCAGTTGATCCATCCAAATATCGATAATATCGATACTACTGTTGGAATTGATATTGAATGATACCAGTGTAATGAGATTGATTAGTTTCAGTTTCTTTCCTGTGTGCTCTGCTGCATTCAGAAAAGAAGTGCACTAAACAGGAGAAATTTTGTTATCCGAAGCCAAAACATGGCCACCGGGTATTGCAAAGAGTTTGCATCCATTTGTCCATCTGTCTGTCTGTGCTCATCCAACCTGATCTCATGGCAAGTTGTGATTCAGGAGCATGAAATATACATTAATCTACTGGTTTGTGATATTGTGACGAAAAGCGCCTCATTTTCATCACAGCAGCACAAGTTCATTCTAATTCATTTCATGATGGCTGCATGAAATTAAAAGTGAAGCGGGGGAGGGGGGGTTGGAGGTGGTTATGGATAGGGTGGGGGGAAGGAGCAAGGTTACACATTAAAATCACCAGTGTTAAATTAACACTGACAGTGAACATATGATCCCACTCTGAGCAGAGTAGGACCATATGTACACTGACAGTGTTGGATTTACACTGGTGATTTTACTGTGTCGGGTTGGGAGTAGGAGTTGGCTTAGTAATAGTGAGCTAAAAAAAAGTCACGAAAATTTGACTCATTTCGTGACGGGAGCATGAAAAAAAAAACCACAACCTGGTCTCACGGAAAGCCGTGATTCAGCTGCACGAAATATACATTAATCTATTGGTTTGTGACATTGTGACGTCATTCTAATTCATTCCGTGATGGCTGCACGAAGTTAAAGTGAAGCGGGGGGGTCGGGGTGGTTATGGTTAGGGTGGGGGAAAGGAGTAAGATTAGGTTATGTTTAAGGTTAGGGTTGGGGGTAGTTGTAGAGTTAGGAATAGTGAGTTAAAAAAAGAGAAACATCACGAAAATATGACTCATTTTGTCACGGGAGCATGAAAAAAACATGAGACTGGGCTGAAAAAAAAATGTGAGACTGGGCTGGCTCATCATAGCTCCATTCCCATTATTGCTAGGGTCTTCAAATTCACAGGGAGCATTCTTGAAACAGAGACCTTGGACAAGATAGCTAACCTTGACCTATTTTAAGTGGTCAATAGGTCACATTCTTTCTACATACTCTGTCATTGATTACATGCTCATACGGCCAAGGGTACTTTAGCGTTGCATTCTGTTTCTATTTTTATTTGTGTAATTTATTTCCTGAACACTCAGTCTGCATGAAAGTCTACTTGTTTTATAACATTTGTTGTGGAGTCATAATTTTGTACACTTTTTTTTAATTATTATTTAAGAATAATAATACAGAAAAGAACTGCAGTGAAGGGAGAATTTTTTATTAAATTTTTGTATTGTAGTTTCTAAACATGGAATAATAATAATAATAATAATAATAATAATAATTATTATTATTATTTGTTCTAGAGTGTTAATTTTGTGCACTTTGATTATTAAAAAAACAAAAAAAATTCCAGATATCACAATGTATGTGGAAAATGTGATTTGTTAATCTTCTATTGTTTCTCAACAAAACATTTTATTATGACAGTAAAGTATTTTTAACTACCTATAAAATTTGCCCAAATTCTGTCCTTTGTTTTAACTAACTAATAATCAAAAGGAAAAAAAAAAATCACAAAACATTTAAAAGTCATAAATATTCATTCAGATTTAGCAATTTGATGATGCATCCAACTTAATTATTGAAGAGTATCAGTATCAATACTGGTATTGGCAATACTGGCCCTGTATTTACTTAGCATCAGATCTATTACAAATCTTGCAGTATTGAATACCTACAGAAGCGTATCGCATTCACTGGATAAAAAAAAAAAAAAAGACCGCTGATCTCGGAATTACGAGGAAAGATCTCATAATTATGACATCAGGATCTCGTAATTACGAGATCAGGCTATTTTTATTTTTATTTATTTATTTATTGTGTGTGTGTGTGTGTGTGTGTGTGTGTGTGTGTGTGTGTGTGTGTGTGTGTGTGTGTGTGTGTGTGTGTGTGTGTGTGTGTGTGTGTGTGTGTAAAATCACTTCCGTATAATATGCTTCTGTACTTGCAGTCCCTCGGTAAAGACAAGTATGAGAATTACCGACTCATCATCGAAAATTGGCCAGTTTGTAACCTCTGACACTGCACTGTGATCACACACCATGGCACACTCAAAGTGTGGATTTCCTCCTAAACTATTCCTGGATGAATGAACCTCCTCCAGTGAGGCAGGGCACGGGGCACACAGACTGGCATGTGCCTGGGTGGGAGTGACCCCGCTTTGTCCCTCAGTGGTCGGTGGGTCTGTTGTGTGAGTGAAAGCTGGAAGACGCCCCGTGGTCCTCCCTGGACTTTCATCCAGGAGCACTTCAGGGGAAAATCCACACTTTGTGTTTGATTGCAGTGTGTTATCATCGGCTGAGCTCAGCCCACTTCTTTACTGAGGGACTGGAAGAACGGAAGTATATACATAAAACAATTTAGACACCTGATCTTGTCTCATAATTATGAGATCCTGATCTTGTAATTACAAGATCTTTTCTTGTAATTATGAGATCTTTTCTCATAATTACAAGATCCTGATGTTGTAATTATGAGATCTTTTCTCGTAATTATGAGATCAGCTGTCATTTTTTTTATCCAGTGAATGCATACGCTTCTGTACATAACACATATTTTGGTTTTGTTTGCAGGCTGACACATTATGTATAAAAAAGAAAAAGGAAAAAAAAAAAAAAAAGACTGTCAACTTGGATATTTTCCAGATAATACTAAGGACACTCAAGCCAAGATTCACAAAGTTGCTCTATGTTCAAATCAGTGGCTAAATACATTGTGAAAAATCTAGTATAATCAATGTAGGAAACAGTGTTTTTACATGGCAAAATTAAAGAAAACAACACCAAATAAAGGAATATCTGTTGGAAGAATGGCGTTTCATTCCTCTAATGGAGTTTCAGAGACTTTTAGAATCAATTTCAAGGCACAGTGAAGCTGTTGCACATGGTGGTCCAATAATTTAAACTCTAAATGAACCTATTTTATATTTAACAAAATGTCCAAGTTTATCGAAAAACAACAAAAACAAAATTATTTAATATGATGACACAAAAAATAAAATTTTGTCTGTATATTTTAATGCAGTTATTAGCACCCTCTGATGTATTTACATTTATTTCCACTCAATTTGCTCGATGATTCATGTGAGACTCAAGGCTGATTTTAATCCATGTTACTGTAACTGAATTTGACATTTTGCCGAAGGTTGTGCAGCATGCTACTTATCTTGTCACCACTGTGCTATCAAAATTGTTAAACAATTTCAGGTCATTATTAAGACACACTACATTGAATATTGTTCATCTGTCGCTCACGACTGGTGCTGTTTCTGCTTGTTTACAAGCTGCAGTGATTAAACCATTTAAAAAAACTTAGGCTCCATACTGCTAATTATAGAATGCCCTCAAATTTACCATTGCTTTCAAAAATAATTGAATACCTTTTCAACAACTGGCATTTTGTCTCATTTGTATCAGTGTTAAGGATGTATTACTCAACAGAAACTGCACTCACTGAATTGACCACTGATCTTCTGCTCTCAGTGGTACAAAAACTGCATTTGTAGTACAACCCCAATTCCAATGAAGTTGGAACGTTGTGTAAAATGTAAATAAAAACAGAATACAAGGATTTGCAAATCCTCTTCAACCTATATTGAATTGAATACACCACAAAGACAAGATATTTAATGTTGAAACTGATAGACTTTATTGTTTTTGTGCAAATATTTGCTCATTTTAAAATGGTTGTCTGCAACACGTTTCAAAAAAGGTGGGACAGTGGTATGTTAACCACTGTGTTACATCACCTTTCCTTCTAACAACACTTAATAAGTGTTTGGGAACTGAGGACGCTCATGATTGGGTATAAAAGGAGCATCCCTAAAAGTCTCAGCCATTCACAAGCAAAGATGGGGTGAGGGTCACCACTTTGTGAACAACTGCATGAAAAATTAGTCCAACAGTTTCTCAATGTTCAGTTGCAAGGAATTTAGGGATTCCATCATCTACAGTCCATAATATAATCAGAAAATTCAGAGAATCTGGAGAACTTTCTACATGTAAGCTGCAAAGCTGAAAACCAATGAATGCTTGTGACCTTCGACCCCTCAGGTGGCACTGCATTAAAAACCAACATCATTGTGTAAAGGATCTTACCACGTGGGCTCATGAACACTTCAGAAAACCACTGTCAGGTTAACACAGTTAGTCGCTACATCTACAAGTACAAGTTAAAACTCTACCATGCAAAGCAAAAGTCATACATCAACAACATCCAGAAACGCCGCTGCATTCTATGGGCCCGAGCTCATTTGAAATGGACAGATGAAAATTGGAAAAGTGTGCTTTTGGTCTGATGACTCCACATTTCAAATTGCTTTTGGAAATCATGGACATCGTGTCCTCCGGACAAAAGAGGAAAAAGACCATCCAGACTGCTACCAGTGCTAGGTTCAAAAGCCAGCATCTGTGATGGTATGGGGGTGTGTTAGTGCCCATAGCATGGACAACTTAGACTTCACTGGAATTGGGGTTGTACATGTAATATTGTCAAATAAATACATGCAATTGTATTTACTTTAAAAATGTTTATATCTAATCTGTATGTTAAACTCTAATTACAGAAACTGCAGTTATGCTTAAAACTGTCATTCTTTCATGTTAATATATTTTTTAATGTTTGCTTTATTTACAGTGTGCACCGCATGAAACTTATTCCTCCATCCAGAGGGACAAAATGAAAAGATAAGTTTATAACAAAAGACACATATGTTTTGTTCATATTAAAGTTATGTCCAACATTCAGTCCCTCCAGATGTCAATATTTGTTTACATATCAATCAATCAATCAAATTTTATTTGTTAAGCGCTTTACAACAACCTAAGTTGACCAAAGCGCTGTACATATAAAAATTGTATTTAAAATATAGTTAAAAAGAAGAACAGATACATTTTATTCCCAAGTCTAAACAAGACTAAGTATCAAAAGCACATCTAAACAAATACGTTTTGAGTTTTGTTTTAAAAAGGGGCAGATCCGAGATGGCACGCAAGTCGAGGGGCAGTGAGTTCCAAAGTTTAGGACCTGCTACTGCGAAAGCACGATCACCCCACTGTTTGCTTCGAGACATGGGCTGCTCCAACAAGCAGAGCTGTGCAGATCGTAGAAATCTGCTGGGCTGGTGAAGGGTCAGAATCTCACATAGATACGCAGGTGCGAGGCTGTGGATGGAGCAGAAACGAACAGGAGAAGTTTGTATTGGATTCTGTATTTCACTGGCAGCCAGTGGAGAGAGCGCAGAACAGGTGTGATATGGTGATGTTTACAAGAATTTGTGAGGAGCCGGGCAGCAGCATTCTGTAGCAGTTGTAATCTGTGTAAGGATGTTTGACTGAGTCCAATGTACAGAGCATTGCAGTAGTCCAAGCATGAGCTGATGAATGCGTGGATTGCTTTCTCCAGGTCACAACAACTGAGGAAGGGTTTCACTTTTGTGAAAATGCGGAGCTGAAAGAAGCTTGTCTTAACAACAGAGTCAATTTGTTTATGGAGATTTAGGTCAGTGTCCAAATGAACTCCTAAGTTTCTGATTACGGTGTTATGGTGAGGAAGTGAGTGACCGTTTGAGACAACGGCGAGTGGGCTTGTGGTGCCAAAAAGACAGAATTCCGTTTTGGATTCATTTAGACTCAGGAAATTCTGTGTGAGCCAGTGCTTGATGTCATCCATACAGGTGTTGATGGCCTGAGATGCATCTGGAAAATCTGGTGAGACTGGTAGATAGATTTGAAGATCATCGGCATACATATGAAAAGACACATTATGGCTGGAGATGATTGAACCCAGAGGCAGCATGTAAAGAGAGAACAGAACTGGGCCCAAAATGGAGCCTTGCGGGACAACAGAAGACAGTTGGGCTGTAGAAGAGGAGTGGCCATTGATGAAAACAGAGAAGTGCCTGTCTGTTAAATAGGACCTGAACCACTGCAGCATGGGTCCCTGAAAGCCCACCTGCTGGGCTAGACAGTTCAGGAGGATGGAGTGGTCCACTGTATCGAATGCTGCAGTGAGATCAAGCATTACCAACAGTACAGGTCTCTTTGAGTCCAGGGACAACAGGATGTCATTTTGGACTCTCAACAGTGCGGATTCAGTACTGTGGCGTGTACGAAAACCTGACTGAAATTTATCAAAAATCAGATTCTGGTCCAGAAAGCTTCTCTAGAATTTTGGAGAGAAAAGCCAAATGGGACACTGGTCTGAAGTTTGACAGTACTACTGGATCAAGGTTTGGTTTTACATATATATTTATATAATGGCTGAGTGGATCCTTGTCATTTGATTGGTGATTTGTATGGCACATGACATGGATTATTCATCCCATTTTTTGTTGCATTGCATTTAGAGTGCAGTTTGATTCCATTTAGAGTGCAAACTTGGTTCCATGTGTTTGATACCATTGCAATCTACACACACATCTACACACACACACACACACACACATGCGCACACATGCACTCACACACACAAAACAAATCCACTGCGCTGTCTGGAGGCTGTTAGTAGGAAGTTAGAATGAAAAGCTGGACAAATTTATGACTTGATTTTTTTCGCTGCACTGAGGATGTACACAGTCTTTTTTGTAGTACACGTGCGCACAAGCACCAACCCGGTTGTGTGAGAATGTGCACACACATGGGACAGCGACACATACGAGACGGCAATTTGATTGAGCTAACTGACAGTGCTAATTCTTATAATACAGTCAGTGCACAGCATCACTGGACTACACGTCACAATTTGGACTTTAGCAGCAGCAGAACACTAAAATGTAAGTCCCTTTTCTGTTGTTTATACATTAATAAACAAGGATCTATTTTAGCTGTTATGTAAAATAATGAATGTTTTTACATTCTTTCAATGGAACGAATATTTAATTCGGTGAAAGCTGGAACAAACGAATCAACTTTGTCTCATTGAATGGCATGTTCCAGTTTTCACCTCATGAAATATTCCAACCCTGTCTCACGGCAAGTTGTGATTCAGGAGCACAAAATATACATTAATCTATTGATTTGTGATATTGTGACGAAAAGTGCTTCATTTTCATCACAGCAGCACAAATTCATTCTCATTCATACCGTGATGGCTGCATGAAATTAAAAGTGAAGCGGGGGAGTTGGGGTGGTTATGGTTAAGGTGGGGGGAAGGAGTACAATTAGGTTATGGTTAAATTAGGGATGGGGTTGAAGTAGGGTTAGTAATATTGAGTTAAAAAAAGCCCCGTCAGGAAAATTTGACTCATTTCGTGCCAGGAGCACGAAAAAAAAAAGCGTGAGACTGGACTGGCTCATCATAGCTCCATTCCCATTATTGCTAGGGTCTTCAAATTCACAGGGAGCATTCTTGAAACAGAGACCTTGGACAAGATAGCTAACCTTGACCTATTTTAAGTGGTCAATAGGTCACATTCTTTCTACATACTCTGTCATTGATTACATGCTCATACGGCCAAGGGTACTTTAGCGTTGCATTCTGTTTCTATTTTTATTTGTGTAATTTATTTCCTGAACACTCAGTCTGCATGAAAGTCTACTTGTTTTATAACATTTGTTGTGGAGTCATAATTTTGTACACTTTTTTTTAATTATTATTTAAGAATAATAATACAGAAAAGAACTGCAGTGAAGGGAGAATTTTTTATTAAATTTTTGTATTGTAGTTTCTAAACATGGAATAATAATAATAATAATAATAATTATTATTATTATTATTATTTGTTCTAGAGTGTTAATTTTGTGCACTTTGATTATTAAAAAAACAAAAAAAATTCCAGATATCACAATGTATGTGGAAAATGTGATTTGTTAATCTTCTATTGTTTCTCAACAAAACATTTTATTATGACAGTAAAGTATTTTTAACTACCTATAAAATTTGCCCAAATTCTGTCCTTTGTTTTAACTAACTAATAATCAAAAGGAAAAAAAAAATCACAAAACATTTAAAAGTCATAAATATTCATTCAGATTTAGCAATTTGATGATGCATCCAACTTAATTATTGAAGAGTATCAGTATCAATACTGGTATTGGCAATACTGGCCCTGTATTTACTTAGCATCAGATCTATTCCAAATCTTGCAGTATTGAATACCTACAGAAGCGTATCGCATTCACTGGATAAAAAAAAAAAAAAAGACCGCTGATCTCGGAATTACGAGGAAAGATCTCATAATTATGACATCAGGATCTCGTAATTACGAGATCAGGCTATTTTTATTTATTTATTTATTGTGTGTGTGTGTGTGTGTGTGTGTGTGTGTGTGTGTGTGTGTGTGTGTGTGTGTGTGTGTGTGTGTGTGTGTGTGTGTGTGTGTGTGTAAAATCACTTCCGTATAATATGCTTCTGTACTTGCAGTCCCTCGGTAAAGACAAGTATGAGAATTACCGACTCATCATCGAAAATTGGCCAGTTTGTAACCTCTGACACTGCACTGTGATCACACACCATGGCACACTCAAAGTGTGGATTTCCTCCTAAACTATTCCTGGATGAATGAACCTCCTCCAGTGAGGCAGGGCACGGGGCACACAGACTGGCATGTGCCTGGGTGGGAGTGACCCCGCTTTGTCCCTCAGTGGTCGGTGGGTCTGTTGTGTGAGTGAAAGCTGGAAGACGCCCCGTGGTCCTCCCTGGACTTTCATCCAGGAGCACTTCAGGGGAAAATCCACACTTTGTGTTTGATTGCAGTGTGTTATCATCGGCTGAGCTCAGCCCACTTCTTTACTGAGGGACTGGAAGAACGGAAGTATATACATAAAACAATTTAGACACCTGATCTTGTCTCATAATTATGAGATCCTGATCTTGTAATTACAAGATCTTTTCTTGTAATTATGAGATCTTTTCTCATAATTACAAGATCCTGATGTTGTAATTATGAGATCTTTTCTCGTAATTATGAGATCAGCTGTCATTTTTTTTATCCAGTGAATGCATACGCTTCTGTACATAACACATATTTTGGTTTTGTTTGCAGGCTGACACATTATGTATAAAAAAGAAAAAGGAAAAAAAAAAAAAAGACTGTCAACTTGGATATTTTCCAGATAATACTAAGGACACTCAAGCCAAGATTCACAAAGTTGCTCTATGTTCAAATCAGTGGCTAAATACATTGTGAAAAATCTAGTATAATCAATGTAGGAAACAGTGTTTTTACATGGCAAAATTAAAGAAAACAACACCAAATAAAGGAATATCTGTTGGAAGAATGGCGTTTCATTCCTCTAATGGAGTTTCAGAGACTTTTAGAATCAATTTCAAGGCACAGTGAAGCTGTTGCACATGGTGGTCCAATAATTTAAACTCTAAATGAACCTATTTTATATTTAACAAAATGTCCAAGTTTATCGAAAAACAACAAAAACAAAATTATTTAATATGATGACACAAAAATAAAATTTTGTCTGTATATTTTAATGCAGTTATTAGCACCCTCTGATGTATTTACATTTATTTCCACTCAATTTGCTCGATGATTCATGTGAGACTCAAGGCTGATTTTAATCCATGTTACTGTAACTGAATTTGACATTTTGCCGAAGGTTGTGCAGCATGCTACTTATCTTGTCACCACTGTGCTATCAAAATTGTTAAACAATTTCAGGTCATTATTAAGACACACTACATTGAATATTGTTCATCTGTCGCTCACGACTGGTGCTGTTTCTGCTTGTTTACAAGCTGCAGTGATTAAACCATTTAAAAAAACTTAGGCTCCATACTGCTAATTATAGAATGCCCTCAAATTTACCATTGCTTTCAAAAATAATTGAATACCTTTTCAACAACTGGCATTTTGTCTCATTTGTATCAGTGTTAAGGATGTATTACTCAACAGAAACTGCACTCACTGAATTGACCACTGATCTTCTGCTCTCAGTGGTACAAAAACTGCATTTGTAGTACAACCCCAATTCCAATGAAGTTGGAACGTTGTGTAAAATGTAAATAAAAACAGAATACAAGGATTTGCAAATCCTCTTCAACCTATATTGAATTGAATACACCACAAAGACAAGATATTTAATGTTGAAACTGATAGACTTTATTGTTTTTGTGCAAATATTTGCTCATTTTAAAATGGTTGTCTGCAACACGTTTCAAAAAAGGTGGGACAGTGGTATGTTAACCACTGTGTTACATCACCTTTCCTTCTAACAACACTTAATAAGTGTTTGGGAACTGAGGACGCTCATGATTGGGTATAAAAGGAGCATCCCTAAAAGTCTCAGCCATTCACAAGCAAAGATGGGGTGAGGGTCACCACTTTGTGAACAACTGCATGAAAAATTAGTCCAACAGTTTCTCAATGTTCAGTTGCAAGGAATTTAGGGATTCCATCATCTACAGTCCATAATATAATCAGAAAATTCAGAGAATCTGGAGAACTTTCTACATGTAAGCTGCAAAGCTGAAAACCAATGAATGCTTGTGACCTTCGACCCCTCAGGTGGCACTGCATTAAAAACCAACATCATTGTGTAAAGGATCTTACCACGTGGGCTCATGAACACTTCAGAAAACCACTGTCAGTTAACACAGTTAGTCGCTACATCTACAAGTACAAGTTAAAACTCTACCATGCAAAGCAAAAGTCATACATCAACAACATCCAGAAACGCCGCTGCATTCTATGGGCCCGAGCTCATTTGAAATGGACAGATGAAAATTGGAAAAGTGTGCTTTTGGTCTGATGACTCCACATTTCAAATTGCTTTTGGAAATCATGGACATCGTGTCCTCCGGACAAAAGAGGAAAAAGACCATCCAGACTGCTACCAGTGCTAGGTTCAAAAGCCAGCATCTGTGATGGTATGGGGGTGTGTTAGTGCCCATAGCATGGACAACTTAGACTTCACTGGAATTGGGGTTGTACATGTAATATTGTCAAATAAATACATGCAATTGTATTTACTTTAAAAATGTTTATATCTAATCTGTATGTTAAACTCTAATTACAGAAACTGCAGTTATGCTTAAAACTGTCATTCTTTCATGTTAATATATTTTTAATGTTTGCTTTATTTACAGTGTGCACCGCATGAAACTTATTCCTCCATCCAGAGGGACAAAATGAAAAGATAAGTTTATAACAAAAGACACATATGTTTTGTTCATATTAAAGTTATGTCCAACATTCAGTCCCTCCAGATGTCAATATTTGTTTACATATCAATCAATCAATCAAATTTTATTTGTTAAGCGCTTTACAACAACCTAAGTTGACCAAAGCGCTGTACATATAAAAATTGTATTTAAAATATAGTTAAAAAGAAGAACAGATACATTTTATTCCCAAGTCTAAACAAGACTAAGTATCAAAAGCACATCTAAACAAATACGTTTTGAGTTTTGTTTTAAAAAGGGGCAGATCCGAGATGGCACGCAAGTCGAGGGGCAGTGAGTTCCAAAGTTTAGGACCTGCTACTGCGAAAGCACGATCACCCCACTGTTTGCTTCAAGACATGGGCTGCTCCAACAAGCAGAGCTGTGCAGATCGTAGAAATCTGCTGGGCTGGTGAAGGGTCAGAATCTCACATAGATACGCAGGTGCGAGGCTGTGGATGGAGCAGAAACGAACAGGAGAAGTTTGTATTGGATTCTGTATTTCACTGGCAGCCAGTGGAGAGAGCGCAGAACAGGTGTGATATGGTGATGTTTACAAGAATTTGTGAGGAGCCGGGCAGCAGCATTCTGTAGCAGTTGTAATCTGTGTAAGGATGTTTGACTGAGTCCAATGTACAGAGCATTGCAGTAGTCCAAGCATGAGCTGATGAATGCGTGGATTGCTTTCTCCAGGTCACAACAACTGAGGAAGGGTTTCACTTTTGTGAAAATGCGGAGCTGAAAGAAGCTTGTCTTAACAACAGAGTCAATTTGTTTATGGAGATTTAGGTCAGTGTCCAAATGAACTCCTAAGTTTCTGATTACGGTGTTATGGTGAGGAAGTGAGTGACCGTTTGAGACAACGGCGAGTGGGCTTGTGGTGCCAAAAAGACAGAATTCCGTTTTGGATTCATTTAGACTCAGGAAATTCTGTGTGAGCCAGTGCTTGATGTCATCCATACAGGTGTTGATGGCCTGAGATGCATCTGGAAAATCTGGTGAGACTGGTAGATAGATTTGAAGATCATCGGCATACATATGAAAAGACACATTATGGCTGGAGATGATTGAACCCAGAGGCAGCATGTAAAGAGAGAACAGAACTGGGCCCAAAATGGAGCCTTGCGGGACAACAGAAGACAGTTGGGCTGTAGAAGAGGAGTGGCCATTGATGAAAACAGAGAAGTGCCTGTCTGTTAAATAGGACCTGAACCACTGCAGCATGGGTCCCTGAAAGCCCACCTGCTGGGCTAGACAGTTCAGGAGGATGGAGTGGTCCACTGTATCGAATGCTGCAGTGAGATCAAGCATTACCAACAGTACAGGTCTCTTTGAGTCCAGGGACAACAGGATGTCATTTTGGACTCTCAACAGTGCGGATTCAGTACTGTGGCGTGTACGAAAACCTGACTGAAATTTATCAAAAATCAGATTCTGGTCCAGAAAGCTTCTCTAGAATTTTGGAGAGAAAAGCCAAATGGGACACTGGTCTGAAGTTTGACAGTACTACTAGATCAAGGTTTGGTTTTACATATATATTTATATAATGGCTGAGTGGATCCTTGTCATTTGATTGGTGATTTGTATGGCACATGACATGGATTATTCATCCCATTTTTTGTTGCATTGCATTTAGAGTGCAGTTTGATTCCATTTAGAGTGCAAACTTGGTTCCATGTGTTTGATACCATTGCAATCTACACACACATCTACACACACACACACACACACACATGCGCACACATGCACTCACACACACAAAACAAATCCACTGCGCTGTCTGGAGGCTGTTAGTAGGAAGTTAGAATGAAAAGCTGGACAAATTTATGACTTGATTTTTTTCGCTGCACTGAGGATGTACACAGTCTTTTTTGTAGTACACGTGCGCACAAGCACCAACCCGGTTGTGTGAGAATGTGCACACACATGGGACAGCGACACATACGAGACGGCAATTTGATTGAGCTAACTGACAGTGCTAATTCTTATAATACAGTCAGTGCACAGCATCACTGGACTACACGTCACAATTTGGACTTTAGCAGCAGCAGAACACTAAAATGTAAGTCCCTTTTCTGTTGTTTATACATTAATAAACAAGGATCTATTTTAGCTGTTATGTAAAATAATGAATGTTTTTACATTCTTTCAATGGAACGAATATTTAATTCGGTGAAAGCTGGAACAAACGAATCAACTTTGTCTCATTGAATGGCATGTTCCAGTTTTCACCTCATGAAATATTCCAACCCTGTCTCACGGCAAGTTGTGATTCAGGAGCACAAAATATACATTAATCTATTGATTTGTGATATTGTGACGAAAAGTGCTTCATTTTCATCACAGCAGCACAAATTCATTCTCATTCATACCGTGATGGCTGCATGAAATTAAAAGTGAAGCGGGGGAGTTGGGGTGGTTATGGTTAAGGTGGGGGGAAGGAGTACAATTAGGTTATGGTTAAATTAGGGATGGGGTTGAAGTAGGGTTAGTAATATTGAGTTAAAAAAAGCCCCGTCAGGAAAATTTGACTCATTTCGTGCCAGGAGCACGAAAAAAAAAAGCGTGAGACTGGACTGAATATTCATACTATTAAACTCATAAACATTATATATATATATATATATATATATATATATATATATATATATATATATATATATATATATATATATATATATATATATATATGAAGAGTTCAGGTGCAAAACCCCATAAATGCCACGCTCATGAAAAATGAGATAACCATTGCAAGTGAAAGCTTAACGAGGCTTGTATCCGATAACAAAATCAATTCTGCTGCAACACCCCATAAATCCTATGGTAAATGCAAGTTAAGATGCGGTTTGTATGCAGAACCTCGTAAGTGCCACCCCATTTTGTGTACAAAACCACATAGTGAACAGCGTGTTGTATGGCTGGGGGGCCTGGCTGCCTTTTTGTTTCAGTCTTTTGTTTTTCCTTCCAGGTGGCTTGCATTTGGGACTGAGTGGCTGTGTAGCTGAGTTTATCAGGACCTCACCCTGATCACCTGCGGCTCGTCAGGACTCACAGCTGTGGTGCATCTACATAGATTGGAACATGGTGGCATTTAAGACTGGAGTACACAGTGTGTATTTGCCAGAGACTCGACCTTGTGACCAGACGGGTGAGATCGTCGTCTTGAGAGCCATCTCATCATCAGTGGATGCAGAGAACTTCCAGGTTTGATGCATGGTCTGTGAAAGAGGAGGGGGTGAGGTCTCATGCTCATCAGCACACTTCCTGAGGTACGTTAGATTTTGTGACTAACATTTATACAGTCAGTAAATATGGTGTCCCTCACACCTTTATTATATTGAGCTGTATGTAGTCGTTTAATCAGCTTCCACTGCTGTGGAGTTTTGTGAACTGGATGTTCCATGCCTGCAGGGTGGGAAGCTGATTAGTAATTAAGCCAGGAAGTGTTTGCTGTTTGTACACCTTTGAGCGTTCTCTCTGTGTGTTGAGTGTGGACTCACATAATGATTCCTTCTTTCACAGACTCGGTTTGTCGCGGCCACCTGGGGGGTGTCGGTGGGGTCCTTGGGTCCGAACCAGTTCTGGCTCTGGACCGTTAGCACTGGTGGGAGCGCACCGCAATCCACCACGCCACCTTCGCGTCGCACTTCGACCGGATAAGAGGTTTGAACGGGAGCTGCAGGAGTGGGTCTGTAATGGGTGAACGCGCACGGCGGAGCTCTGTGGCACGGGTCGCGGTGCTTCCTGTGTTACAGTCGTAGCCCCGTTTCCCCAGGTAATGATAGCTACTGCGTCTGTTGTCAGCTCCAGTGTTATTTAGTTGAATCACATTTTTGGTTGTGTGCTGCTCACAGGAAAAGCAGCATGAATTCTTTTCTGTCACCAAAGGGTTTTTTTTTATTTTTAGCACTCTGGCTCCCTCTGTTGGTGACTGAGTCATATTACCGTCAAGCTCTTAAGTTGGAACAGGTGTGTTCCATTTGTTTGAGCTTGACGGTATAAATCACTTATTTGTTTTGTGTTAGTTCATTTTGTGTGAGTGTTTTTTGAGTTGGTTTTTGTGTGGGATTTTATATTTTGTTTTTCACTATTAGGGTCTCCGGTTGTGACCCTGCAGTCTGTCTGGAAAAAAAAAGGACCCAAGCAACTTTGTGTTAGTCTGTTGGTCTTTCTTTTTGTTTCTTTCGGTTTCGCCTCCCGGGGTTTGATGGGACGGTCCCCTGGGGGGTCATGGGGGGGTATTTGGGTTCTTTTTTCTTTTTTTTTGTTTTGTTTTTTGTTATGCCCTCTCTTCTCCTCTGACTCCAGCCGTGTGAGCCGTAGTGTCGGCGTTGCTGGAGTGGTGCAGTTTGGTTGTGCTGGGCGTTTCCCAGGTAACCTCTGCACCCGGGAGGGGAGGGGGGGGGGGGTTGGGGTATTTTCTTTTTGTTCCCTCTCTTCTCCTCTGGCTCCAGCCATGTGAGCCGTAGTGTCGGCGTTGCTGGAGTGGTGCAGTTTGGTTATGCTGGGCGTTTCCCAGGTAACCTCTGCACCTGGGGGGGGGATGTTTTTGTTTGTTGTTTCCCTGTTCCACCTCCGGCTTCAGCACGCCCTTGAGCCGTCTGCCATCGGCGTGGCTGAGGTTTGGGGCAGTGGGATATACCCGCAGCTAGTGGCTGGTTTAGAAGTCGGAGGAGTGGCGCCGTTTTGTGCTGTCTGCCATAACCGCTGTTCCACTCCTCCCGGTTGGCTTCTGGGGTATAGTCACGGTTGGTGACACTGGACGTGCTTCCAGGTTCCACTGCGCCAAGGGGGTGGGGTTGGGGTTGTTTTGTTCGTATGTTTTTTTTTTCTCCTTTTGTTTTTCCCCCCAGTTTCCGCCCTCAGGGTTTGACTGTGGTGTCCTCTGGGGGGGGAAAGGGCTGTGGGTCCATCTAGCCATAGACGGCCGAGGCTGGGTCCATTGGTCATGAGGGGAGGCGTCTCCTGGGGTTGATGGAATGGTCCTCTGGGAGGCGCTGGGAGTCCCCGTGGGTGACGTTGGATCTCAGAGGGACCTCGGCTGTGGTTATTACTCCTGGAGCTGGCGGGATGTCCTCTGGGGGGTGTTGGTCCCTACATGTCGTTGGGGGGGGGTGTTAGTGTTTTTATTTGTTAGCTTAAGTTTGGGTTGTTTTTCTTTTCTCCCCTTCCCGGGGTTTGATGGAACGGGCCTCTGGGGAGGGGGGGGGGTGTTTTGGTTGTTTGTGTTTGTCTTTTTTGTTTTATGACTAATCAGAGTGTGAACATGGTTGGACAAAGGCTGACCGCACAGGTTCAAGAACTCCTGGCCACACCTGTGCTAATTGACTGATAGAAACAAGGGCAAAGATGCAGCCAGAGGAGAAGACACCTACCGTTCTGTAGATGAGGATTCTGTTGGAAGATGAATGCGGATACGGTTTCCAGCCATGGTCCCTGGAGGGGGGTGTTTCTCCTGGGCCAGGTTTGTGTGGTCGCCGGGAGGCTTCCCGTGAGGGTGGGGTACTGTTGTATGGCTGGGGGGCCTGGCTGCCTTTTTGTTTCTGTCTTTTGTTTTTCCTTCCAGGTGGCTTGCATTTGGGACTGAGTGGCTGTGTAGCTGAGTTTATCAGGACCTCACCCTGATCACCTGCGGCTCGTCAGGACTCACAGCTGTGGTGCATCTACATGGATTGGAACATGGTGGCATTTAAGACTGGAGTACACAGTGTGTATTTGCCAGAGACTCGACCTTGTGACCAGACGGGTGAGATCGTCGTCTCGAGAGCCATCTCATCATCAGTGGATGCAGAGAACGTCCAGGTTTGATGCATGGTCTGTGAAAGAGGAGGGGGTGAGGTCTCACGCTCGTCAGCACACTTCCTGAGGTACGTTAGATTTTGTGACTAACATTTATACAGTCAGTAAATATGGTGTCCCTCACACCTTTATTATATTGAGCTGTATGTAGTCGTTTAATCAGCTTCCACTGCTGTGGAGTTTTGTGAACTGGATGTTCCATGCCTGCAGGGTGGGAAGCTGATTAGTAATTAAGCCAGGAAGTGTTTGCTGTTTGTACACCTTTGAGCGTTCTCTCTGTGTGTTGAGTGTGGACTCACATAATGATTCCTTCTTTCACAGACTCGGTTTGTCGCGGCCACCTGGGGGGTGTCGGCGGGGTCCTTGGGTCCGAACCAGTTCTGGCTCCGGACCGTTAGCGCTGCTGGGAGCGCAGCGCAATCCACCATGCCAGACCGCGCACTTTTATATTTTTCACAGCACTATTATGTTCATTAAACTCTGTTATCCTTTGTACCGTGCTCTGCTTATTTTATACTGGGTCCTTCAAACGCTGGTCGGTTCTCCGGGCTGCGTCCGACACATAACACAGCGCACCATTCACTGGCATGTATCTCTGTCACGTGACGCAAAGATTGCGGCACCTACAAGAGTTTCTCTGATGCTGAGTTTACACGTCACGAATGCCACAAAGTATACATTCTTGGCTGCTGGTCACGAATGTGATGATTTGAGGCAGAGGCGTCAGGTGTCCTTAGGAACTGCTGCAACCTGTTACCATGTATTATGATTAATGTAACGTGTTGGTGGAGAATGATCAGGAACCATTACGCGCGGTCAAGAATAATGTTCCGTGCTATTGCATAACAGCGCATCGTTAAGTTCTGTCACATTGTGAATGAGGTGAATTGTCTCCACACACACCCATATTCATCCTTCAGTTGATGAACAATTCAGATCACTCCAGTTTGCTCCTTTAAATCCACAGCAGAAGAACTTTGTGACTGGATGCTTAGTTGGGCTCTGTGCCATGGAGTGGCGTAGAGAGGAGGAAGAGACGGAGAGAGCCAGATGTGTGGCTTCATGCGGCTCTCATCTCGCTCGTTTTCCCAAACATCAGGTGCAGCAGCAGGTGGAAGACCTGCAGGAGCATGCTGAGGAGCATTGGAACAAAACCTTTAGCCGACTTTGCGTCTCTGTCCTTCTTCAGCATACTGCAGCAATGAAACTGAATGCGGTGCAGCAGGGTTTCATTGTGCACACATCAGAGAATGCTCTCACGCTCTATTAAGGATCATCAATAATCAAGATGGATCAACACGCTCAGTTGCAACCTCCATGACATGAGGCAAAATTAGGGTGGTGCGTGACATTCATGGAAGATTTTTTTGACAGCCAAAAACATGCTCCACGAAAATCACGAATATCACACACCAACATGCACTATTAAGAAACCTATTCAGATGCATTAAGTCACATTAAGAATGTCAGGAATGTGCCAAGAATGATGCAAATATGACATTTGTAACGCGTACTACCTATGAGTAAACACAGCATTAGCGTACATTAAAGATGGACTTACTGAGTTTTGCAAACAAACTGAAGGTGGAGATACCAGGTTTTGCAGCTAAATATATTAAAGGTTCCTAATTAACACATTTCTGAATAAAGGTTGATTTTTGAGATTCTACTATTTTGTTGAGTGCACCATAACCATTTCATAACAAGAAAGAATGATTCATGGAGAAAAACAACTTCCATCAGGTAAATATCCTTTTTTAAAAGAAGAGTGGTCTGGTGGAGATACAGGGTTTTGCGCCTGAAGTAATAGTGTCTGGAGCACAGCAGGAAGTCAGATTCAATATGAACCACATCAAGTAAACTCTGGTTTTTGGAAGTTGTGATTTGTCTGCAGTATGTGCAGAAGCTGGCAAAATGTGTTATTTATATGTGTTTATTTCCCCAGGAGGTGATTCTCTGAAAATTGCCAGACGTCAAAACAACAGGGGATGTTCCAAAATTAAAAACCCTTGATGAACTGAAGACTGCAGGACAGAGGATGTCGTCCAACCATTTTCTAAACTCATGTGTTCCATTTCAGGGTTGTGAGGTGCTGGATCCTATCCCAGTGGTTCACAGGCTACACATCTATTTTTTTACACAAAAAATAAATAAATACTTTAAGCTCTTTCACGTAAACCACATAAAATGCATCATTTTCAGATCAGTTAGTCTGGACTGTGCACGGTACAAGGTGTGCAGAGATGGAGGTGTCTATTTTCTCACTCACTCACTCACTCACTCACTCACTCACTCACTCACTCACTCACTCACTCACTCACTCACTCACTCACTCACTCACTCACTCACTCACTCACTCACTCACTCACTCACTCATCTTCAGCCACTTATCTGAGATCAGAACATAGGTGCAACAGCTCCAACAGGTGATCTCAAATGTCCCTTTCCTTGGCCACATTAAACACCTATGACTGGGGAATAGCGAGGCTTTACCAGGCCAGTGTGGAGATATTACTGGAGCACACAAACCTCTCTGCCATGATACGTTGGCTATCCAGGGAAGGTTGAAAAGTATTGTACTTAATACTACAAGTACTACTACCACTACTATCATTACTACTACTATGACTATTGCTATTAAGTTCAGGTCGTGAGGGGCTGGAGTCTATCCAAACAATCATAGGGTGTGAGGCAGGGAACACCCTAGATAAGATGCCAGTCTGTGGCAGGGCCACATATAGATAAACAAATGCATTCACACCCGCAGGCACACCTGTATACTCCAGTTCACCTAACCTGCATGTATTTGGATGTGGGAGGAAGCCGGAGCAGCCGAAAAGAACCCACACAAACACAGGGAAAACATGCAAACTCCACACAGAAAGGACACAGGTGGGAATCGTTACCATGACCTTCTTGCTGAGAGGCAACATTGATAACTGCTAAGCAGTGGTGGGCACAGTTCAGCTAATCCGATAACAGATAATTATCAAAGGTAATGTTTTTGCTTGCGGATTAGCTTTTCAGATAAGTTTTAAAACCATCAGCGAACCAATTATCTTCCGATAAATTTAATTCCGATAACTTTCAGTCCGATAACATTTTTTTTTTTGCTGGTAAAGTGAGCAAAGTTTAGTGGCCAAAAACATTTGTAAACCCTAAAATCAAACATTTTAGTCTGTTGTGTGTTTGTAGCAGACTGGCCGCCTGTTGCTTGCTGATGTCGATGTAGGGAGCATTGTGGGTAGTGTAGTTCAGGTTAACTTTGGATGTTACACTGAGTGAGTCCGCTCGACCCCAAAACAAAACAGACTAATTTTAACATTATTTTATTTTATTTCTTTGTGGCTGTAATTTAATTGCCAAGACTCAGTGGGGGAGAGGCGCGCTCACTGCATCCTGGGATTCCTCCTAAAGTACTGAGATTATAGTTCAACGTTTTACCTCATAATTGTCAGTGGTTCTATTTCAGGTTAGGTTTAATTATTTTATTACAATAGAAATGATTATTAAAATAGCTGATGTTGCACAATCACAGACAAGTATATCCTGTATCCTATAAAAGTCACAAATCATGCATGATGACATGCTGTACCATTGGGAAAGCTCCGTAAAATGAACTGCATAACAAATTTACCTTTAAGTCACTCATTACAGAACCCCCCCCCCCCACACACACACACACACACAGATCCAATGTGTGTTATATTTCATGTTCACAGGATTATGTTACAAGATGGTTCCCTTAAATTCTGACACCTAGTAGTGACCAGCATAAAAATCATTCTCCACATAAATATAACTGTACTGTGCAATGTGCAATAGTTCAAAATTAGTCTTTAATGCCACAAGACAGTCTCCTTCAAGGAACACTCTGAACCCTGACATTGACTAAGGTTTTCTCAGCAATCAGATGTTTCCCCTGCGGACATCACAGTGTGGTGGGAAAGGTTGCATGACATTTTTCCAGTGAACCAGATAAGAAGCAAAAATAGCTTGACAGCATGCCTGAGTAAAGCAGCACAGAGTGGCTCAGACCTGGTACAGTGCAGTATGTGATCTTTCCCATTTAAATGGACTGTAGTAGATGTGAAGCGTTTGTGATTGGTTAAAGAGTAAACACCACACCTGAGTCAGGTGAGTGGCGGCTTGCCAGCTAGAAATACCTACCTCATCATGCAAAGCTTGTTTTAAGTGACCTACCGTCATTAATACGTCAAACCTGAATTTTGACAGGAACACTAATGTCCATCCAAGGACCTTTTAAAAAGATGAACTTGGCTCATGTTTATTGTTGAGAGAAATAATACATGAGTGGGTTGGGAAATTTCAGCCAGCTTTTACATTATATTTTAAAATTAAATTTAAACGAGACCACACCTGGAAACTGCAGCCACTGGTGCAATGGAAAATGGGATCACAAGCTCAGCAAGCTGTATTCTTGACCAGAGCAGTACACATAGAGCAAGGTGTTAATTTATCCATGCACCGCCATTGACAAGCAAGTGTTCTAGTTAGAATCTAGATCCATGCAGGAGCTATATATATATATATATATATATATATATATATATATATATATATGTGTGTGTGTGTGTGTGTGTGTGTGTGTGTGTGTGTGTGTGTGTGTGTGTGTGTGTGTCATAAACTCTGAGATCTGTTCCTAAATGTTTCAAATCTGCAGTGATTAAACCGTTAGTTAAGAAATCTAATCTTGACCCAAGTATATTGAAAAACTATAGGCCTAAGTGATAAATGATCTTCTCCTTGCAATAGATTCTGACACCACTACGATTCTGGCGCTGTTAGATTTTAGTGCTGCATTTGGTGGATCACTGTATTCTACTCAATAGGTTGGAGAATCATTTTGGGATTACTGGAAATGTCCTTGCATGGTTGACATCATACGTAACTAGTCATTCTCACTGTATCTTGTACAACAGCAATACCTCTGACCTCAGTGACATGAAATTTGGGGTTCCACAGGGGTACTCAGGGTGCATGGCTACTTTGTGTCCCTAGGGTGAATTATTAGTCTGCGGGCCACAGAGCTTTCTCTCATCGTGTCCGTTTTGTGGAATGATCTCCCTGCATCAATAAAACAGTCAGATTCTGTAGACTTTCCAGTCCAGACTTAAGACACATTTATTCTCCCTTCTGTATGACTAGCATAATGGCATAGTATGGTACTATGCTTCCTATCATTTTAAATTCATTTTATTCATAAACAGAGCATCTGTTGGCCTCAACTTTACCTAAAGTCTGGGTCTGTTAGGGCCCCTTCACACATTGTTCGAATAAGTACAACTCCAGCCCAGTCTCATTTTTTTTTTCGTGCTCCTGTGACGAAATGAGTCAAATTTTCGTGACGAGGTTTTTTTGAACTCACTATTCGTAATCCTACTCCTACCCCCACCCTAACCTTAACCATAACCTAATCTTACTCTTTCCCCCCATCCTAACCATAACCACCCCTGACCCCTCCACTTCACTTTTAATTTCGTGCAGCCATCACAGAATGAATTACAATGAATTTGTGCTGCCGTGACGAAAATGAGGCGCTTTTTGTCACAATATCACGAACCAATAGATTAATGTATATTTTGTGCTGCTGAATCACGACTTGCTGTGACACCAGGTTGACAACTTGTATGAGCAAACCATGAAAATATTGCACCAACGGGCAGGCATGCATGATGCCGCTGTGATGGTCCGTGCATGCGGGAACACAGTGCAAGCAGCTACAGCTGCCGTAAAAATTCAAAAAGCAAAAATACATGCCCCCCACGGTTTCAAACCTGCACTTTCCAAAAGCTCTGATTGCCAGCCAGAAACTTTACCACTGAGCTACCATCGCTGACCTGTAATCGATGCAGAAAAATGCCTGAAATCAACAAAGACATGGAGGATGCTGCTGTGTGTGGCCACTGCAGCCCAGTGCAAAGGCGAAAGATGTTTTATGTATTTCCACATGAGGACAGCAGGCAGAGACATGCGCCTCATGGAGGAATGTTGTAAATTCATGTCCTTCCAAACAAGGAACATGTCTTCCACGTCAGGGGAGGTGATCGTGTAGTGGTTAAGTTGTTGGGCTTGAGACCAGAAGATCCTCGGTTCAAATCCCAGCCTGACTGGAAAATCACTAAGGGCCCTTGGGCAAAGTCTTTAATCCCCGGTGGTAGTGAGTGCCTTGTATGGCAGCACCCTCACATCGGGGTGAATGAGGCATTATTTGTAAAGTGCTTTGAGCATCTGATGCAGATGGAAAAGCACTATGTAAATGCAGCCCATTTACCATTTAGCATTCCAGCTGCGACATCCAGGAGCAGATATCTTTACAGCTGTGGCTGTGAGTGGACACACCCCTCCCTTGTCCATTCAGCACCCAGACCATCGTGTCACTCTTTGTGTTATGTCATCATTCATTTTTGTTATTTGTTATGTAATTGCGTATGTAGTTATTGTCGTAATTATTTATATGACTGGTGGTGGTTTCTGTGTTTGTAATGTTTGCACTGAGCTGTCATCCAGTTGTCAGTGTGCTGTGATCAGCTGACAGGACCCTCCCCGTGCTGTGTGCGATCAGACCTGGCTGTCTAGCCCCCATGTGATCAGATCTATACATACATATCAGCATTTTATAGAAGTGTGCCCCCCCATGGCAAGCCAGATGTATTGGGGGAGCAGGGAAGGGGGCACAGCACACGCGCACATGTGTGAGACACATGCACCGAATGTGTGTGGCTTTTTGCAAAGCCAGTCGTGGAGCACTTAGACAAATTTCACATCCAGCTCAACAGTGATTGTCTGCTGACTGTTGTCGTGTTAACAGTGCAAATGGCCACACATTTTCTAAGTGCCAAGCGAGCCATGTTAGATGTTTGTGTGTGTCAGCTGGAATTTTGCCGACACCTGCCACGAGAGTTCAATGGGCTCTCACAACGCACACTCTGTCTTTCAGCCGCTGGTGTGCGCAAAAAGTTGTAGCAAGAGGTGTATGAGGTGTTAGAATCAGCTACAATTTTACACATATTGCATATGATTCCTGCTTCATGCGCACTTCATGCGCAGTTCAACCAAATTCACAGTATGTGTGAAGGGGCCCTTAAGCCCCTTTCACATTGTCATATTCGTAGAGCTCCTCATTGCAGTGTTGTGTTTCATTTAAATATGCCCAAAATGCGTGCGTACTCAGCCTTTTTCCGTGTTTGTTTCATACTTGCAGCTGGTTGTGTTCGCTTACACAGTCGCGTGTACCGCTATTAAACCAGTTCGGTGCTATTTTCTGCCTCTGTGGAAGTGCGCTCTGTTCTCTACTGCAGGTGTGGTGCAGCTCAAAAAGAGACTCATTTAGCATTATTATTATTATTTTGTTTTGGTGGATCACTTTCATTGTGTACAGATGCTGCTGAGTCTAGCTGTGGTAAAGGCTGCTCTGAATGAAACTCTGTGACTCGTTGAACTTTTAAACCTCCAGTTGCTCCAATCAGGTCCGCTGATTTGATCAGACCTGATTGCTCAGGTCGTTTGATGAGCGCACCGACATGCAGCGAGTGTGCTTTTATTTTAAATAGTCACAGCTCTTTTCAGGTTTGATCAGACCTAATCGATCAGGTCGTTTGATAAGCACATCGACATGCAGTGACGAGGCTTTTATTTTAAAGAGTTACAGCTCTTTTCAGGTTTGATCAGACTTGATCGATCATGGCTTTTGATGAGCGCACCGACATGCAGCAAGTGCACTTTTATTTTAAAGTCACAGGTTTGATCAGACACCGAGAGAGAGTGAGACAGATGGGGAGAGAGAGAGACAGAGTGAGAGTGAGGGAGAGCACGTGTGCGAGAGAGAGTGAGCGATCGACCTGCTGTTTCTGTTGTGTTTCTGGATTTCTGAGTTGAGGTTCGATTCCCTGTTCTGAACACACAGGTGCTGTGGGCTGTGTGATCATGTTTTCATGTTCTCAGCTGAATCACTCTGGATGCAGCACTCAGTTTTTGGTTGTGTACAGGAGCAGCGTGTTGCACAGAGTTGCATGCAGTAAAGCTGTGCTGCACAGACCTGCTTAAAATTGTGTCCAGCGCTCTATGCTGAAGAAAAATAAACATGTTTAATTTCTTCCGTCCTACGCACATAGCCCTCAACATACTGCTGCATAGAGAGAAAAAACTCAACGTAGAGCTGCTTAAAGTGGGCACAGAGCTGCTCACCTCAGCGTAGATGATACGCCACAATGAGCAGCTCTATGAATACGCCAATGTGAAAGGGGCTTTAGTGAAGCTTCGGGCTAGTGTCTGGCAATCACCGTGTTATTTCTTCTGCTTTCCTGTTGCTTAATGGTGACAAATTATACCTTAAGTGTAGTTTTTCTGGCCGACTGATTCTGTTTTCTTTTTCTCTCTGTGATATGTTTTTATTTATGTCCACGTGGGCAGTTGTTAGTCCATGTTTGTCCAAACACGGTACGTGTATCCCACTGGGATGTCCAGAATGACAGTCTCCACATACCTCCTGTCAGTTCAGTGCACACACCAAAGCCACACTCGTGGGGAACTTAGACAAATTTCACTGCCAGCACAACAATGATTGTCTGCAGACTGTTGTAGTGCCAAGAGTGTGAATGGCCACACATTGTCTAAGTGCCAAACGAGTGGTGTTAGATGTTCATGCGTGTCAGCTGGAATTAGGCTGACACCTGGTACGAGAGGGATCCATGGGTTCACACAGTGCACACTCTGTCTTTCAGCCACTGGTGTGTGCAAATAGTTGTAGCAACAAGTGTACGAGGCGTTCGTGGCAGGGACAATTTTACATGTTTTGCACACAATTCCTGCTTCATGCGCACTTCGTGCTAACTTTGACCACACTTTGCAGTATGTGTGAAGGGGCCCTAAAAAAAGGTAAGTCAGAAAAGATAACTGTGATTTAAAAAGCAGCAGTGTGTCTGTAAGTAGTTGAAAAAAGAAGTGGTTTTCCCACAAAATGTGATTTTAAATGTAAAATAAAAACATTACATTATGAGAACAAAAAATCTTCAAGAAGCCCCCCCCGCCGCCAAAAAAAAAAAATGTGTTGAAATAGGGGGATGTCTTATAATCAGTGATGTCTCATGCCTTGCTCTCACTGCCTCCGATGCGCTTACCGAGTCTGCGGGCTTGGTAAGCGCTGCAGTGGGCCACTCACACCACCCCCCTGTCTGCTGTGTGGAGCTGCGGCCAACTCCGGCAACAGGTCCAGAGACTACGCTCGCTGTTTTGATGCGGAGCCCTCCGGCAGCCCGCTAGGATAGACTTCTTGAGGAAAGCTTCGCAGGGTCTCAGTAACTGCAGCCACAGAGCTCCATGGCCACTGAGAGGTTTGTATGTCTAATGACTTGGATTCTCTGCAGGTCCTGCATCCATACCCCACAATGGTAACACCGGAGGTAGTGTGAGCGAGGGGTCATAGTTGGAACAATTGTAGTTACTTTCTGCCACTGGTAGCTTTCACAAGAAGTAAAGAAAATAATAGCAAATGATCTGACTTGTGCCCTTAAAAAAATAAGTTGTCTTAAAGTAACAAAACAATTATCACAAACAAAAAAATCTACAAATGTATTGGAATGTAAAAACAACAGTCTTTGATTGCTTTCTTTTGCTCAGTGTCACCACAGTACATTAATTCTCAGTGGTGTCAAAAGTACACACATTTGTTACTTAAGTAGAAGTATAGATACTGCAGTTTAAAAACACTCTGGTAAAAGTTGAAGTATCAACTTGACTTCTTTACTCAAGTAAAAGTGAAAAAGTATGTGCTCCAAAACCTACTTAAAGTATAAAAGTATAAAGTAACCTTTAAAAAAAAAAAAAAAAAAAAAAAAAAAAGTAGATGCCACTATATGAATTGAAAGCTTAATTTAAAAACTGATTCGTTCTACATGTGGCCCAAGACCCAAAACCCAAAATTCCCCCCCAACACCACCTGCATGAAAATGTTTCAATTCTAGAAGCTCTGAAATGCAATCTGGGACTATTCCAGACAATAAACTGCAGTGAGTGCAGCATCCATTTAGTGAAGGAAAAAAAAACAAAAAACTTTCCTTATTCAGATTCATTCCAGTAGTATTCTGCTCTTACTAGGATGCAGTAGTTTTCTAGTTTGGCAGATAGTGCTGGAGAAAATCACTGAAGAAATTAACACATTGAAAATATGGTTTGACTGAAACAAATTGTCATTAAATAAGACAGGGATGAAATGGAGGTGTAATAGTCACTAGGTGTTCACAGGAAACATTTCTGTATGTATGTATGTATGTTCATTGTTAGTTGCTTTTATATTTTCTATTGTGTTTCTATTCAGGTTCTTTTTGCCTCTTTCTCTAAAATTGTATATAATAATCATTAGATTATTAATATATAAACAAAAATAAATTTAAGAAATATTACAATTTGAAAACAAATGCACCCGAACGTGATGAGAGCTGCTTAATGCTAACTTTTAACATTGAAAATGCCATAGACATGCTAACGCGTTAGCGTCGCTCCCGTTTTTAAGTTATAAAATAAATCTATCAACTGTTTCAGAAGACCATAACAGGTCGGTTTAACATAGAAAAGATAAATAATACTCACATAAGTATGCTCTTTAGGGTTTTAGCGGAGGAAAATTAAGCGAAAGAAAGAAAGAATAAACGAAGCAATAGGTCGAAGCATTGCTTCAATCTGCGAACCACTACTTGGATTGGTTCACGGTTCAAAGCAAAGTCGTGCTGCAGAAAAGTTAATTACAGGCTCACATGACGTGAAATATATATATATATATAAACATTAAACTAAAGGCAAGAGTAACGAGGCTGTTTGTTTTAAAAATGTAAGGAATAGAAAGTACAGATACTGTGTGAAAATGTAATGAGTAGAAGTCAGAAGTAGGCAGAAAAATAAGTAAAGGAGTAAAGTATAGATACCTAAAAAGTGTACTTAAGTACAGTAACGAAGTATTTGTACTTCGTTACTTGACACCTCTGTTAATTCTAAATGCTTGTTTTCACAGGAAGAGAAGTGAAATGCACATGTGAAGATATGTGTGACAAGAGGAGCTTGTTCATCGAAAGTTTATCCAAGGCCAGTACAGGAAAGATCTGGCCTTATCTCTGTTCTTGGACATGACTTCAAAGCCCAGATTGAGATTCAAAGATGTTATCTCATGTTATTTTTCATGCCTCACCCTGTGCTGTGAGAAAATCCTAATTGAAAAGCTCTTTGAAGCATGAAGAGATGTTTTCAAGACAACAAAGAAGTGGGAGTTTGTGGAAAACACAGTTTTAAAGGTTAACAAGGTTCCATTTTTGATGTGGAGGGTTCACAGTCACAACACACATCCAACACAGAAAACTGTGAAACAACTTCATGAAAACCATCCATATGAAAATATTTGGCCTTTGCATGTGAAGACAGAAAACATGTCGAGACATAAAAAACGCATCTTTACATTTAACCTCCTTACATGAGCAAAACCCAAACAGAAAAGTGTTGTTTCTGATAATCTGCCCCCATGGCTGTTTTTCAGTACTACCGAAAACGGCTTTCTCCAATGAAAGTGGAGAAAATGAATGAATCATTTCATTGCTTTATTCAAATTTAATGTGGGGTGTTCAAGAAAATTCCCAATGCTGTTTGTTCTTTAAAACCACTTTCCTTGATAAAAAATTCAGTAATCTGGCCAAAGAACAGTGTGCGAGAATACTGCCAACACTGAACAAGACCTCTTTATCAGCAGGATTACAAGCACAAGGGCAACAATCACTATTTGGGCCATTTGTCCATGCTTCCAAATCTTTCTGGCTTTCTGTCAACTGGAAGCTTCAATCAGGAACTCATCATAGGTGGAAGGATCAATGTTTTTTTCCATTTTATTTTTTTGTCCAACATATTGATAATCTATGCAGTCCAGCAGCGAACGCTTTTAACAAAATACTGTATTTTAAAGGTGAATAATTTTCAGTTTGCTCTTGTTTCATGTTTGATGAATTATACCCCCATCACACATACACCAATTGAGGGTGAATGGTGTCAGAATCCGGCCACAATCGGGAAGTATTGAGGTGCGGTCTGAAGATCAACAGACGTCAGTCTCTGAGCAGTCTACATATTTGGTCCCATTCACTCGGCTGTCCCGAGTGTGTTGCACTGCACATGTTCAAAACACTCTTGGCGCCATCGATATGGGAGGCACATCTTACGGCGGTCTATGTGCAGTTTTTGCGTCATCTGATGGAAGTCTACATCAAAACAGCATCTGAGATGATGTGATCGCGGTTGATTGAGCTCTGAGATCGCTCGGTCACAGCAAAGCCTGTCGGCATGTTGTGCCATGTATGTCCACCACCACTGGACCCCGGCCAGGGAGGGCAAAGGAGATGTTGATATGGAACAACATGCATGTGACACACACATCCATCATGTACAGTGGGTGTGAACTGCACCTCTCTGTGGTCTCATTCGCAGTAATGTGTCATCACACGTGTCAGAGCTGAATGGATGTCAGCACGGTAATATTCATATTAATACTTGATCACCATCTAAACTCTGTAGGAGGTGTGACGTGGAACTGTATTGCAAGGCCATGACAATATTAAACATGAATCTTACGTCCAGCACAGAACCAGAACAGCGCAGAGAGCACAGGATGCAAACCTCTCACCCGGCTGCTGTGTGTTGCACATACCCATGCAAAAATTAAATCGTATGCAATCGACATCACGGTGTACAGAGTTGCGTTATGCTGCTGAAGTGAGCAAAAAAGAAAAAAGAAATTAAAGTCCACTGGAAAGGCTGCATCTGATGCATGGTGTGACCCACTGCCACACGTGCAACCTTAGTGGCTCATGCAGCCGTTATGAACACACACACATACACACAGCTGAGTGATTATAACGAGATGTTAAATCTGTCATAAACATAATTTTACAGATACTTATGAGAAGGAATGAATATGCAACAGCTTAACTAAGCGATTATAATATAAATATTACAAATAATTATGTTTTAGACTATTCCAAATGCGCTCTCCACCTCATGAAGTACAGGAGAGAGAGAGAGAGAGAGAGAGAGAGTGAGAAAAGCTGCTGCTGCTGAAACAGTCCTCTGTTATTCCAGAAGCGATTAGAGGTGTTTTCATCAGCAAAACTCTGAGAGGAAATGATTAAGCTGCTACAAAATAATTATTTTATATACGTAGCGTCCAGCGGCACAAAGTGCAGCATCCAGCTGGGAACACAGCGGGTGGCATGGTCACGACGAAGTGCATGGAAGTGTGGAGCCAAAATGTGTGCAAGTGTCAAGGCACCTTTATAATTTATTTTGGCTCTGATGCATATTTTCACTTAAATCTTATATGCTAATCTCTTAAGTAGTGTTGAAAGGTCTACAATGTCTTTTAATATGACAAGGTCAAGGCCTATAAATTTGTTGTTAGTGATCATGATTGATGCAGTTTCTCTTTGTCAGCATAAAATGGATGTTTGACAGAACACATTGAGCAATACTCAGAACAATAGGAAAGTTCAAGGGAATCAGTGAAGATCAAAAGGTGCCTTGACACTTGCACACATTTTGGCTAAAGAGCCTGTCACAGTGGCATATTCGTAGAGCTGCTCATTACAGCGTATTGTCTACGCTGTAATGAGCAGCTCTCTGCCCACTTCACAAAGAATTTTTTCTCAATACGCAGCAGTATGTTGAGGGCTACGCGCATAGGATGGAAGAAATTAAATCTGTTTCTTTCTTTGGTGTACAGCACAGCATGGAGCCTTCACGCAAGTCCACTCAGTGCCGTGCTACTGTCCGCTATTGTGAGCCCGTCCACGCTTCAACACGGTACTGTGCGCCATTTCACATCTCCCTGTTGTTCTTCTGGAGCTATAAATACTGCAAGATCGTTGCTTCACTTTATCATACAGGACTAATTATATGAGGACTGTTTCACTGTGCCGCATCGTTTCATAAAAGCGCTCTCTTATGCTCTCTCTCTCTGTGACAGAGAGAGAGAGCATAAGAGAGCGCTTTTATTTTGAGGAGTCTCCTTAAAATAAAATTAAATAAAAGCACTCTCTCTCGCCCTCCCTCTCTCTCTCTCTCTCTGTGTGTGTGTGTGTGTCTAATCAGAGCTGTGACTCTTTAAAATAAACGTGCACTCGCTGCATGTCGGTGCACTCATCAAATGCCCTGATCGATCAGTCTGATCAAAGATGAAAAGTGCTGTGACTCTTTAAAATAAACGTGCACTCGCTGCATGTCGGTGCACTCATCAAATGCCCTGATCGATCAGTCTGATCAAAGATGAAAAGTGCTGTGACTCTTTAAAATAAACGTGCACTCGCTGCATGTCGGTGCACTCATCAAATGCCCTGATCGATCAGTCTGATCAAAGATGAAAAGTGCTGTGACTCTTTAAAATAAACGTGCACTCGCTGCATGTCGGTGCACTCATCAAATGCCCTGATTGATCAGTCTGATCAAAGCTGAAAAGAGCTGTGACTCTAAACTAAATGCGTAGTCGCTGCATAAAAAAAGTAAAAAAAAAAAAGTAATAATAATGTTAATGACTGTTTTTGAGCCGCACCACACCATGCAGTAGAGAACAGAGCACATTTCCACAGAGGCAGAAAAAGCACTGAAACTGGTGCGGTATGGCACACGCGACTGTGTGCACAGATTAAAATGCGAACACACGCAGCTCCAAGTATGAACGAACACTGCTAAAGGCTATTTAAATGAAACACAATGCCGCAATGAGCAGCTCTACGTATAAGCCACTGTGACAGGCCCTTAAGCACTCTCGCGGAGTGGCCCAGCCAGAGGCCAGGTCTGGGCCTTGGCTGGGCCACTCAAGGACATTCACAGAGTTGTCCTGAAGCCACTCCTTTGATATCTTGGCTGTGTGCTTAGGCTCATTGTCCTGCTGAAAGATGAACCGTCGCCCCAGTCTGAGGTCAGAACCACTCTGGAGCAGGTTTCCATCCAGGATGTCTCTGTATGTTACTGAATTCATCTTTCCCTCAGTGCTTACTAGTCTTCCAATTCCTCCTGCTGAAACACATCCCCACAGCATGATGCTACCACCACCATGGTTCACTGAAGGGATGTTGCTTGGTTTTCTCCAAACATGTTGCCTGGCATTCATGCCAAAGAGTTAAATCTTTGTCTCATCAGACCAGAGAATTTTGTTTCTCATGGTCTGAGAGTCCCTCGGGTGCCTTTTAGCAAACTCCAGGTGAGCTGCCATGTGCCTTTTGGCATCCCAGCTAGAGTGCCTTCCACATGAAGGTGTGCCTTCCATCTAGCCACTTTACTGTACAGGCCTAATTGGTGGATTGCTAAAGAGATGGTTGTCCTTTTGGAACATTCTCTTCTCTCCAGATAGTGACCAACAGGTTCTTGGTCACCTCCCTGACTAAAGCCCTTCTCCACCAGTTCAGTCAGTTTGGACGGGTGGTCAGCTCAGGGAAGAGTCCAGGTGGATCTGAACTTCTTCCATTTACAGATGATGGAGGCAACTGTGCTCATTGGGACCTTCAAAGCAGCAGAAATGTTTCTGTACCCTTCCCCAGTTTTGTGCCTTGATACAATCCTGTGTTGGAGGTCTACAGACAATTCCTTTGACTTCATGCTTGGTTTGTACTCTGACATGCACTGTCAACTGTGTGACCGTATATATAGACAGGTGTGTGCTTTTCCAAATCATGTCCAATCAACTGAATTTAGGCGGACTCCAATTAAGCTGTAGAAACATCTCAAGGATAATCAGTGGAAACAGGAGACACCTGAGCTCAATTCTGAGCTTCATGGCAAAGGCTATGAATACTTTTGTACATATGATTTCTTAGGGTTTTTTTTTTTAATACATTTGCTAAAATCTCAAAAAACTTAATTCAACTTGTCATTGTGGGGTATTGTGTGTAGAAATTTGAGGAAAAAATTAATGTCATCCATTTTGGAATAAGGCTGTAACATAAAATGTGTAAATATGTTTTGGATGGACTGTAAAGGTGAGGCTTTCTCTTCTGAGAACATTTTACAAACTGTCAAGCATGGTGGTGGTAGCATCATATGCTGGGAATGTTTTGCTGAAAGTGGCACTGGAATATTGCCAGTAAAATATTGATGAAGTATCTACAACTTCTTCAACATCACTTCATATCAACAGCTAGATCAGGGGTGGGCAACCTGTTCCAGAAAGAGCCATGAGGGTGCAGGTTTTCTTTGCAGCCACTGACTCAACCAGGTGATTTCACTGATTAACTGATTCCATCTGCTCAAAGTGATATTAATCAGTAAAATCACCTGGTGGAGTCAGTGGCTGCAAAGAAAACCTGCACCCTCATGGCTCTTTCTGGAACAGGTTGCCCACCCCTGAGCTAGATGGTAGAAATATGGACGCAATTTGGTGTTCCACAGCACAATGATCCCAAACACAAATCAAAAACTGCTTGTGGGTTGGACAAAGCATGCTAACATTAAGCTTCTGGAATGGCCTTCTCAACCTTATTGAAAATTTTGTGGACCAAGCTTAAAAGCTGAGTCCGTGGCAGGAAGCCAGCCAATTTACTGGAGCGGGACAAATTCTGCCAAGAAGAATGGTGAAATATGCGGCCTGGATTAGGCCAGAAGCTTGTTTATGGCTATCAAAAGTGTCTGGTTGATGTGCAGCTTGCCAAGGCCCATTTAACCAAATATTAGTGGGTCTGTAGGTATATATTTGAGCCTGCATGTATAGTTTTGGCAACCGGTGGAAACAAAATAATGCCAAACATAAAAATAAGCACTTTTTTTTTGCCCGAATATGATTTTTCTGACAGCAGACATCAGACATCAGAGACAGTTCTCATTGACAGAACTCAAGCTTCTGTATGGCCGTCATGTCCACACAACTGTTTTAGTCGCTCTTGTGGTTGAAGAGTTTTTCATCAAAGCCAAAGTGTGCTTTAACATCACACACCAAACAGCTGTCACAACTTAGGGGTTTTTGGTATTTAACTTAATTTAAATCCTCCGGCCAAACATCCCCAAGCCTTCATCACCTGAGTTTATTCAAGGCACCATTTTATCGTCAACAACCGAGATGATAATGACACATTTCACTGTACAGAGAGACAAATGAATGCAACACTCCATAAAACATTTTTAAATATATATATATATATATATATATATAAATCAGAAAATCATGTTGTATTGTATGTTTTTTCCATCCACCATTGATGTAATAAAATCATCTGTTTATTTATTTATTTACAGTATTTGTGTGTCAAAATCATGTCACGTCACGTCATGATCATGTCAAAACTATTTCACGGATTCTCACCAAATTTGCACCACACATATATAATAAGCCATGGAAGACTCTACTGGATTTTGGAGGTGATCCAGACCCGGATCCGGATTCTGGATCAGGACTTCTCTTTATACAGGCTTTGAAGGATTACGTCAAAGCTACTTCGCAGATTCTCACCAAATTTGTGCTACAGATACATATTGGGGCAGTGAAAACTCCATTGAATTTGGGAGATGATCCGGGTGCAGATCCGGATTCTGGATCAAATTTTCACTTTATGTTGGTTTTGAAGGATTACGTCAATCCTACTTTACAGATTATCTTATATAGGCTTTGAATGATTACTTTAAAACTACTTCACTGATTCTCACCAAATTTACACCACAGATACATATTAGGGCATGGAAGGGCACGTAGTGCATCACAGCGTGGTATGGGGGTTGCTCAGAACCAGACAGGAGAATTCTGCAGAGGGTGATCAAAACGGCCCAGGGGATCACTGGTTGCTCTCTGCCCAGCCTGGAAGACATTACCAGCTCTCGCTACCTCAGAACAGCTGTCAGCATCAGCAAAGACACATCCCACCCCAGCAACCACCTGTTTGACTGACTACCCTCTGGCCGACGGTATAGGTTAATCAAAACTAGGACAAACAGACTCAGGGACAGCTTTCTCCCCAGAGCGATCACTCTATTCACTCTAAATCACTCTAATCCACACCTTTCAAGTTTTTTGTGCAATATCTGCAAACCATGTGCAATATTCCCGTGCAATATGAGTCCACAGTTGTATATAATTCTCGTTTTACATTTTACTTGGTCCACATTTTATTTTATTTTACTTTATTTTATGGTTATTTGGTTGTACATATACTCTGAACAATTTATTTTCTTTTATTTGGCAAAAAATTACTCGCACCACGGAAAGCATCTTTTTGGAGTTGCACTCAAATCTCGTTGCAATGCAAATTACAATGACAATAAAGACGATTCTGATTCTGATTCTGAAGACTCCCCTGCATTTTGGAGGTGATCCTGATCTGGCCTGTCATTGTTCTTGTTAAATAATTAATTTTAATTTTATTGCCTGAAATAAGTATTTGATACAACAGAAAAACAGATCTTAATATTTGGTACAGAAACCTGTTTGCAGTTACAGAGGTCAGATGTTTGCTGTAGTTCTTGACCAAGTTTGCACACTGCAGCAGGGATTTTGGTCCACTCCCCCATACAGATCTTTTCCACATCTTTCAGGTTTCCAGTTTTAGCTCCCTGCAAAGATTTTCTATTTGGTTCAGGCTTGGAGACTGGCTAGGCCACTCCAGGACCTTTAAATGCTTCTTATGTAGCCATTCCTTAGGTGTCCTGGCTGTGTGTTTGGGGTCACTGTCATGTTGGAAGACCCAGCCACAACCCATCTTCAATGCTCTTACTGAGGGAAGGAGGTTGTTTCCCAGAATCCCGATACATGACCCCATCCGTCCTCCCTTCAACATGGTGCAGTTGTCCTGTCGTCTTTGCAGAAAAGCACCCTCAAAAATGATGTTTCCACCCCCATGTTTCATGGTTGGGAGGGTGTTCTTGGGGTTGTTCTCATCCTCCAAACACGGTGAGTGGAGTTGATACCAAAAATCTCTATTTTGGTCTCATTTGACCACATATCCTTCTCCCATGCCTCATCTGGATCTTCCACATGGTCACTAGTGAACTTGAAATGGGCCTGGACGTGCTGGCTTGAGCAGGGGGACCTTGCTGCCCTGCAGGAATTTAAACCATGACGGCATTGTGTGTAACTAATATAATCTTTGCAGCAGTGGTCCCAGCTCTCTTCAGGTCATTGACCAGGTCCTCCAGTGTAGTTCTGGGTTTTCTCAGAATCATCCTTACCCCAGGTGAGATCTTGCATGGAGCCCCAGACCGAAGAAGATTGACAGGCATTTTGTGTTTTTTTTTTTTGTTTTTTTTTTTCCATTTTTGAATAATTACACCAACAGTTGTTGTCTTCTCACCAAGCTGCTTGTCTATTGTCCTGTAGCCCATCCCAGCCTTGTGCAGGTCTACAATTTTGTCCCTGGTTTCTTTGGTCTCGGCCATGGTGGATAAGTTGGAGTGTGTGGACAGGTGTCTTTTATACAGGTAATAAGTTCAAACAGGTGTAATTAATTAACAGTTCTGTGAAAGCCAGAATTTTTGCTAGTTGGTAGGTGATCAAAAACTTATTTCATGCAATAAAATGCAAATTAAATAGTAAAAAAAAAAAATCATCATACAATGTGATAATCTGAATTTTTTTTTTTTCTTTTCTGTCTCACAGTTGAAGTGTACCATACGATAAAAAATTACAGACCTCCCCATTCTTTGTAGGTGGGAAAACTTGCAAAATTGATAGTGAATCAAAAACATATTAGACTCACTGTAGATATTAGGCCATAGAAGACTCCATTTAATTTTGGAGGTAATCCGGACCTGGGGCCTGGATCAAGATTTCACTTTGTATACGCTTTGAAGGATTACATAAAAAACTACTTCACAGATTCTCACCACAATTGCACCACAGATAGACATGAGGCCATGGAAGACTCCAATCAATTTTTGAGATGATCCAGATCCAGATTCTGGATCAAGATTTCACTCTACATAGGCTTTGAAGGATTACTTCAAATCTGCATCACGGATTCTCACCAAAATTGCATCACAGGTTGATATTAGGACATGGAAGACTCCACAAAATTTTGAAGGTGATCTGGATCTGGATCAAGATTTCACTTTATATAGGCTTTGAAGGATTACGTCAAAACTACTTCATAGATTCTCACCAAAATTGTACCACAGAGAGACATTAGGCCATGGAAGACTCCAATCAATTTTGGAGGTGATCCAGATCCAGATTCTGGACAAGATTTCACTCTACATAGGCTTTGAAGGATTACTTAAAATCTGCTTCACGGATTCTCACCAAATTTGCACCACAGATGGATATTAGGACATGGAAGACTCCACAAAATTTTGAAAGTGATCTGGACATCAGAAATCTGTGATTGCTCTTCTTATGGAAAAATATATCTGCATGGTGTTGATATGGTACTGTGTTGTGTTGATAAGCCAAGAGTACACTATATCATCGTGTTGTAAGTGGCTGGCTTAAAATATTGGCAAACCAATGCTCAGGTGCCTTAAGAGAAGTGTAGCCCAGGGTTGTGCTGAAAAAAAAAATATATATATATCTATCTATCTATCTATCTATCTATCTCCACACCAAGGTCACCACCTGTCAAACTGTCTTCGCCACAACCTTCTTAAAGTCTGTTACAACAATGAAGCAAACAGGCAGGAAATACTTTGATTCATCAACTGCATGAAACCACGATTATACAGCATCAGCAGCAACAATGGTGGAGTTTAATCAAAACACCTGCAGGACCTGCTGGCTTACAAGAGTCTGCATGGCTAAATTCCAGCAACGGTCAGCAGAAAGGTAAAAGCATTTCAAAGCTCATCTCGCTGAGGACCGTGTGACCCCTAACAACTGATGGCAGAGGTAGACTAGAGAAAGGAGGAAAGTAGGTGACAGCAACAATGACACAGAGGAAATATACTCCAAATTGCTGTGAGCGCAGGCGGAACACGCTGTCCATCCATCAAACTCTTCCTCTTCCACAGAGAGGTTGTTCTGACACGGACAGTTTCAATCCACTGAGACAAGGATGAACAATCATGTCCCATGGTCAATTAGTGAATTGAACTAACAAAAATAAATTAATAAAAAAAAAAAAAAAAAAAAAAACTTGGTTTTGAATTTATTCAACCTATATTCATAAGTAAAATTTACTGAGGCCAGTTGTCTTTAGAATTTAAGTTTTATTCTGTACAGGCTCTCATTCCAGCACCACTCAGTGATTATACTGATTAGCACATCTTCATTATTGGAGTTATAAATCACAATTAAAATCAGGATTCTCAAACCACCAGCCCAGGGACCTCATGTACAATGGCTCCATATGCACAAAAATGTGGCATACATCCTTCTCCACTCTCACATTCAGATGTATCAAAAGTGAAATGCCAGTGTGCGGTGCAAATGTGCGGTGCACCACGCCAAGTCCATGGGTGGTGTATGCACGTTTCTGCAGCTATTGGTCCACGGGTGACGTGTCTGTTAAATGTGTAAAACCAGAAGACCCATTACAAAATGTATTGAGAGATGTGACCAGGGCCACTTAGCAATTCCTGACAAGCATTAATGTAACTAGCAATGTCTGCCAGCCTCTGTGGCCACCAAAACCATTGACAGATTACAAAAACGACCTTCTTAATACATGGATGGCAAGAAATCTGACTACCCACCTGGCCTCTCTAGCACTGAGTCGTTTTGCTTTTCATTGATACTTAAGATTATTGTGGTCCATCTGTCCACACTAGCCATTCTTAGTGTGGAGACAATTTCTTGGACAGATAGGAACGCAGATGTAATTTCTTATACAAGAGACTGATATGGGAGAGGATGGCCCTGATACCAATATCTGATGTGTCCATCTCAACCACAAACTGTCGGCCGGGATCTGGAAGGAGTAGTACAGGGGCCCAAGAAATGAGTTGGCGAGTACAAGAAACTGCTGGACGTCTTTACAGGTGTGGGGCACAGACCAATCTGCCGCAGCAGCAGCTTTATTCGTATGTCCCCCTCAGTTAACACAAACCCCAGGAAGGATACTGTGGGTTTGTCAAACTTACATTTCTCCACATGGACGTACAAGTGGTTCTGGAGTAACCGAAGATGTACTGTACAGACATGTTGTTAGTGAGTTTTCTGATCAGGGGAATAAATCAAATTGTCATTGAGATAAACAACAACAACAAAAAACAAAAACAAACTTGTTCAGATGTTCTCAGGTGTTCTTGTAGGACATGATTAACAAGATTTTGGAACAACACGGGTGCATTGATTCGGCCAAATAGAATGACTAAATACTCATAGTGTCCAGTGGGCGTGTTAAATGTTGTTTTCCATTTGTGTCCCTCCCTTATTCTGACTAAATGATTGGCAGATCCAATTCCACAGATACAATTTCATGAACACCTTGGCGCCTTCAAAATACTTGATTGCATTAGCCATGGGATGGAGGGGTATCGATTCTTAACCATGATGTCATTGTTTCGGTGTAGGCTCTCTGTTGTCCAGGTGGTTTCTATAGTAGAGAAGCTTGAATCTTCGACTGGACTGGGCTGCTTGACGCGAGGACGTTTCGCTTCAAATCGCAGAAGCTTCCTCAGCTAAAATCCTTGCTCTGGTAGTCTGACTTCTGTCTGACCCTTGTCGAGAAGAACATGATGTCATTGAGTCCTCTGTAATCAATATAGGGAGGTAGTGTCTTATACTTCTTCTCCATGAAGAAGAACCCTGCACTGGCTGGAGATGAGGATAGACAGATCAGTCTGGTGGTGACAGATTCTTTAATATAGTCTCTCAAAGCCTGATGTTCCGGTGCAGATAAGGAATACAGTTTGCCCCTAGGGGAACTGGAACCAGGGATCAGGCTGATGGCACAGTCATAGCTTTGGTGTGGCAGTAACAGCTTGGTGGTGTATTTACTAAAGAACCAAGCACGATCATGGTAACATGCTGGGACACCAGTGAGGTCTGTAGCAGTGGTAACTGGTGGGTCCGGGTGCTTTTTGAGAGGCTGACAGTGATCAGCTGAGGTGTGCTGGAATACCTGCTGCAGAGCAGCAAACAATGGCAGAGGAGCTGACAACAGACTGTCTGCCAGGTCCATTTGGCAGTAGCCCAAGCGGACACTCACCCAGTAAGGTGACATATTATGAATGCTAACTTCATGTTGTCGGATGGAAACATTGATGACATGAGTTCAAAATGTAGTTCACATTGAGTAATAAATGGACTGACGTCACCAGACTCCCCAGAAAAAAAAAAAAAAAAATCTCAGACGGGAGAGCTGATTGATTACACATTAATGAGTCAAAAACAGGAGCCGGTTGTGGTGACGAGGTACACGGAAGTGGGAAGGTGGTGGTTTTGGCAGGTGTTGCCAATGAAGCCTGATTATCCAGTCACAGTTGTCCAACCTGTGACCTCAGAGAGAACATGGAGTCTTGACATTTAGCTAACTCACTAAAACTGGCACATAGTGTGGAGATCTTGTCCTCTTGCCAAGCCAGTTGTTGACTGTACCTGCACACTGTCAAGCTATAAGGGTCTCTGTCAGCTGTGTATATAATTGGCCACATCATTCTATCAGGTTTTGTAACCAGAAATGGCTTGACATAAGTGCTGAACACAGACACTGGAGTTTGATGTTCAAAAGGTTTTACTGAGTAAACTTGCAGAGATTGGTACACAAAAAGGCAGCCCAAAATCAGCAACAGTGGCAAAAAACATCAAGCAAAGGTGAGGTCGAGAAAACAGGGTGGTAATTCAAAAACACAGCAGGGCAATGAAAAAAAGGACTCAGAAAGAAGGCTGGAAGTGAAGGCGTTAAAGCACAATGATCTTGTGGGGCTGAGTGAGAGAAGAGAGGCTAAAATACAGAGAGTAAAGAGCAGGTGATGAGAAACAGGTGTGAAGGAAAGATCCAGAGCAGGGCATGGAAAGTAGAAGGGAACCAAGCACCCAAATGACAGAAAAGAAAAAGTAGTGGCAAAAAACCCCAAGCAGAAAAATAAAAGCAAAAATATCACAGAACCTCATCAAAAATACCAATCCTGACACTCACATATTGCTATAAAGTAGCCATCACATGAGGAATTTGTTCGTGTTAACCCTCTGGGGCTGACGCCGTCGTATACGACAGCTGAGACCAAGCTTTACTAAATTAGAAATAATTTTTTAATGATATGAGATAGAAACTTTTTTTTTTTTTTTTTGCTGAAAAGTTAACTCCGTGGACTTTCGAGCAACCGTCCACCATTTTTGTACTCCTCATAGAAGCTGTGTGATGATGTGAGCAATGTGAGGGTCCAATCGGAATTGGTTCACCGTCACATGGTTTTCCAAAATCCAATCGTAGGGCAGATTCACCTCACGTGACACACCAAAGATTGTTTTTAGGAGTGATGTGTTACTAGTTGGTCCGTTTGAATAGCTCCCTGGCTGCTTCAATGTGCCCTGCGCCATTACACACAGCAAAAGTGAAAGTGAGTAGACGGAGAGCCTCTCATACAATCTCACGTGATCAAACAGTGTGTGCGTATCAGGATTGCTCATTTTCCTGTGAATGTTACTGGATAAGCCTGTGGCAAGCTCTCTCGCTCTGGCGTAAAGCACTGTTTACCATATCAATGGAGCGAGGGGGGAGGGACTGCTCCTCAAACTGAATGAGCCTCGAAGTGTGAATGTTGCTTTCAGAGGAGGAGAGAACACACAGTCAACTTCATAGTAGAAGTTTGTGATGTGACCTTTGTGTAATAGCAGACAGAATTTGCTTTGAGATGAAGACAAACACAATGCATAGACCATTTTGTGTAAATTGTTCAAAATGTGCATTTGTGTTTATTGCTTGAACCTTTTTGTTGTACAGTCTTCCACACAAGAGCCCAAATTAACATTATAAAGTGTCAAAACAGTTATTTATTATAGTTTGCTGTGTGTTTTGAATAAATGTGTGTGTAAAATTATTTTCTGCTTTACTTCTACCTTTCTTATTTCTGATTGTAAACCTGTATTACACTTATAAAACACAACTATAGCATATATATTTTGCAAGTACAGGTTGTCCTGAAAGAAGAGACATAAAACTTGATTGTGGGATGCAGGGAGAGCTGTTAATAGCAATAAAAAAAACATTTATGCCAGGTGAGTGAACTGTCCAAAAAATGCCCTCGGACCCCAGAGGGTTAATCGGAAACATTTTCATTCCATCAATGTTCAAATCATATATGATGTGCAAATGCATTGGGATGGGTTGAGAACAGGCTGGCACGGTGTTCAGAATGAAAACCAGCACAGGCACATTTGGGCATGCATGCATTCAAATATGTTTTTGTTGTTATTACAGTTGTATGCAAAGGTTTGGGCACCCCTGATACATTTTCATGATTTTCCTTTATAAAGCATTGGTTGTCTGGATCAGAAATTTCAGTTAAATATATCATATAGCAGACAAACAGTGATATTTGAGAAGTGAAATGAAGTTTATAGGATTTATAGAAAGTGTGCAATAATTCTTGAAACAAAATTAGGCAGGTGCATAAACCTGGGCACCCCAACAGAAAAAAAAAAAAAATACATCAATATTTAGGAGATCCTTCTTTTGCAAAAATAAAAGTCTCCAAACACTTCCTATAGCTTCCAATGATAGTCTGGAATTTAGTTGAAGGTATTTTGAACCATTCTTCTTTACAAAACATCTAAGGTTTGTTGGTTTCTGAGAACGGACAGCCCGCTTAAAATCACACCACAGATTTTCAATAAAATTCAGGTCTGGGGAGTGAGAAGGCCATTCCAGAATGTTGTACTTGTTAGTAGATTTTGAGCAGTGTTTAGGGTCGTTGTCTTGTTGAAAGATCCAGCCCCGGTGCAACTTCAATTTTGTCACTGATTCATGAACATTGTTCTCAAGAATCTGCTGATATTGACTGGAATCCATGTGATCCTCAACTTTAATAAGATTCCTAGTACCTGCACTGGCCACACAGCCACACAGCATGATGGAACCACCTCCAAATTTTACTGTAGGTAGCAAGTGTTTTTCTTAGAATGCTGTGTTCTTTTTCAGCCATGCATACTGCCCCTTGTTATGTCCAAATAACTCAATTTAAGTTTAATCAGTCCACAGCACCTTATTGCCAAATGAAGCTGGCTCATCCAAATTTGCTTTAGCATACCTCAAGTGACTCTGTTTGTGGCATGTACGCATAAAACGCTTCCTCTGCATTTCAGCATCTCCTTGTGCAAAGTGTGCTGTATAGGTGAACAATACATAGAGACACTATCTGCAGTAAGATCATGTTGTAGGTCTTTGAGCAGGTCTGTGGGATGACTATGACTGTTCTCACCATCCTTCGCTTCAGCTTATCTGAGATTTTTCTTGGCCTGCCACTTCGGGCCTTAGCTAGTACTGTGCCTGCAGTCTTCCATTTCCTCACTATGTTCCTCACAGTAGAAATTGACAGCTAAAATCTCTGAGACAGCTTTTTGTATCCTTCCCCTAAACCATGATGTTGAACAATCTTTGTTTTCAGGTCATTTGAGAGTTGTTTAGTTGCTCCCATGTTGCCACTCATTAGAAGAGATACAAAGAGGGGAAACATTTGCAAATGCCCACCTTAAACACCCTTTCTCATGATTGGATTCACCTATGTAAGGAGGTCAAGGGTCAGTGAGCTTACCAAACCAATTTTGTGTTTCAGTAATTAGTGCTACATGTATTCAAATCAATAAAATGACAAGGGTGCCCAAATTTATGCACCTGCCCAATTTTGTTTAAATAATTATTGAACACTTTCTGTAAATACTAGAAACTTCATATAACTTCTCAAATATCAGTGTGTTCATCTGCTGTATGATATATTTAACTGAAATTTCTGATCCAGACAACCAATGATTTACAAAGGAAAATAATGAAAATTATCAGGGGTGCCCAAACGTTTGCATACAACTGTATATGTTTTTGTTGTTCTTTCTTCATGGTGAAACTGGAGCTTCAGAGATTCTTATCAGGCCTGTGTTTGTCTCCCAGTGCGTGCACTTTTGTTTTTTTACACTCGCGTGCGTGTGTGCGTGCCAGCCAGCCATTTGGTATGCTTATCAGTGTTTCCACAGTTACTTAGAAAAGTTACTTTATTAGTTACAGTTACATTTTACAGTTACTTCAATACCAGTTGCAGCAGCTGCTGAATGTAACTAATAAAGTAACTAATGATCTAACTTGGTTATTTTTAAGATTGAGTGCTCAGCAAAGTAACTATTAGTTACTTTACTGATTACTCTATCTTAAGAGTAACCAAGTTAGGTTACTAGTTACCTTATGAGTTTCATTACTTATTAGTTTCAAGTTGTCGGCAGCTGCTAATAAAGTAACAGCATAAAGCTGCTAATGAAGTAACTGTATAAAGCTGCTAATGAAGTAACTGTATAAAGTAACTAATAAAATAACTTGTCAAAGTAACTATGGCAACACTGATGATTATATATTTTGGGTCAAGGATGAACACTGTCAAAAATGGAATGTTGACTGGACAAATATTTTTTTGGAGAAACTACAAATATTAGCTAACAACACTGATCAATGGACATTGATATTTACATTGTGATGCCAGGCCAGGGATGCTAAAGCATCTAAAGCGTGTGTGTGCGCACATGATTTTATTTAGTGTAATACACTTATTCACTGTAATTGTATAATACGAGCTAAGCGCTGTGCAGTGGAGCGAAGCTCACTCTATGGTAGATGAAGGCACAAACCGGAAATGGTACAAAAAATCTGCCCGGTGAGGAAAAAGCCACAAACTGGACAACATTATTGTAAAAAGCCACAAACCAATGGTAGACGAAGCGGCAAACCGTAAATGACATGGTGAGATGCTGAAGACCTTCACTCATTCATGTCCGCAACATATACATATTATACTTTTAAATACATTAAAAATACATGGATGAAACAAGAAAGTGAAAACATTTATTTGCATGGTGGTCCATTTAAATATCAGATGTCAATACAGAATTAATTATAACATAAAATATTAATAATACCGAACCCCATGGGTTCTGACATTTTGAATATGGGCGCTGCCATGTTGAATGGTCACATGTGCCATCCGCTTTATCTGCCATGAGGACCCAGTGACGGCGACGTCACTTCCGGTTTGTTTCAGTGTCAGATCGTGGAATGTCACTTCCGGTTTGTTTCTGTGCCTCATCCACCTTAAGGACTTGTAGAATCGAAGGCCACATGATGTGATCTAAAATAGCATGGGGGAAGAACTGATTCGACAATGGCATAAAAAAAGGTCATTGAACGTCATTTCCGGTTTGCTTCTGCGTCAGCTTAGTGTCTGCCTCATCTACCTAAAGCACCCCTAGAAGCGTCACTGCTGCTTTGACATTAACAATCAAACACAAACTTTAAATCGGAGTCCAAAAATAATTCTGACAATGAAGTCCGCCATGCCGTGCATTAAATCGTCATCCGTCACCAAAACAAACTCCGCCATGTTTGTTTTAAAGCTAAGCGCCACCTGGCTTGTTTGAGTGCACTCACACAAGTGGGACGGTGCTTGTGCGGGCGTGTACTACCAAAAAATAAAAAATACTGGGTACTTCCTCAGTGCAGCGAAAAAAATCACATCAGACAGCTTACAGCACAGTGGATTTGTCTCGTGTGTGTGCACACGTGCGGGTGTGTGCACAGAGTGCAATGGTACCAAACGTATGGAACCAAATTTGCACTCTAAATGGAACCTAATTGCACTCTAAATGCAATGCAACACAAATGGGATGAATAATCCATGTCACGTGACATACAAAGCACCAATCAAATGACAAGGATCCACTCAGCTGTTATATCAGTGCATGTAAACCGGGTCATTGTCAGCCGGGGCGTATCATGTGACCACCTAACAAAATTTCAGATCTTGTAACCAAAAAAAAAGAGCACTGATGTGTCTCTTGTTCTCATTCTAACCTTAATTCTAGGTTCTAAAGTCAATGAGAACAGCCTGTTGTTTAGATATTTGTAGGACTGTGCATGGAATATCGATGTTAACTTTTCATTATCACATGAATATCTTCATGACAATAGGTTGAATTTGAATTCTTTTTTTTTTTTTATTTAACCAGGTTAGTCCCACTGAGATCAAGACCTCTTTTGCAAGGGATATCTGGACAGTTATAAAGTTTCCAATTCACCTAACCTGCATGTCTTAAAAGTGGGAGGAAACCCATGCAAACATGGGGAGAATATGCAAACTCCACACACAAAGACCAAAGGTGGGAATCAAACCCATGACCTTCTTGCTGTGAGGCAACAGTGCTAACCACTAAGTCCCCGCGCTGAATAATTTATCTATCAAAGTGATCAAGCCAATACTAGGCCGAATGCCATAGAAGAGATTACTGTTGTAGGATGCTTTGCACACAAGTGTGCTTTGTTGAGTTTGCGATGCCAGTTGTAAGTGATAAATAATTTCCTGTAATTTTAATCAGTGACAGTAAAATGTACATCTGCAGATCAAATTCACTGTAACTTTGTCTTTCCATGTTTTGTGAATATTGCTTCCTCTAAACAGATGGATATTTACAAGTTCTGGTTATGAATTACAAAAATCAGTGATGACAGAACTCTTATTAAGGAGACAGGACAAATAGGACAGTAAATAGGACTTTCATTCATTTCTTTTTCTGCTGCGTGCCCAGATCGTAGTAGTAGACTGAGCAGCTCATCTTCCCAACACACTTCCCTATCCTTGTCCAACTCCTGTAACTATTCCTAGGGGATCATGAGGCATACTCAAACCAGCAGGGAAAACTCATCCTTCCAGTCTGTCCTGGTCCTTCCCCAGTGCCTCCTCCCAGTTGGTCGTGCCTGGAAAACCTCTCTAGGGAGAAGCCCAGGTGGCATCAACTGGCTTTTCTGATGCAAAGAAGCTGTGTATCTACTCCGCTGGGTGGAGTGAGCCACAGCTTCTTCGCATCGTTAAAAGCCAGTTGACTGAAAGAATTACTCCACTTATTTCCTCCCAAAGGACGAATCTCATTTCTGCTGCTTTTATCCAGAACCTTATTCTTTCAGTCATTACCTAAAGTTCATAACCATAGCTAAGGATAGGACCCTAAATCGATGGGTAAATTGAGAGCCTTCCTTCCAGCTCAGCTCCTTCTTCACCACATCGGTCCTGTACAGCATTCTTAAAACATCAACACCACTCCAATCTGTCTGACGACCTCATGCTCCAACTTACCCCACTCCTGAACAAGACCCCGAGATACTTAAACTACTCCACCTGGGGCAGTAACTCTCCTCTGACCCAAAGAGGACAGTCCACCATTTTTTCCAACAGAGAACCATGGTCTCAGATTTGGAGGCACTGATTTTCATCCCAGTTGCTTCACACTTGGCCTCAAACATGCTCAGTGCACATTGAAGTCTCTCTGATGAAGCCAACAGAGCATTATCCAAAAAAAAAACAAAACATAGATGCAGCTCTGATGTCACACAACTGGATACCCTCTGAACAGTAAGTACAAATGAAAAAGCCTTACCTCTTCTGCGTAGGCATCACAAAGTTTGTTTCCTGAGAGCAGTTTGTTTTTCAAGCTCTTGTTCTGAAACAGAGAAGAACAAGTGGGTGATGGGCTTGTTTTAATCCAGTTTTCTGACAGTGGCTTGCCTTAAAATATCTTCTGTTAAAAAAAAAAAAAAAAAAAAGTGAGTCTGTGCACTCCATGTACTCTGACAGGAAGTGTTCACTGATTTCAGTGAAGAGTGATGAAGAATCTGCCTCAAAAGTGTCTTTGGTGTCAAGTGTGTTCCTCAGGTGTCAGAGCTCCACTGAACCTCATCAAATCAACTATCATCAGTGAGCCTGAAGAGTCATTCGATTGGCATCCACAGGAGAGATTCCAAAATAAAAGCTTTGCATGGTGCCACTTAAGGTTCTTTCTGAACAATCTGAAGGTAAATATTGTAAAAAGTAAATATAAAGTAAATAATGTCGTAAGTACAGTACACTGTAGCAACTGAAATGATTTGTGTGAAAGAGTTTGCACAATCTTCGTGTCCAAGAAAAGACTGGATTAATCAAAGGCATAGAACAGATGAGTTAAAACCATTGTCAAAAGCAGTTCTCACCCTGCTCATCACCTGACCTGACCTCCTGCCTCAGGTGGGTGCTATCGGTCATGAAAATCTCAGACCACCAGACCCAACAACAGTTTCTTTTCCAAGGCCAATTACATTCTAAATCAACATACAAAATGAAAAACGGTCCTGAATAACTTTTTCCCCATTTTTTTTCCAATGCTACTGTGATGTGTGCAATAATAATTGCATGGTACTGTGCATTTTCTGGTGCCAACGATGGTACGAGGGGCAACTGAGATGTTTTGAGCCTAACCCAGGAAAAATAAGGCATAGTTCTTCATCTTTTGCATTCTGAGAAAGTTTTCATAAATTTAGCAGTTAAAATGATGCAAATGATCAATTGTACAACTACATTCTGGTCACACTGACAAATTCTTACCATTCTAAGACAGCCAAAACTGAAGACCAGGTCTGTTATTTATCATTATCAAACTGCGTGTAGAAAATATTCAAAATGTTGTCATATGAAGAAACTTCAGCAAGTACAAAACAAAGCTGAAGCTCATGCTCTTACATGGTCATTTGCATTCAGAAACACCCTCCATTAACTATTTATTGTAACAAAACATCCATTTGTTGCTTGTGCTCCTCACCAGAATAATGAGAGTGAGAGTGAAGACAGTCAGCTGTTGTGAAATGGACAGCAAGGTGCTTATGTGTGGTCACGGCAATGAGACAAATAAAATAAATGTACCACTAAGTGGCAATAACCCATCCACCAGTAGCTTTGAACTCAACCTTACAAAAATAACTACTAACAGTAAAAATACTGGGCCTCACTATAACATGAGCACTGTTAATGACCTACCGTAGCCAAAAGAAAATGTCCGACTACGACATCTGATATTTTTTTCATACTCCATAAAGAGTTACCAAATCATGATCTTTTAAGCAAATGGGACATATAAGACAACAAATGAAAGCGGTATTTATGTAGAGTCAACTACATTTTGAATTATGTGCACAACTTTCTTGTTCAAATCAGAGGGTTTGCCTTCGTACAAACCCACGTTGGAGGCTGTAATGACATACTCTTGACCTACTTCACGCGTGGCCTCTTCTGCTTCTCACAGGCATTCTTTGACAGTTTTCTATTCCGTAATAGGGTGGTTAATGATAGTGTAGTAATCCAGTGTTGTCCTATGTCATGGTGAGGCCCAGTATTTTTATTGTTACCAATATTTTTTTGTAATCTCCACATCCTAAGATTTCTAATGCTATCAAATTTATAGGGTTTTTTTTGTGTGTGTGTGTGTGTGTGTGTGTGTGTGTGTGTGTGTGTGTGTGTGTGTGTGTGGGTGGGTGGGGGGTTTACACACGGACCATGCTGGCCTACATTCAATCACGGTGTTATTTTGTTTCTAATGTAGACATCAAAATCACCTATGGGCATAATTTTAAGAAGTGTTGGAAAGCTTTCCGACATGTTGACCACAAGAAAGAGCATAAAACCTTTCAAACAACCGAACAGCTACATAATTATTTATGGTTAGAGTCATCCCAGAATACTGTGTGCTTCTTTGAGGTCATCGTGGTACTGTCTTTAACAAGATTAAAAACTCTGCTCATGAAATTTAAGACCCAAAAATAACGTGGGCCCATTTTCTAAAGAAAATCGTGGCAGGAAAACTATGTGCTTCATGCCTTTTTTTTTATTCAAATTTCTACACATAATACCCCATAATGACAGTGTGAAGAGTTTTTTAAAGATTTTTGCAAATTTAGAAACAAACAAACACACAAAAAACTACATGTGGTACTTCACCTCATGTGGTTCTAAGGTTTTTTTAATTTTATTTTTAATGAATTGATTTCCAGAGAAGCACCGGAGAAGCTTCAGTATTGAGAATTGACTATGAGTAGTGACCCCACTTCTTTGCATTGAAAGGATCCAGCTGAGGTGGAGGTCCACTTAAATACAGCAATCAGACACACACACCTGACAGTGGACAATTGTTAGTCCTTGACTGTCCAAACACAGTAGGTGTTGTGTAGCTGGAATGTCCAGAATGACAGATCACCATGGCTGCTTCTGTCGGAAGCCACACCTCCTGTGAGTGGAGCGCACACACCCACGTGTCAGTGTGTGCGTTTGCAAAGTCACACTTGTGGGGAACCTAAACAAATTTCACAGCAGTACAACAGTGATTGTCTGCAGTCTGTTATTGTGCCAAGAGTGCGACTGGCCACACATTTTCTAAGTGCAATGTGAGCGGTGTTAGATGTTCATGCGTCACCTGAAATTTGGCCGGCACCTGCTGCGAGAGGATGCGATGGGTTCGCAAAGTGCACACTTTGTCTTTCAGCCGCTTGTGTGTGCAAATAGTTGTAGCATCAGGTGTACGAGGCGTTGGCGACAGGGACAACATTACACAGTTTGCACACGATTCCTGCGTCATGCGCACTAAGTGTGCACTTCATCCAAACTTCGTACCATGTGTGAAGGGGCCCTTCATTTAACTTTACAGTTACAGCAGAAGAAAAGTCATAGAGCGGTGTCAGATCAGTTTCATTCAAGAGTCAAAGCTGTAAAGCCATTAAATGTGTCATTATAAATCCTCTGCTCCCTTTGGTGACCCTACAAATTCTTAGCATCATATATCTGGGTGTGCACAGGCAGCTTTAATGCATCATTTCCATGAATAGGCTTGTTGCATTCCAGTGCTGTCTGGTGAGGGACAGAGACAAAATTAAGGGGTCTAAGCCCCTCAGGGCTGGGAGCAGTGCTTTTCCCAGTCCTAGCATGGCTGGAACCCCAGTGTTTTGAACATGAAATTAAGGCATAATCAAAAATCTATACAAGATAAACACCAATGGTTCCAGGAGCAGAGAGAATGGTGATAATAATGATGATGATATATAATAATAATAATAATAATAATAATAATAATAATAATAATAATAATAATAATGGCATTTTGACACTGTACATATATGAATACATACAACAAAATTTGTCCTCTACGCTTCCTTGAGCTGAAACATGAGGAACCGATAACCAATCAGAATTTGCCTTTGTATCACTTCACACATTTTTACCAATAGGCAATGAGAAAACTCATAACCTTCAGATTTTGAAGGTTATGATGATGGTGATGATGGTCATAATAATGACGATGATGGTGATTGTGATGAAGGTTATGATGATTATGGCGCTATTGATGATACTGATGATAATGGTGCTTTTAATGTTGATGAAGATGGTGATTATGAAATTGATAATGGTTGCAGTTCTGTTGTTATGTTAAGGTTCAACAAATAACTCTGTTATCTGAATAATATTCTGAAAAATATTTATACAAATATTGATAATGCACTGTTACAAAAATGCTCTGAATAACACTTCAGATTGCACCGGACTGCACCACCATTTCACTTCAATTTTTACAAAATTTCACCGGGGTGAGGGGGGGCACACCCCTGGACACCACTAGGTGAGCGTGCCATTGCATTGCTCTGAATTCAAAATTTGAATAATATTGAACAATGCAGTGTTTCAGACAGACCAGATGGCCATCGACTTTGAGACTTGACTTGGACTTGTGACAGAAGATTTTAGACGTGACATTAGCTTCCTCCTCAGAGACTTTATACTTGACTTGAACTTAAGAACAAAGACTTGAGTCTTGACTTGGAATTGCAAAAATGACTTTTGAACATCTTTGCTGTGGGATGAGCTGCCTGGTCTACTGCCACCATGACTTGGATGCGGCAGAAATTGAATGAATGAATGAATCAGAAGATTTAAAGAATGTCAGAATGAAACAAATTCATAGCAACCCTAAACTGATTATGAAGATTGCATCTTGATCAATTCCTAGATGAGATAGAAAATCTACATCCTCGGTCGATCCAGAGGCACCTGTTTGTGGGTTTGTTTAATGTGGGAATGTCACTGCGACAGACACATGGTCCTGATAAATCCTTAGCCTGAGGCAGTGGTTGAGAAGTACCAGATGATCGGTTTCTGAGGACTTGCTGTAGCCTTCATCCGCTTTCACAGCCATTGGTTCCAATCTATGACCTCCTGCACCCGATCTGTCATTGAAGACTTCTTGTTTCACCAAAGCTGTGTTAGCCATCTCATGTTAAGGCTTTCTGATGGTTCATGGTTACCATAGCATTCACGAGGTACATAAGGTCCCCACTGTATTTCAAGCCAACATGCAATCCCTTACTTGATCCATTGCCAAGGTGTCAGGACCTGGATAACGGGTTGGATTTTGATACAATGAAACAAAAAATGGAGGTGGATCTGAGTCACAGCTAAAATATTTAACTTTTTCATGATGCAAATATGACCATTCTACCAACCATTAGCCAAATTTGCCCATTCATTTTTGAGTTATAATGTTCACATACAAAGTGATCAAACCATCCTCTGCTGATTTCTGGATTTATATTTAACATGAAATAATTTGTATGGGAACAAACTCAACAGGAAAAGGACATGAAAAACTTTTTCAACTTGATATGGATTTGTACGCTAACAACGGTAAAATCAAACATAGGTGTAATGAATCTGTGATTCGGTTTACACATCACATCACATGTAAAGTGTAGCTGCATAAGTAGAGGAACAATATGGGGTCGCGTCCCAGGTATTCCCTCCTTGTCTGAAATGTTGCTTTAAGAGAAGAGGTTGCACACAGGACTTATTCAAATGAAGAGGTGTGTTCATTTTGAATTGGTGGAGCCTAAATCTATATTGAGGAACAACTCTGCTGAGACATTGTATAATGCTTAAATAATGCCAAAGCTGCAAAAACATAAAGGTAATTGGTTACTCCCTGTGTTTTTTGACTAAGCTTGCAAAACTTGTGTTTTATCGAAAGAAACAAATGTAATTACATTCAACTTCATCATAACAGCCAGCAGCAATGTGTGAGACCTTTTCATTGACTCAGCAACACATTTAAAATTCTTAATGAGTTTATCAATGAGCTAATTACCTTTAGTCCCTTCTTCAAAACACTCTCACAAACCCTTCCAGCAGAACACAAGAGCAACACATAATCAATCACAAAATCTAACTGATGAAAACTATCTTCAGTGACCAAGAAACAGATCAAGCACGGTCCTGCAGAAGCAATGGACCTCACTTCACATTGTCAGAATAAACACTACATAGCAGAACCTCCAGATGTCAACACGTTGGGTCCACATCCACCCACCATACTACTACAAACCACCTTGAGTTCTGGATGGTGCCCACCCACACAGAGAAGAGGGTAATCACTACCTCTCAAAAATAACTATGTATCCTCACTCCCAACAACCCACATTTTTATACTTGGTCAGTTCCACTATTCATCATGATGTGATGAGTTGGATACTCCCATTGTGCCATTTCGCCACAGGTGAGGAGATATGATTTTGATAGCTGCATCATTTCTCTCTGACACTGCATGGAACTATGTGCTTCACTTCTATGTCATCAGGGTACATTCATCTATGTTTTTGTTGTGGTTATGGTCATGGTTAGGGTTAGCATTTTCGCAATTTCACACCACAGGGGTACTCAAGTTGTCACATGTGGGCATTTGGTCAAAATGAGCTGTGGGCATCTAAATGTGATGACCTGGGCATGACACTAAATGGTAAATGGACTGCATTTATATAGCACTTTTCCATCTATCTATTAGAAGCTCAAAGCGCTTTACAATGATGCCTTGCAATCATCCATTCACACACCAATGTCAGGGTGCTGCCATGCAAGGCGCTCACTGTACACCGAGAGCAACTTGCAAGATGGGGAGTTGAACCAAAGATCCTCTGGTCTCAAGCCCACTGCTTAACCACTAGACCATCACCTCCCCACCCTCCACTAGGTTTAAAGTAACTACCTATCTTCTACAGTCAAGTGAAATATTGGTGTCCCCTCGACCAGCCGCTGGGGTCTTCAGCAGTGATGCAGCCATGTGCTGGATTATGTACAGAAAAAAAACGCACCACATGTCAAAGACATCTTAGTTGTCGTTCCTTCACTACGCAAGGGAGTCTCGTCATCTGAGGAGAAACGGTCACTGCTCATTTGATATGAAGTGATTCCAGCAGTACCCAAGGATCCTGTAAAGAGACAGTGTACCAAAAGCATCTCTCATCATCTATGGTGGAAATTTGGTGAGAATCCGTGAAATAGTTTTGGCACAATCCTTCAAAGCCAATATAAAGTGAAATCTTATCCAGAATCCAGATTTGGATCCAAATCACCTCCAAAATTCAGTGGAGTGTTCCATGCCCTAATATCTATCTGTGGTGCAAATGTGGTGAGAATAAGTAAAGCAATTTTGAAGTAGACCTTCAAAGCCCATATAAAGGGAAATCTTGATCCAGAATCTGGATTTGAATCACCTCCAAAATTTAATGGAGTCTCCCATGGCCTAATATGTATCTGTGTTGAAAAGTTTGTCAAAATCCGTGCAGTAGTTTCAACGTAATCCTGCTAACAGCAATCCTTCAATGCCTATATGAATTGAAACTTGATCCAGAATCTGGATTTGGATCCAGATCACCTCCAAATTTTAATGAAGTCTTCCTTGGGCTATCTGTGGTGAAGATTTTGTCAAAATCCATGCAGTAGTTTGATGCAATCTTGCTAACAGACAGACAGACAAATAAATGCAAATGATTTTATTCCGTCCTTGGCGGAAGTAACAAGAAAACAGTTTCTTGTGCCTGGATGCTTTCAGATTTAAACTAAGGAAATAAATAAATATATATATATATATATAGTGTTCAGAATAATAGTAGTGCTATGTGACTAAAAAGATTAATCCAGGTTTTGAGTATATTTCTTATTGTTACATGGGAAACAAGGTACCAGTAGATTCAGTAGATTCTCACAAATCCAACAAGACCAAGCATTCATGATACGCACACTCTTAAGGCTATGAAATTGGGCTATTAGTAAAAAAAAGTAGAAAAGGGGGTGTTCACAATAATAGTAGTGTGGCATTCAGTCAGTGAGTTTGTCAATTTTGTGGAACAAACGGGTGTAAATCAGGTGTCCCCTATGTAAGGATGAAGCCAACACCTGTTGAACATGCTTTTTTCTTTTTGAAAGCCTGAGGAAAATGGGATGTTCAAGACATTGTTCAGAAGAACAGAATAGTTTGATTAAAAAGTTGATTGGAGAGGGGAAAACTTATATGCAGGTGCAAAAAATTATAGGTTGTTCATCTACAATGATCTCCAATGCTTTAAAATGGACAAAAAAAAAACAGAGATGCGTGGAAGAAAATGGAAAACAACCATCAAAATGGATAGAAGAATAACCTGAATGGCAAAGGCTCACCCATTGATCAGCTCCAGGATGATCAAAGACAGTCTGGAGTTACCTGTAAGTGCTGTGACAGTTAGAAGACGCCTGTGTGAAGCTAATTTATTTGCAAGAATCCCCTGCAAAGTCCCTCTGTTAAATAAAAGACATGTGCAGAAGAGGTTACAATTTGCCAAAGAACACATCAACTGGCCTAAAGAGAAATGGAGGAATATTTTGTGGACTGATGAGAGTAAAATCGTTATTTTTGGGTCCATGGGCCGCAGACAACCCCCAAACTCTGAATTCAAGCCACAGTTCACAGTGAAGACAGTGAAGCATGGTGGTGCAAGCATCATGATATGGGCATGTTTCTCCTACTATGGTGTTGGGCCTATATATCGCATACCAGGTATCATGGATCACTTTGGATATGTCAGAATACTTGAAGAGGTCATGTTGCCTTATGCTGAAGAGGACATGCCCTTGAAATGGGTGTTTCAACAAGACACTGACCCCAAGCACACTAGTAAATGAGCAAAATCTTGGTTCCAAACCAACAAAATTAATGCCTCGCATATGTGAAGAAATCATGAAAAACTGTGGTTATACAACTAAATACGTGTTTAGTGATTCACAGGATTGCTAAAACAGCAGTTTGAACATAATAGTTTTGAGTTTGTAGCGTCAACAGCAGATGCTACTATTATTGTGAACACCCCCTTTTCTACTTTTTTTTACTAATAGCCCAATTTTATAGCCTTAAGAGTGTGCATATCATGAATGCTTGGTCTTGTTGGATTTGTGACAATCTAGTGAATCTACTGGTACCTTGTTTCCCATGTAACAATAAGAAATATCTCAAAACTGGGATTAATCTTTTTTAGTCACATTGTTATGTGTCGGACGCAGCTCGGAGAACCGACCAGCGTTTGAAGGACCCAGTATGAAATAAGCAGAGCACGGTACAAAGGCTAACTGAATTTAATACATAACAGTGATACAAAAAACAACAAAAGAAAGTGCGGTCTGGCGTGGTGCGCTCCCAGCAGCGCTAACGGTCCGGAGCCAGAAGCTGTTCGGACCCAAGGACCCCGCCGACACCCCCCAGGTGGCCGCAACAAACCGAGTCTGTGAAAGAAGGAACCATTATGTGAGTCCACACTCTACACACAGAGAGAACACTTAAAGGTGTACAAACAGCAAACACTTCCTGGCTTGATTACTAATCAGCTTCCCAACCTGCAGGCATGGAACATCCAGTTCACAAAACTCCACTGCAGTGGAAGCCGATACATGACTAACATACAGCTCAATATAATAAAGGTGTGAGGGACACCACATTTACTGACTGTATAAATGTTAGTCACAAAATCTAACGTACCTCAGGAAGTGTGCTGACGAGCGTGAGACCTCACCCCCTCCTCTTTCACAGACCGTGCATCAAACCCTGGACGTTCTCTGCATCCACTGATGATGAGATGGCTCCCGAGACGACGATCTCACCCGTCTGGTCACAAGGTCGAGTCTCTGGCAAATACACACTGTATACTCCAGTCTTAAATGCCACCATGTTCCAATCCATATAGATGCACCTCAGCTGTGAGTCCTGACGAGCCGCAGGTGATCAGGGTGAGGTCCTGATAACCTCAGCAACACAGCCACTCAGTCCCAAATGCAAGCCACCTGGAAGGAGAAACAAAGGACAGAAACAAAAAGGCAGCCAGGCCCCCCCAGCCATATAACACACATAGCACTACTATTATTCTGAACACTACTGAACACTACAAATGGCATGAAATTCATCCTTCGTGCGTTAACTGGCTTCAGTCGTGCTATGTGTGAAGGGACCCTTAATTTTGCTGCAAACCGTGAAAAAAAATCCCACAAAAAGTGAGCACGTCTCGCAAAATGTAAATCACAAACGTGAATTATTATTCATGAGATTTTTTTTTCCTTTCAGTTTAAGAAGTTTTCTTGATTGCAAAGCCTATTTTTTTTTTTTGGGGGGGGGGGGGGGGTGTCACTACCAAAAGTTCTGTATCAATGCAATCTTAATTTCCATGAGCTATACATGCACATTTGGCTTATGTTCTAACTGCAGATATCACCGAACAGCTGTACATTCATATTACCTGTACACTCCTGTTTATAGTTATTATCGTATGTATATTTTTAAATGTTTTCATGTAAAAAAGGGTATCATTTGCAAAATATTATAATTTTCTTGTTGTGTGGGCCGCTGAAGAGGAGGTACTGCTGGCCCACTACCAAAGGGCGCCCTGCCTGAAGTGCAGGCTTCAGGCACGAGAGGGCACTGCCGCCTCACAGGTACAGCCGGGGTGACAGCTGTCACTCATCAACTATGACAGCTGTCACCAATCACCAGGTCATCACCCACACACACAAAAGCCGGACGACATCTCCACCTCATCGCCGAGATATCGTCTACCTCTAAGGTAAAACTCTCAGCCGTTTTTGGTGCCAAACACTTATTCTGAATACTTTGCAGGCGTACCTGATACCTATCCGCAGCTGGAGGCTGGGGTTGTGGATCGTGAAGGAGACGACGTTCTTCTCTCCTCACACCAAACCGGATAAGTAGTCAGGCGCTGCACGTTTGTTGTTTCTGTGTTAAAGGTGGAGGTGTTGTTCCCACCTGGAAAGAAGAACTTGCTGACTGTTTACTGGGTGTGTTTTCACACACTCATTACATCTGTTCTTCTGCTTCCTGCCAGCAGTACCAGATCCGACAGTTGGAGACGGTGACCACCTGGGGACTCAGGACTTGGCGGCTCCAGTATCCTTCGGGTTCGGTGGCAGTGGAAATCGTGTGGGATCCGGTTCTACTCGGGACAGACGTCTCCTATCCTCGAGCCTACCCACACATCACCTTGTATATTTTGATTGTGATCCAAATTCTATGTTTGTCTGTATTCTCGTTGTGCACATTTCAGAACAGTAAAGTGTTGTATTTTTGGGTCATCTATTGTCCGTTCATTTACGCCCCCTGTTGTGGGTCCGTGTCACTACAATTTCCCAACATTTCTCTCACTAATTTATGCTATAATTTATACTTTTTATATGGTGGTTGTATCCATATTTTGCAACATATTGGTGGGCTTAAATTCAATATGTGATATATCATTGCAAGCTATAGCTTCACAAAATATCATTACTTTTTCATAAAATATAATTGTTTTTATGTTCAAATGTGCAATCATTCATACAATGAATATTTCTAAATTGTTAAATCTAACATGGTAAAAATTCATCTTGGGCTTTGACTGCAAATACATTTGAGCAGAAATGCATTATCATGTATTAATTATATATTCTTGGGTAATAGGCTAAAGTGTGCATATGTTTTTTTACAGTCAAATAGAAAAAAATTGTAAAATGTGATTGACTGAAAATTATCATCAAATGTCACTTATTACATGACAGCTAATATACGCTTGGCAGTCATAAATAACACAACTTAGTGAGTGACATGCTTAATATAATTAATAAATATAATGCCTCAAACCACTGAAAAAAATAGTGTATTTAAATAATATAACTGTCCATTTGGCTTTTAATTGAACATTATCATGAGGTACAGTCAAAAGACCTATGGATTGTTGCATGTACAGCTAATGTATGTTTTAGAAAAAACACACTCAATACATTACATGTTCACCTGTATAACTGTTATTATTTATGTTATTATTATCATCATTATCATCCAATTCTGGTGGTCGCGGGGGTCATGGGAGGAAAAACTGGGAGTCTGGACGGAGGTGCAAATTGGGCAGTTTGTAAGTGGCTATGGGGCACTGTGATTGGACACAAACTGTGGATTTTCCCATAAGATATTCCTGGATGAATTAAATTCTTCAGAGGAGGGGCACAGAGCCCCCAAACTGACATTCACCCGGCTGGGTGTGAGCCCTCAGTGCCCCTGAGGGCTCACAGGGTTCCTGAGGATGCTGTGGAAGGGAAAGCTGGGAGTTTGGAGAAGGTGGGGGGAATCATTCGATTTGATGACAGTGCCCTGTGATTAGGGGAGTGCAAAATAATTGTCATGACGATGCATCGCGATACTAATTTTCGCGATCTACTGCATCAATTCTTGATGCCAAGTATCGATTATTAATTTAAAAAATGAATAAATAAAATTGTATGAATGGTTGGCGAACATCAGCCAAAAACAACTGGAATACAACTTCCAGTCCAGTAGATGTTGCCGTGGAGGTGTTGACGCCCGCTGCCTTCGTGCCAACAGCATTTCCAGCCGCGGGATACTGCGATGAGTCTCTTAACAACATGGAAGAAACAGAGAAAATCCGTCCGCCTCCGTCAAATTTTAAATCTGATGTTTGGGCGCATTTTGGCTTCAAAAACAAAGAAGGTAAACAAGAAATCGACATGACAAGCGCACTTTGCAGACACTGTAACATGGCAATGAAATACTGTGGGAACACAACAAACTTAAAGGCACACATGCGGAGGCACCATCCAGAAAAACAGCAAGAGCAGCCAGCACCGCAACCAATGATAAGACAAACAACCTTTGATTACAAACTAGCCCCTTTATCTACACGTGCCAAGAAAATCACAGAGTCAATTGCTGAGTTTATTTGCCAGGATTTATGGCCGTACAATGTGGTAGAGAACAGTGGGTTCAAAAAAAGATAAGCACACTCGAGCCTCGCTATGTGATCCCGAGCCGAAAACAATTCACAGAAGTAATGGTCCCACAGATGTATGAAGAGGTAAAGCTACAAGTTAAAAAATCCCTTGCCTCCGCAGAAAGTGTTGCCCTAACATGCGATGGGTGGACTTCGCGAGCCACGGAGTCATACCTCACCATAACAGGCACCACATTGACGAGGGCTGGGAATTGGTTTCCCATGTATTGCAAACCAGGGCTTTGTTTGAGTCCAACACCGGCACCAACATTGCCCAGGTGCTGAGAGCGGCACTGGAAGAATGGGAGTTATCTAACAAAGACCCTGGAATAGTAAAGGACAACGCATTGAATATGACCATCGCTGCACAGCTGGCCGAAATGCCACGTTTCAGGTGTTTTGCTCACACACTGAATTTGGCATCCCAGCATGCCCTGAAACTCCCCACTGTCACTAGATTGCTAGGGAGAGTAAGACGGGTGACAACTTTTTTCAGATGCAGCACTGTTGCGTCCCACGTACTGCGTGAGAAGCAAACTTTGCTGAACCTCCCTCGCCACAAATTGATTACCGATGTCGCCACTCGCTGAAACAGAGCGCACGACATGCTGGAGCGCTTTTTAGAGCTACAGCGTGCCATCCATGCTGCGCTCCTGTCTGCCGAAATACGCAAGTCTGAGAAGGAAATCTGCACACTCACTGAGTCTGACATAACTGCTGAGGAAGTTGTCACCATGAAACCTATGAAAGTAGCTACACTCGCAATATCAGAGAAGGCCAGTCCAACGCTATCTATTGTAGCGCCACTCCATTCCCAACTCATGCATGAGCTCCAAGACAATCCGAGTGATTCCACCTTGACAAGGGAACTTAAAACCACAATGTGCCAGGATCTTATCAAGAGATACTTAAACGAAAAGGAGGCTCTGTATAAAGCCTCGGCTCTTGATCCCCATTTTAAGGCCTTACCTTTCCTTTCCGAGGACAAGAGGGAAGATGTCTATAATGGAGTAACTGCAGAAGCTGCCAGGACCAAGTGGGCATTACAGGTAACATTAACAGCAATACAGTTAAAATTTATTTTAAAAATATAAAATATAAATTCATATCTTCACAGTTTAAAAAGCATAAATAAGTAATACATAAATATTTATAACTAAATTCATGAATAAATATATCCATCGTAGGTAAATGCAGTTGTCATTGGAAATGTTACTGTGCAAGATAAAAATCATTCACCATTCTGAAGATTGTGTTGATTTACTGTTTTCCAGCAAAGCACAAGTGGACTTCAGGCAGAATCAATGGAGGATGCAGCCAAAACCCTGACCAAGAAGACATGTCTGCTATATGTTCATCAAAAACATCCAAACACTGTTCTCTAGCTGACCTACTTGGACAGACATATGCAGCAGGTTAGTTTAAAAATATGTTACCATAACATGCTGAAAGAAATATTCTGAGTGTCTTGTTTCCTAATTTGAGGATGCTCCACAAACTATACATGCATGTCGTGTGGGCCGCCAGAAGAGGAGGTACTGCTGGCCCACCACCAGAGGGCGCCCTGCCTGAAGTGCGGGCTTCAGGCACGAGAGGGCGCTGCCGCCACGGACACAGCCGTGAGTGACAGCTGTCACTCATTATTTCCTGACAGCTGTCACTCATTCTTCATCATCTCACTCCATAAAACCCAGACGTCATCTCCACCTCATTGCCGAGATATCGTACTTCTATGGAGGTAACTTTCTCTGCCTGTATTGATTAATTGTGTTGCAGCTGTCTTACCAGAGGACCGGCGTGGGTCGCGACTGTTTCGTCCTACGTCCCGTCAGATAAGTGGTTACACAGACGCTGCACGAGTGTGTATTAGAGGTGGAGGTGGCATTCCCACCGTTGTTGTTACGGGGTGTACACACACCCACACTTGACTGTTTTTGCTCCTCACCAGCAGTACCAGATCCGACAGTCGGGGACGGTGATTACCTGGGAATTCGGGACTTGGCGGCTCCAGTATTCACCAGGTTCGGTAGCGGCGGAAATCGTGTGGTTCCGACTCTTCTCAGGACAGACGTCTTCTATCCTCGAGCCTGCCCACACGTCACCTTTGTGGATTGACTGTTATCAAATTCTGAGATTGTCTGTATATTCGTTGTGCACCTTCACAACATTAAATTTTTACTTTTTGGCTCATCTATTGGCCGTTCATTTGCGCCCCCTGTTGTGGGTCCGTGTCACTACACTTTCACAACACATGCATATGGCATTTAAATATAAAGTAATGTAACAAATAATATTATGATGACGATGATGATAATTTAATGTACTGAGTAATATATACTCAACAAAAATATAAACGCAACACTTTTGGTTTTGCTCCCATTTTGTATGAGATGAACTCAAAGATCTAAAACTTTTTCCACATACACAATATCACCATTTCCCTCAAATATTGTTCACAAACCAGTCTAAATCTGTGATAGTGAGCACTTCTCCTTTGCTGAGATAATCCATCCCACCTCACAGGTGTGCCATATCAAGATGCTGATTAGACACCATGATTAGTGCACAGGTGTGCCTTAGACTGCCCACAATAAAAGGCCACTCTGAAAGGTGCAATTTTGTTTAATTGGGGGGGGATACCAGTCAGTATCTGGTGGGACCACCATTTGCCTCATGCAGTGCAACACATCTCCTTGGCATCATCCGTGAAGAGAACACCTCTCCAACGTGCCAAACGCCAGCGAAATGTGAGCATTTGCCCACTCAAGTCGGTTACGACGACGAACTGGAGTCAGGTCGAGACCCCGATGAGGACGACGAGCATGCAGATGAGCTTCCCTGAGACGGTTTCTGACAGTTTGTGCAGAAATTCTTTGGTTATGCAAACCGATTGTTTCAGCAGCTGTACAAGTGGCTGGTCTCAGACGTCTTGGAGGTGAACATGCTGGATGTGGAGGTCCTGGGCTGGTGTGGTTACATGTGGTCTGCGGTTGTGAGGCTGGTTGGATGTACTGCCAAATTCTCTGAAACAACTTTGGAGACGGCTTATGGTAGAGACATGAACATTCAATACACGATCAACAGCTCTGGTTGACATTCCTGCTGTCAGCATGCCAACTGCACGCTCCCTCAAATCTTGCGACATCTGTGGCATTGTGCTGTGTGATAAAATTGCACCTTTCAGAGTGGCCTTTTATTGTGGGCAGTCTAAGGCACACCTGTGCACTAATCATGGTGTCTAATCAGCATCTTGGTATGGCACACCTGTGAGGTGGGATGGATTATCTCAGCAAAGGAGAAGTGCTCACTATCACAGATTTAGACTGGTTTGTGAACAAATTTTGAGAGAAATGGTGATATTGTGTATGTGGAAAAAGATTTAGATCTTTGAGTTCATCTCATACAAAATGGGAGCAAAACCAAAAGTGTTGCGTTTATATTTTTGTTGAGTATAGTATATATATTTTTTTATTTTGATTATTGCCTTGTCCTCCCATACTGCAGGTGCTGCAAAGAAACTGAAAACTGCTGAGGACCAGGCAAAAGACGAGATAGCAAGATACAAGGAGGTAGCACCCCTGGCACTTGGTGATAATCCACTTGACTGGTGGAAAGAACATGAGAGCCAGTATCCTTTCCTTTCACGAGTAGCAAAAAAACACCTGTGTATTCCAGGTACTAGTGTCCCCTCGAAGAGAGTTTTCTCTACCGCTGGGGACATAATCACTGCCAAAAGGAGTGTAATTTCCCCTGATCACCTGGACCAGCTTCTATTCCTCAACAAAAACTTAAAAAAGCACTAGGAATACCATTGTATCTGTTGTCTATATATTACTAGTTCATATTACCACTTGTTCATTTGTTTTTTGAGTGGACACTGGACATATGCAATTGATGCATTTCGATGCAGTGTATATTTACAGTCTTTAATTATTTTTTTTGAAATTTTTTATACTTTTATAAATCCTATGAAAAATGTGAAATGTGAAATGAATTGCCCTTTTAGCAATCAATAAAGTTGTCTGAATCTGAATCAATTGCATAACTTGCTACTGGTGCATCATTGAGACAGATTCTATATATTCTATATTTCTAGTTATATATACAATATTTCTTCAAACTCAAAGGATCTAGAGGAGGTGGTACATTCAGTCAAGCCTCCGTTGCTAGCCAGTGGAGACCAGCAGAGGGGAATAGAGCATTAATGGTGTAGTAGTGGAGGTGGCACAGCAGCAGTTGAGCTCAACTCTTGCTGGTGTTTTAGCATGAACGTCAATAATTTTAAGCATGTTGAAAAGTTTTGATGACCACAGCGAACATAAGTGTTGCCCAACTGATGTCAATTTACCTCCTGTCGGGTATGTCAGACCTTGGAGCTAGTAAA